>NC_136482.1:67470379-67532879 GCF_053919585.1 Euprymna scolopes | reverse complement strand
CCATTTATAATGTTGATTTCCTTCATATCTTGTATAACACCCTTGTATCGAAATTAGAAGCGGCCAGTAGATTTCTTCTCATCGGTCAGCTTGTAACGTTGTCCGCGGATCAACACACGTTGTGTACAATTTCACTCGCAAAAGAGAAAAAAGAGAAAGAATTAGATATAACTCCGAATCGTTATTTTGGTTACGTATAACATTTATTTCCTCGTCGTTACGCCCGGTACGTCAAACAGATGATCTTGAACGTTCTCTCGTCTCTCATGAAATCTTTGTCTTTCTCTTTTTTGATAGTAATTTTCTCCCACTGGTAATGTCTCGTCTCATGCATTTACCTATGCGCATCTACGCTATGTTACAAGCTCTCCATACACGATCTTGTTAAATATATAGTTCATTAATTTTATTATGATTATTCTTTTCTTGTTGTTGTTAGGTCTTATTTATAAGTGAGTCTTAGAGAGTCTTATTAAGAGGGATGTTGTGAGAGATGTTGTTGCGTTCTGTGTTCGTGTTATGAAGAGATTCATATATATTAAATGTTCATACTTAGAAGTGTAGAAGCTCTTTGAGTGAGGAGACATTGTGTATGTAAAGACCTTTTAAAACACATGATATATATAAGACATATAATGACAATTTCCACTTTACCTTTTTGGTAGAATTACAACACAAAGACGACGTTTATAAAAACACATGATGGGTTTATTTCTTCTCCCGACCGGTCGTGGTTTTCATAGTCAATAATTCAAGTTTTACATTCTAAGTTTCAAAGGTGACCGTTTCGCTTCTAGACGTTCGAATCCCATGTCTGGACTGTCGTCTGTCATCCTCAGACTCCCTCTAACTCTCTCCCAGACTCTCTCTCTCAGTTGCTCTTTGCTTAACTCTTAAGTTTCTAACTATATCGAGAACTTCCCATTTTCCATGACGTCATACACATGCTAAAACATGTGTCTTCTTTCACGTGTTCTGGAAATGCGTGTCCAAAACTTTTTCCTTTGTTTACAAAAGGAATTTTAACCTATATTCCCAGTAACCTATATTTCGAATATGTTAAAAACATGTTTATTAAATTATCTTGTAGTTGCATTCTTTCAATTGAATTTCATAACAGAATTGACAATGCACATTCTTTTCTTAAAACTATTTCATCTCTAAGCTTAACAATGGTTTGTTACATTCCATTTGCTAATTCTCTCTCGTAATCTATTTCTAAACCTAAATTACGAGGTTCGAATTTCGTCTATTCTATTTCATTTTCATTTTAACTAAATCTCTCTATTTTTATACTTACATGAAAAGGGGACAGCCCTTATCATGTAACAATCTTATTTAACATACGTTTATCATCAACGCGGTGGAGATAATCCAACACCATCGTCTGAATTTATTGAAAAAGGTGGACATCATAGATAGGCTCGCATGGGACAGGACTTCTATGTTGAACACTCTACTTGGCAAATATATGCTTAGAATGTGATTGATGTTTCATAGGTGGAAGGCGTTGAGTGAAAGTACTTGCATCTTTACTAGAAAGAATGGAAAACATGTTTCTCTCGCATTTCACTCCTGTTCGTTGCATTGACCATATTGTTACGAGACAAGGTTAATTATAAGTTTTTCCGAATACAAACAGTTCGACTGGCGACACAGTTACGTAAATTCATATTAACGAAAGTAAAATAAAAACGAAAACTATATAAATATCTCTCCCTCTCTCTCTCGCTCGGTATATATATATATATATATATATATATATATATATATATGCATATTTATATAGTTAGAAATATATACCGCGTCTTAACAAAGATGCGTGTTTTATTTGCTAATCATAGCGTGATGGTAAAAGTCTCTCTCCCCCTCTCATTCTCTCTTTATCTCTCTTTATGTATATATATATATATATATATATATATATATATATGAATGATATTATTGCGTGACAAGGGAAGTATACTGTATATATATATATATATATATATATATATATATATATATAAGGGTAGATCGATTTGGGAATTGTAACAGAGCTGGTATGGGGAAGTTGCAAGTTACCACAAAGAAATCACTGCCCATTATTTTCTCGAAAACTTTGAAATATTTGCTTACACTAATTTAAATTGTAAATTAATTTAAAATTCTTTTACGAAAACGGTATAATGGAAACCGCAAACATTGAAACGACGCGAGGAAGTAAATAAATACAGTATATACATGTAAGAGTATGTTTTTAAGGAACATATTAATACTGTTCGCAAGAAACCATATAGTTCATAAAACACTGAAGCCATGTAAAATGTTTATTTTAAATTACAATTTTAAACTTCAGAATCCGGTTAAGTTTTTATACAGGTGAAGTATATCTCTGGGAATCTTAATAAGCAAAATATCTCCTTTAAAAATGCTTATACTTGTTTAGAAACATCAATCGTTAATACAAAACAAATTAAATGTATTGCAACTTTAAATGGACTGAATTATTCAATATATATATATATATATATATATATATATATTAAATATAATTAAAATATAACTTTCAGTTTTGTTTTATATAAAACCGTATCGCTTTTAATCATACGCGAGATTAAAAAGTAAACCGTTTTGCGTTTTACAAATGGGCAAATCTTTTATTTTAATCGAACGCATTTTTTGTTCTTAAATTAAAATACTTAATTATAAAATTACAAAAATAAATAAATAAATAAAATAATCATGTTGTTTTATTCGTTATAATTTCTTAAGTTAGTGTTTTTCATTCTTTATATTCAAAGTATGTATCCTCTCTCCGGCCAGTCTTTTACCATGTGAGACTAAAGCAGTTCTTTTTTGTTTTGTTCGCTTCATATTTTCTCTTTCGTGAAAGTTGTATATTTATCATATTAAGATAGACTTTGTGTCTTACTCTATCATCGTCAAACCGAATATATATATATATATATATATATGTATATATATATATATATATATATATATATATATATATATATACAATGAAAAGAAATCAAGACTGTAAAATTTACAGTCCCACAGAATTCTCCAAAAAGAACATTTAAAATATCCGTATTCTGCGTTTTATGATGGTTCGTCATAAAATGTAAAAAATATTATATATATATATATATATATATATATATATATATATATATATATATATATATATATGTTCTCGAGGATAATTATTGGCCTGAAGACGTAATCCCCCAACGCGGGGTATTACAGAGACATGTATGCACACATATAGCCATCAATGTTTGTATAAATAAATTATATATCTATATATATATATATATATATATATATATATATATATATGTGCATGTTCATCTCGGTTAAAATATGTGAAATAAATACAAACTGTATATAAACGTCCAGAAATCGTGAAAACTAACTTGATGGTAAATCCAATAAATCCAAGAGGCAAAGAAATGTGTTTTTTCTTTTAAACAAATATTTAGAATTTCAGTGTCAGCTGAAACGCGCAAATAATTTCCGATTGAAAATCAATCAGATTTAGTTTGGAAAATCTAATATAGTTTCAAGAAATATATAAATCCGCTTACAGTTGCCGAGAATTTCCATAAAGCGCAGTTAGATATTAAATTTCACTCACTAAAAATTAACCAACTTATTTACTTCTAGCGTGAGTTAGGAGTATAATGGCAAAATAAAGTAATGTGTAAAAATTAGCTTAAGTTTAACGTACAAATATGAAGGAGTTTTTTTTTTTTTTTTTTTTTTTTTTTTTTTTAATTATATTTTCACCCCAAACAAGGCACATTGCCACTTTGGTGTAGGGGGCTACTATCAGGGGAAACATCTGCTGGGGCACTATGTAGGGATTAGGGCAGCGAGATGTTGGTTCACGTTGCACTTGAACTTATGCATGTCAGTACAGTTGGGGAAGCAGTGACCTGGAATGGAATTCCAAAGTCTAGCAGTTCTGGGGAAGAAACTACTGGAGTAGAACGATCTTTTACATCTAGGGATCTCTACAGTGTGGGGGTGGGATTTTGCAGCTTGTCGGGTCTGTCGAGGGTGTTCACGTCGTGGGGGCACAAGTGCTTGCAGTTCTTCAGAGCATTCACCATTATAATACTTGTAGAACAGGCAGAGGGATGCAACGTTTCGACGATGGGACAGAGGCTGAAGTTTTGATGCCAGTTTAGGGCCTATCAGATTTGCGACTCTCTTTTGAACCCTGTCAAGGAGAGAGAGACTAGTAGCCGATGCACCGGCCCAAATATGACAGCAATACTCCATACATGGGCGAATAGTGGCCTTATAGAGGTACAGGATACTTTCGGGTGTTAGAAGTTTTCTAGCACGGTAGAGAGAGCCCACCTTCCTCGCAGCGGCCCTGGCAATGCCCTCGATGTAATTGTTCCAGCTCATGTTTCCTGTGAACGTTAGGCCAAGGAGCTTGAAAGACGTACTCTCAGCTAAAGAGTTGTTGGTCATTGCTATAGGTGGTAGAGAAGGTTTCCTGTAATTATTGAATGAAACCAGTTTTGTCTTGGTGGCATTGAACGTTACCATCCATTTTTGTCCCCATTCCACTACTGATTTGAGGTTATCCTCTAGTGTTTCTGCCATTACTTTAGATATATGTTCATTTGTTTTCCTGTCGTGCCTGCTATAGAGTGTGGTGTCATCAGCATATATACCCATCTCAGAGGCAATTTTATCGGGGAGGTCATTTATGAATATCAGGAACAGCAGAGGACCAAGGATAGATCCCTGGGGCACTCCCGCATTTATATTATATTGTTTAGACGTACGACCGTCGAGGACAACCTGGATTTTTCTCTTATCTAAGAAGGATTTAATTATGTTAAGTATTCTACCAGTGATACCGTAAGATCTAATCTTCCTGAGGAGACCCTCATGCCATACCCTGTCAAAAGCCTTAGATATATCTAGAGCTACCGCTCTGCCCTCTCCCGCTTTGTCCAGTGAATGGTATATGCGTTCAGAGATTACAGTGAGGATGTCTGCCGTGGAACGGGCTTGTCTAAATCCATATTGATGGTCGGTCAGAAGTTTAGCATCTGTAAGGTGCTGGACTAGAGCATGGTTAATTAAGATCTCAAATATTTTGGCAAAAAGTGGGAGGAGGCTAATAGGGCGATAATTTAATGGGTCAGTTCTTTCGCCAGAATTCTTGAATACTGGTACCACAGAAGCAGTTTTCCAGCAGCTCGGAAAGCAAGATTCATTAAGGCATTTGTTGTAGAGTTTGGAGAGAACTGGAGCTACTTCGGCTGAGCACTTTTTTAATAGCACAGCAGGGATGAGGTCGGGTCCACATGCTTTGGAAGTGTCAAGGTTTTTTATGATAGCATGCACCTGAGCAGGGGTGATTTCCAGATCGTCTAGCTTGGCGTCTGTCCGCATAGGAAAGTCAGGTAGGGGGTGGTTTAAAGGGTCCAGTGTAGAGTTGGAGGCAAACCGACTGGCAAGCATGTTAGCCTTCTCGGTTGCTGAGCAAAGAACCTCGTGATTGTTGGTTAGTGGGGGAATCGTTGATTGCCCATTATTTACTACACTGTTGTAGATTTTCCAGAAGTCACGAGTTCCTAATTTTTGTGCTTCGATGCGTTTTTTAGTGGTTTCCGTAAATTCCCTCTTAGCTGTCGCTATTTCTTTCTTAACGTTACTTCTAGCTTCTATGTACTTTTGTCTGTTTGAACTGGACTTATGTCGGTTAAACCTTTGGAATGCATGCTGCCTTTGAGCAATGGCAGTTGCGCAAGTCGAAGTAAACCATTGGGGAGAGTGGGGCTTGCTATAGAATTTCCGCATGGGAACATGCGCTTCGATTGCAGTTTTGAACCATTCAGTGGTCTCAGTTGCACACTGTTCAGCAGGAAGAGAAAAAATATTTCCCCATGGGGCGTCTCTGATAAGATCTCTGATAGCTTCCCAGTCAGCCTTTTTATAATATCTGGTTGTTTTGAGCACTGGCTCATCAGTTTTGGGTCTAGAGTTTAGGGCGATTTCAACCATTATTACCGCATGATCAGCGTTCCCAAGTGGGCTGTCGGATTTCGTTACACAATCATCAGGAATTGTGGTCAAAAACAGATCTAATAGTGATGCGTGTTGTTCTTCCTGATCAGGGAAGCGGGTTGGAAAAGTAACAATTTGCGATAGGGAGTGAGATACAGAGAAGCTATGAGTTGCGCTGCCTGCTGCATCTGTATAAGTAGAGAATCCAAGCCAGTTTTTGTGATGGACATTAAAGTCACCAAATACATGTACTTGGGCGCTAGTGTCGAAGGAGAGTGCTGTGTCTATGCTGTCAGATACTTTGTTTATTATTCATTAAAAGCTAATCCAATAAAAGAAACTGTAAACTAAAAACGAATATAAATATTTATATTTATATAGTAATCAAAACGAAATAATAAAAAAATAAATACGTTGTACAGAGAAAATCGACCTGACAGAAAGAAACGCAAGGCCATTCTAAATATAATATGAATAAGGAAAACTAAATATAAAAAAAATTATAAAATCATAGCCATAATAGTAATACAATATCAACAATTGCGATAATAATATTTTTTATTATGAATGTTAAAAAAAAAACTTTTGCTTTTCTTCTTTGATTTACAAGTAAGTTTTCATGCTTTCTGGACCGCATATATATTCCGTTTGTCTTTTCCTTGTTCGCATATTTTAACCGAGATGAACATGTTTTATTTATTTATTTATATTTGTTTTTGCATTTTATGACGAACTATCATGAAGTGCTTTTTTATGTAATGCCATATCCAGCAGATTCTTAACGCGGCTATACTAAACATTTTCTATTTTCATTCTTTTCTCTTAACTCTTTAATCTTAACTCCGCGGAATAAAGATATCTTAAATATTGTTTTGAAGTATTCTGTCGAACAATAAATTTCCTTGCAAATTTTAATTTACAGTCTTGATTTCTTTTTATTATAACATGCTCTACTTCCTATTGTTTTTGTATTTATTTTTTTATTATTTCGTTTTGATTACTATATAAATATAAATATTTATATTCGTTTTTAGTTTACAGTTTCTTTTATTGGATTAGCTTTTAATGCATATTGCCTGAATTGATATATATATATATATATATATATATATATATATATGAATTGATATACATACATATATATGAATGGATATATATATACATGTATATATATGAATTGATATATATATATACATATATATATATATGCATACATATGCCACCCACACACAGACACACACGCACGCACACACATACACACATATATATATATACATATATATATATGAATTGATATATATATATACATATATATATGCATACATATACGCACAGACACAGACACAGACGCACGCACGCACACACACACACATATATATAAGCCTTTTAAAATGTAATCATTCACAGGGCTTTTCACGCGAAAATTATCTGTTCACATTTATATACTATTTGTCTAAAATTAAAATTAATGTTACTTTTTGTACGTTTTAGTAGGCTTAGTTATTTGCAAAGTGTTTTAATTAGTAACATTCAAGTATTTTTTATATTATCAAATTGGTTAGTCATTCTTCAACTACAAACTTTAGTCCCAAGTAAATCTGAGATCCTCCTAGATTTATTCAATTTATATTTTCCCAATGAAGTGTCTCAATGCTTTCCATTGGAAACCCCACTTTATTACTAAGTCTATTTTTGTGAAGATGCAAGAAAATAAAAACTTTAATATTTTTCATATAAAAAGTTATTCCTTTTTATACACAAAAGTCTTCTTTATACACAAAAGTCTTCACATGTTCTATTTATTTTTATCTAAAATATTTAATCTAGAAATAATATAATATAAAATGTTGTTTAATGAGATGTGGAACCGAATATGGAAAAATTATTTTAAATAGTAAAGAGATCGAAACGACACTTCATTTTTCAAAGGATATGAAACATAAAATTTAATATCTCGATTATATGCTTATCCCTAATACTGGTGTCAGTTGTGATGTCCTTGCAGAGAAAGCTGTTGGTGCCTTGCCTTGAAAACATACAACAGTAAACAATATGAATACAGATACATATAAAGCCGGATTTGTAGCACTTGTTGGGACCATACAGAGAAAAATAAATACCATTAGTTATTCTTTTCATCAAAATAAACTTTCACTCACATTATTTTCAGATATAGAGATGGAACCACAACAGTCTTTTTTTTACATAGGCGTCATCACTTATCAAGGCCGATAGGCCACTCAAGGATAAGGGTTATAGAGTGTAGAGTAGTCAAAAGGACAATATAGTAATCGATAGTAATGGAAGTTCGGTAAATTTGTTAACTTAAGTGGAACGGCTCATCAGAAACTTGTTCACGTTGGACTTGAAGACAACCATATTATAGAAAGCTGGAAAGCAGGAAAACGGAAGACAATTCCACAGGCGTGCAGTTCCAAGAAAGAAGCTTTGATCATGGAATCTATGTTTAGTTTAGGCACAGATAAAGAGTGGGGAAAATTATTGATCATATTTTCAGCTAATCTAGTGCTTCTTGTGAAAGTTTGGCGAGGGGGGACCATAGATTGAAGCTCAGAAAAGTCTTAAAACTTTCACTGGTCTTATAAATAATCTATGTGGTAATGAATGTAATGGTTCATTCTAAGTAGCATTTAAATCAGTTGGTTGTCATCTGGAGGTTTGCTTTACTAACTAACCTTGTAGCTAGAGATTAGTATTCGAATATATAATAGGCATTTATAGAAGAAAAGTTGATCCTAAATTTACTGCCTTGGAAATTAGGCCTATAAATCAGGCGATATGATTAACCTTTGCCATCAGACGAACGTGTTTAAGAATACGATGTGCTCAGCCACAATAAATTGCTGTTAACTTCACATGCTCGTTTAGTTCATAATTGAAGTATATGAAGTTAGCTACATATTTTTTTTATTTATTTGCGCACTATTATCCTCATCTCTTTTAGCTGTTGTTTTTTTAAACGACATATCGGCCATCTATTCCTCTGACCTTCACCAGGTTTTTATCCCCGACAAGATAGTAATGTTGAATCTTCAACCGTATCTTCAGTAATTACTGTCTTCCGTAGTTGTTATAGTCTCATCACGTTTAGGGCAACTAATCCTCTGATCGGCTTTGGGTAGTATTGAACTGCTATCTTCAGACAATGCTCACCTGGAACTGTAGTGATTCAAGGTCTCTATCAACTGCGCCATGGGCCCTGAAGCGTGATCAAAGTTGGATTTGTTTAGGCTTTATAAATCCAAGTTTTTTGTTATCTGATTTTCCATTGTCGGGTCCGTACAGAATGGTATATATTATTAATTAGTTATTGATTTTTAAAAATTAGTTTTATCTTTTATAGTTATTGTTTAGCTTTATTAGTTTTATTAGTTGACCGAAAGTCGTTAAAAATCAACTATAAAAGATGAGGATAAAAGCCCGCAAATAGATAGTCGCATTACCTTACAGAATTTACAGATAAATGCTTTCGATATTGCCAGAAAATGTGTTGTCTTCTATGGTGAAATAGCAGTGAGAGGAAAAAAGTAATACATATATTTTTTTCATTAGGTAAGTGGATTTTGAGTAACATTAATTTATCCGCATCAAATTCAATTTTTGTTCGATTTACATCATTAAAGTAGGTAGGTTTACATTTTACCAAAAATAAAATAGATTTATATTATTTCAAGAGTAGGCAGCCAGCCAGGAAAATTTTCAAAAATAACACCAATCATCTTTCAGGCTAATCATTGGACAGAGTCAATATAACTTTTGAAAAGTGGAATTTCTAATACGACATTCAATTAAACCTTTTGAAAAGTGGAATTTCTAATACGACATTCAATTAAACCTTTTGAAAAGCGGAATTTCTAATACGACATTCAATTAAACCTTTTGAAAAGTGGAATTTCTAATACGACATTCAATTAAACCTTTTGAAAAGTGGAATTTCTAATACGACATTCAATTAAACCTTTTGAAAAGTGGAATTTCTAATACGACATTCAATTAAACCTTTTGAAAAGTGGAATTTCTAATAAAACATTCAATTAAACCTTTTGAAAAGTGGAATTTCTAATACAACATTCAATTAAACCTTTTGAAAAGTGGAATTTCTAATACAACATTCAATTAAACCTTTTGAAAAGTGAAGTTTCTAATCCGACATTTATAAAATCATTTTCTGGAGGTTTCCTATTGGAGTCAATGTTAAATGTAACTACGTTGATGTTACAAGATTTGCCCCATACATCTGTAATATTTTAAAAGAGCAAGACAATTAACAACAGAAACTTCCTATGCAATTATATTTGCAAACGTATTTTCTCTTAAGATGAGGCTTTAATTTGGTTCTGATGTTTAATGCACTATTGTTAATTATAGACACAATTATTTTTAGATTGATGATTGTACATCATTTACATTTTAGAGTCTGACAATTAGTTGTGATATTTAAAAAAATATTTTCATTTTCAAATCTCTCCCACGGGCCTTTGACATGTTCAGATTCAAATTAGTTGCTTAATCATTGCCTAATTTAAGCCCAAGAGGATACATATTTATTTCGATTTTTGTCTCATTTATAAAAAAAAAATATTAACCTGTTTTTTAATGTTCTCAAATATTATCACTGTTCCAGTTTAGGTAATTGTTATAAGGGACATAATTACGGATAGCACCGGATACAAAACGGTGTATAAAAGAGCGTCTTGAATTGCCTTGGTGTCAGTTCAGTGGTACGCACTAGCCCGACCGTCTCGCGTCTTACACTCTCCAAGTGTAGTCAGGATTAACCAAGCTCCCAGGACGAGCGTTCCGCTCACACACGTTAAGTTACTTTTTCCTTTACCTTCATTTACGCGTATATCAACTTCAAGGCGAGCAGCCATTTTGTATTGTGTATTATTTTCAAAGTACGAATAAACCTTTTTGTTACGCATTCCACTCGGCGTATTTTGTCATGTTATTATATACCGTCAAAACGGGATATAACAGTAATCATGTAAAATGTGGGAGCTGTTAATTTCGAAAAAGAATTTCAATTTTATTTTATTATAGTAATGGATAATATTAATTATATTTTCTATTATATAAAAGATATTTATATATGTATAAGTCAGTTCACTATGAAATCAAGAACGGCTGGGCCGATTATTTTGTAATTTCTAACCGAGTGTTGCTACAGGCAGTTAAGAGAAAAGGCCAAAGTCTGCTCCACGACAATGCCCGACCGCACGTTTCTAAACCGACCCGGCGGAAGTTGAACAAATTAGGCTACGAAACTCTGCCTTATCTACTATACTCACCAACCAACTACAATTTTTCAAGCATTCAAGGGCCCTGTCGGTGGGGCATTAGAATATGCCGACTGCCCCCCTGCAGAGGGTAAACGTCCCCAATGGGGGTCCTGGATATGACCTTAAACTATATCCAGTGGTAAGGCCCCAGCTAGTGGGGTTTGGGGAGTGTGGAGCGACCCTTTAATTACCACTGCTCCCAGGTCCACTCTGACCCGGAGTGGTAGTACCTGTTAGGGTCCCAACTATGGGTTAAATAGAAACCGACGTGAAAACAACAAATATATTCTATTAAAAAAATGTTCTTCCGAATCTTTGGATTCGGCATTAAATAACCCGAAAATGGTTGATATGCCGAAAAACAACCAACCAACCAACCAAATCAAGCATTCAAGCGTGAGAAATGCCTAAAACATCTAAACGATATTAGAAACGCCTTCAACAATTTCATCATCAGAGAACAGAAGATTATTTACGTTACTGGAATAAATACACTTTTTTACTCTGGCAAAAGTGCCTTGATTGTGATAGTGCTTATATATATATGTATATATATATATATATATATATATATATATATATATATTTCCATCATCACACAACGATTAGCATGTAAAGTGCGGGTTTATTTCTAATCCATAAGCCAAATATTTTAAGTGTTGAGGGAAGATAGAAAGCAAATAGAACGTGAAACAGGAAACATAAGTTGGAACAATTACATTAAAAGCATTGCCACACCGCTGCGAAGAAGGTAGGCTCTCTCTACCGTGCTAGAAAACTACTAACACCCGAAAGTATCCTGTAACTCTACAAGGTCACCATTCGCCCATGTATGGAGTATTGTTATCATATTTGCGCTGGTGCATCTGCTACTAGGCCCTCGCTCATAGACAAGGTCCAGAAGTGAGTCGCCAAACTGATAGGTCCTGAACTGGCATCTAAGCTTCAGCCTCTGTCCCATCGACGAAATGTTGCGTCTCTCTGCCTGTTCTAAAAGTACTTTAATGGTGAATGCTCTGACGAAACGCAAGCACTTGTGCCCCCACGACGTAAACACCCTCGACAAACCCGACAGGCATCTAAATCTCATCCCACACAGTAGAGACCCATAGATGTAAAAGAACTTTCTACTCCAGTAGTTTCTTCCCCACAACAGCTAGACTTTGGAATTCGCTTCCGGGTCCCTGCTTCCCCAACTGTACTGACATGCAGAAGTTCAAGTGTTACGTGAACCATAATCTTGCTGCCAAACTCCCTACATAGTATCCCAGCAGTTGTTGCACCTGATAGTAGCCCCCTACACCAAAGTGGCAATGTGCCTTGTTTGGGGTGAAAATGTAAAAAAAAAGAAAAGAAACAACCACGCAAGTTTTATCACGACGTTTAACTTTAATTTGGAAAAAAGGGCAAAACCATAAAAATCATTGCAAATAGTACTTACAAATCTTTAGTTTATTAAAAATCATAATTTTTATTGATGAGAAATAAAGTTATGTGCGTTCATCTTTGATTTAATATGATTCTATTAATAACAGATATAGTAAATCGAGTATGCTATCAGCTAGGTAGCCATGTCATTGCATTGTCTGATACAATTTATAGAGAGTTAAATCTTTTTCTTACAACCCCGAACGACATATCAATATTGTTAATCTTATTTTTACTTTCTGTCCAGATCAAATATTAAGGCATAAATGAAAGAACTGCTCTAAAAATATATTTTCATTTTTTTTTTTTACTCCAACGTTAATTGTCAAAAAAAAACATAATGTGACTTAACTGCCATAAATACGAAGCATACACTGGCAATGGCCAATAATAAATGCTGATAAAATCTGCTTAATATATATATATATATATATATATATATATATATATGTATATTTGTATATATATAAAATACCGGTGTAATAGAAGAAATTGATAGCAAGTAATATGTGCACAGATAAACACTTAATTTTCTAGTTTTAGATCATAATTTTGAATTAATTAAATCTAATGATTTAACGTCAACCAAATTATTAAACCCTCGTGCGATACTTTATCGTTTTAAGATTTATACAAATATTTACATATATATGTATTTATTTATTTTACTTATACGTCAGTTTAATACATTTATTTTTAGTAAATGAAGTCTCCATATGTTATTTCCGAAATGGAAACGCTTCTATTAGTTTTACATTCGTATTAATTATTCATATTTAATAATGGTGCATCCAACGGCTGGCACTATCGAAAATGAAAACAGATTCAAGTGAATTTAAAAAAACAAGTTTATGAAGTATAATTTATACAGTGAATTATTTCTCGCCATAGCATTTATTTCTTATTTAACAAAGTTTTAAATACCCCTGGTTTTCTAGGTAGATAGTTATTGCTTAGTTTTATTCGCTGGGGTAATTACTCCAAAGTAAGTACGTAATATACTCGTCTGTAATTAATATTAAGAAAGAAAAGAACAAAATGCAATTTACTAAGAATGTAAGAAGGAATCTAATAAGTAAATACATGTTAAATATTTTTTAAATCGTTTAAGTAAACCAATGTATTTATATAATATTTCCTTTTTGTAGAATTTGACATTCCTTTTTTATATCTAATTTAATATATAAAAGACAAAATGGGCACGAGCGTATGTGTATGTCCGCGAAAGGCTTTTTACATTGGCTTTTTCGTCTCGGTTAGATTCCGCAAGAAATTTTCACATACTTCTCAGATCGTAATATCTCAGATTCGTAAACGGACACAGTCCCTATGTTTTTTGTTTCTTTTGATCGAGTTAAAGCAAATTCCAACTGTGGCATCGTTTCGGGTGTTTGTTTGTCTTTTTCGTCGAAAACCTTGGAGTTCGGACGGGGATTTCTGATATATCACTTAAGTTAATTAGTCCTCGGTCAATGTGGGGAAACCTCTTCATACTGAGGCAATTACTGCTTTTTTTGGATCTCCCCACATTAAGAACGATCTTGTGTCTAATTTGTTTTTGTGGGGAAGAAAATAGATACCACAACAGAACGCGGAAACCCTACCTGGTCCCCTTCCAGACTTAAAAGCAACGTTCATTTCTGCGCATGCGTGGCGACTCCTATGATTTTTAGTCAATTATCAACTCATTGGATTCACTCTTCTCTCTGGTCTAATGGTTAGCGAGGAAAACTAATTATTCTACGTTTTCGAGTTCGACCCAACCTTTCTCTCTATCTTTTTTTATTTTTATTTCTTCTTTGTGACAATATCCTCCACTCGGGCAAAGATAGATGATTACCAATTGAATTCACTATCCTTTCTTTTTTTCACGTTCTTTTCCTCCTTCGATATGACCTGAAACTATATCCAGTGGTAAGGCCCCAGCTAGTGGGGTTTGGGGAGTGTGGAGCGACCCTTTAATTACCACTGCTCCCAGGTCCACTCTGACCATTAAAAAAATGTTCTTCCGAATCTTTGGATTCGGCATTAAATAACCCGAAAAGGGTTGATATGCCGAAAAACAACCAACCAACCAACCAACCAAATCAAGCATTCAAGCGTGAGAAATGCCTAAAACATCTAAACGATATTAGAAACGCCTTCAACAATTTCATCATCAGAGAACACAAGATTATTTACGTTACTGGAATAAATACACTTTTTTACTCTGGCAAAAGTGCCTTGATTGTGATAGTGCTTATATATATATATATATATATATATATATATATATAATATATTTCCATCATCACACAACGATTAGCATGTAAAGTGCGGGTTTATTTCTAATCCATAAGCCAAATATTTTAAGTGTTGAGGGAAGATAGAAAGCAAATAGAACGTGAAACAGGAAACATAAGTTGGAACAATTACATTAAAAGCATTGCCACACCGCTGCGAAGAAGGTAGGCTCTCTCTACCGTGCTAGAAAACTACTAACACCCGAAAGTATCCTGTAACTCTACAAGGTCACCATTCGCCCATGTATGGAGTATTGTTATCATATTTGCGCTGGTGCATCTGCTACTAGGCCCTCGCTCATAGACAAGGTCCAGAAGTGAGTCGCCAAACTGATAGGTCCTGAACTGGCATCTAAGCTTCAGCCTCTGTCCCATCGACGAAATGTTGCGTCTCTCTGCCTGTTCTAAAAGTACTTTAATGGTGAATGCTCTGACGAAACGCAAGCACTTGTGCCCCCACGACGTAAACACCCTCGACAAACCCGACAGGCATCTAAATCTCATCCCACACAGTAGAGACCCATAGATGTAAAAGAACTTTCTACTCCAGTAGTTTCTTCCCCACAACAGCTAGACTTTGGAATTCGCTTCCGGGTCCCTGCTTCCCCAACTGTACTGACATGCAGAAGTTCAAGTGTTACGTGAACCATAATCTTGCTGCCAAACTCCCTACATAGTATCCCAGCAGTTGTTCACCTGATAGTAGCCCCCTACACCAAAGTGGCAATGTGCCTTGTTTGGGGTGAAAATGTAAAAAAAAAGAAAAGAAACAACCACGCAAGTTTTATCACGACGTTTAACTTTAATATGGAAAAAAGGGCAAAACCATAAAAATCATTGCAAATAGTACTTACAAATCTTTAGTTTATTAAAAATCATAATTTTTATTGATGAGAAATAAAGTTATGTGCGTTCATCTTTGATTTAATATGATTCTGTTAATAACAGATATAGTAAATCGAGTATGCTATCAGCTAGGTAGCCATGTCATTGCATTGTCCGATACAATTTATAGAGAGTTAAATCTTTTTCTTACAACCCCGAACGACATATCAATATTGTTAATCTTATTTTTACTTTCTGTCCAGATCAAATATTAAGGCATAAATGAAAGAACTGCTCTAAAAATATATTTTCATTTTTTTTTTTTACTCCAACGTTAATTGTCAAAAAAAAACATAATGTGACTTAATTGCCATAAATACGAAGCATACACTGGCAATGGCCAATAATAAATGCTGATAAAATCTGCTTAATATATATATATATATATATATATATATATATATATATATATATATATGTATATTTGTATATATATAAAATACCGGTGTAATAGAAGAAATTGATAGCAAGTAATATGTGCACAGATAAACACTTAATTTTCTAGTTTTAGATCATAATTTTGAATTAATTAAATCTAATGATTTAACGTCAACCATTAGCGCAAAATATTAAACCCTCGTGCGATACTTTATCGTTTTAAGATTTATACAAATATTTACATATATATGTATTTATTTATTTTACTTATACGTCAGTTTAATACATTTATTTTTAGTAAATGAAGTCTCCATATGTTATTTCCGAAATGGAAACGCTTCTATTAGTTTTACATTCGTATTAATTATTCATATTTAATAATGGTGCATCCAACGGCTGGCACTATCGAAAATGAAAACAGATTCAAGTGAATTTAAAAAAACAAGTTTATGAAGTATAATTTATACAGTGAATTATTTCTCGCCATAGCATTTATTTCTTATTTAACAAAGTTTTAAATACCCCTGGTTTTCTAGGTAGATAGTTATTGCTTAGTTTTATTCGCTGGGGTAATTACTCCAAAGTAAGTACGTAATATACTCGTCTGTAATTAATATTAAGAAAGAAAAGAACAAAATGCAATTTACTAAGAATGTAAGAAGGAATCTAATAAGTAAATACATGTTAAATATTTTTTAAATCGTTTAAGTAAACCAATGTATTTATATAATATTTCCTTTTTGTAGAATTTGACATTCCTTTTTTATATCTAATTTAATATATAAAAGACAAAATGGGCACGAGCGTATGTGTATGTCCGCGAAAGGCTTTTTACATTGGCTTTTTCGTCTCGGTTAGATTCCGCAAGAAATTTTCACATACTTCTCAGATCGTAATATCTCAGATTCGTAAACGGACACAGTCCCTATGTTTTTTGTTTCTTTTGATCGAGTTAAAGCAAATTCCAACTGTGGCATCGTTTCGGGTGTTTGTTTGTCTTTTTCGTCGAAAACCTTGGAGTTCGGACGGGGATTTCTGATATATCACTTAAGTAAATTAGTCCTCGGTCAATGTGGGGAAACCTCTTCATACTGAGGCAATTACTGCTTTTTTTGGATCTCCCCACATTAAGAACGATCTTGTGTCTAATTTGTTTTTGTGGGGAAGAAAATAGATACCACAACAGAACGCGGAAACCCTACCTGGTCCCCTTCCAGACTTAAAAGCAACGTTCATTTCTGCGCATGCGTGGCGACTCCTATGATTTTTAGTCAATTATCAACTCATTGGATTCACTCTTCTCTCTGGTCTAATGGTTAGCGAGGAAAACTAATTATTCTACGTTTTCGAGTTCGACCCAACCTTTCTCTCTATCTTTTTTTATTTTTATTTCTTCTTTGTGACAATATCCTCCACTCGGGCAAAGATAGATGATTACCAACTCATTGAATTCACTATCCTTTCTTTTTTTCACGTTCTTTTCCTCCTTCGCGATACGGGTTAGAGTCTGTCGTCCTACAACAACTGTTTTTTTTTTGTCTAATCCCTCAAACACCCAGGCAACGCCGGACACCCAGGCTAGTTTTATATAAATGATAAATATATGTTAAAGAAACGCCTGTGTTCTGTAAATAAAATGAATTTTTTTTAAATAACTGCATATTCAGACGATATTTGAAATATTTAATCTGTGTCACCTTTTATTACTGATAAAATTATCGGCTTAGACAGAATTCAATTAAAAGAGATTGAAATTTCTTTTGTTATCAAATAGAGGAAATCGTTTTTTCACTCGTTAGGTAGAAATACTCATCGATTAGTGTATTTAATTGTAATTAGGTTTAACTTTAAAAGACAGTGGACGTAATATCTGGCTAGTAACGATTCTATACGATGTTATACGTCCCTAAACCACATACCAATCAACGTTCTATATTATAAGAACGTTTATGAGAATATATAAAATCGGTAAATGTTGAATACTCGTCCATAAAATATGCCTTGCAAGTGAGCAATTGTACTTAAACGTGATTACGATAATTTGAAATATGACCAACGTCAAACTCGTCTAAAATGATCAATTGTATAGCACGTAATCAGTTTATCAGCACAATGCAAACTTGCAAAGGCATCACTCATTGCAATTTATGATCACACCTGTTGAACATTTGTTGAACACTTGTTGAACATCAACAAATTTCACTGATTTGTCTCAATCTGGCAACTACTTGATTAAGGACGCCACAGATTTACATATAAACTTTGCCATGTAACGAATTACCTGTATAGCCAACCCACAACAAATCGATTTCTGGCATCTATTTTAAAATAAGTATATTAAATAAGTATATTAAAGATTATGGGATGTGTATCAAACATAAAAACGATGTTGGTTTGAATATATTATGTTTTATATTTCGAGCAGTCATTTGATCTTGGTTACTAACTGCAGTGAAAACAAACATTTTACGACCAACAGTAACATACGCTCAAAATATTAAACTAAAATATGATAAACATAACAAACAAAACCGTACTTATAAAATGAATTTAAAATTAAAGTGATTTTTCGAAAATCTTACACAGAAAACTGACAATATCAGTTTTCTATCTAAGAGATAACAAGTCGAACTTAGTCAAAACTGTGCACATAGGGTTTCCAACCCAAAACATAAGTTTACGATAACATGAACTGAATTGAATCGTAATTCACGAATAATTTACCAACTGCAGTGAAAATTCAAAAACCTTGAAATAAGGATGATGTAAAAGAACAAATCTTCATCTGACAGAAGTATATATATACATATATATATATAAGTGGTTTTTGTTTTGATTTTTAAACGATAGTAATGTTTATGTCTCCGCCTCTTAGAACCGGTGTTTTTCTTAGAAAGTCGCCCAATTTTATTTGGACGTATTATTTATTTATTATTTTTAAAAACAGTAATCTACGGACACGCGTGTTTCGGAGCCCTACTCCTCTTCAGCGTAGCTTGACTGTTGGTAGGATTCGAAACTTGGATTATCGTTTAAAAAATCAAAATAACGCTGAAGAGGAGTAGGGCTCCGAAACACGCGTGTCCGTAGATTACTGTTTTTAAAAATAATATATATATATATATATATATATATAGAGAGAGAGAGAGAGACAGACAGACAGACAGACAGATAGATAGATAGATAGATAGTTATTTATAAGTTATGAGAGTTTTTTGAAGCATGAAAAACGATGTTACCTTTTGTATTTAATAGTTTTATTTATATTTCAAGCGGACCTCTGCTCTTGATCACAAAACCTATCGAAAAGAAAAAGAAAAAGAAAGCCGTTGAAAAAACTGGAAATTTGTAGTGTGGACAGCATTCGTTCCTAGCAATCATGTTCGAAAAAGTTCACGTGGATTATTTTAGCTGTTTGTGGAAGAAGATTGTATTTTTTATTTATTTTTTTTTTTTTTAAAGTTGCAACGTAATAGCGTTTGATTCAAACGGCAAAAATGAGACGCAATTAATTTCTATATGTATATTGGAATTGAAATGAAATTGTTAAACGGTAAAAATAATGTAATTAATAGTTATGATAATAATAGTACGGTAAAATATTAATAATAGTAATAAATTAAAATATTAATAATAGTAATAAATTAAAATATTAAATACAAAAAGTAACATCATCTTTCCTGCTTCAAAAACCCTGATAACCTATCCTAGAAGCATACGTGGACTTTTAACATTAGATAGATAGATAGATAGATATTGATCTCTCTCTCATTATATATATATATAGACCATAATATATATATATATATATGCGTGTGTGTGTATGTGTGTGTGTGTGTGTGTGTGTGTGTGTGTGTGTGTGTGTGTGTGTGTGTGTGTGTGTCCCAAAGATATTATTAACATAAAAAAGAATTGCGGAGTTTACTATTGGCCACAAGATATAAAAATTGGTCCGTTGCTTCATTGAATCAAGAAGACATCTACACTGATGAATCAATTTGTTGTATTGCCTTCAGCGACTGTGCGTCTGTCTGGAAAAAAGTTATACGTGAATTACGATGCAAAATGTTATGAAAAAAATGTAACATTTTCTCTATGTGAGATAGTTTGGGGATTCATGGAGATTTCCGGAGAAAATCTGCTTTTTGAAACGATCGATTTATGTAGCTCTCTGCCATGCTGTCTATCATTTTCTGATCCCATAGATTGAAGACAGATTTCGGGACGATGAATTTATCTTCCAGTATTGTATTATTGCTTCACTCCACACAGGGTTATTTACAAGATAATGCTTCACAGAGAATAATTTAGCTGCCCTTGAATGACCCCCCAAATAACCAAGATGTAAATTCAATAGAATATTTATGGGGAAATCTGAGGAGAAGATTAAGAAAATACTATCCATCAAATCTTGAAGGGTTCAAGTGTATAATTATGTACGAATATCAGTGTTAGCGGGAACTTGTTCTGATTTATGCACGGCCTAATATTAACGTATGAACGAAATAGGATAAGAAAAACGTGCTGCAACAAAGCGATAGTAATTTGTAACTTTATGTATACAAGTTTTCTTTTAAATAAATAAAACTTTTTCTTTTGAAACACTGCGATACTATTTACATATATCCGATTAAGCATACTGTCAAAAATAACATGTTAACATTTAAAAAAAATTGAAAACAAATATCATGGTGCAATTATATATATATATATATATATATATATATATATATATATATATATAGCATTGTTAAAAACAACAACACCTTCTCTTTAATGAAACTTTTTATGTTTTTCATTGTTTTTTATTATCTTATTCGTGAGTAAATCTAAAATAGCAATATATGTTCCATGTTTATAACGAACGTTTTCGTCCGATTTCGCGAATGTCTTCAGATAGAAATAATGTGCTAATGTTTCACCATTTCACTTTGTATCAGGATAAGTTGAAAACATTCTTTTTTTAAGATTTAAAAAAAAACTCATTCTCGGACAGAATCTTCTGAATAATTGAATTATATTCTTTTTTATTGAAGCATTTCTACAATATTATGTAATGAATTCTCGTCTCTCAACTACATTTTAAAAACACACAGCACTTTACCCCTTTTTTCTTTTCTCTCCATAAAATAAAATTGGAATTCTATTCGAACTACGAGGTTATAAGCTTTGAAGAAAGTTTGATGTGAACCGTATTACTTGTTTTAACAGTTTCCCTTCGTTCATCATTTTAAATTCATCTTTGCAGAGAAGTTTTACCCGAAACATTGCGACTATATATTCCGTATTTAAAGCCCTTTTTAAAAACTATTTAAAAAATACTCCTAGTTTATGCTTCTAAAAATGTATTATATCTACTAGCAGGAACCACATAAATTTCACGAAATAGGGAGATATTTATTTTATTAATCAAACATGTTTTGATAAAGCTAATATTTTTTATGAACATCACACAAATATTTTTTTGAACATAAAAACCAATAGCACAATGCAAATATGAGTATGTTACTATTTCTATAAAATGTATTAAACTCTATAAAGTGTAAACTGTATTTTCTTAATGAGATGAACTGAGGAGTACTAATAATTATTCAGAAAGTAATATTTTCCTACATAGTTCAATACATATAAATAAATTATATTCTAAGAGACAATCTTTAATTTATTTCTTCTGTCCAGCATCTCCATGGTAGACAATGTTCTTTTCTTATCGTGTTTCTTTCGAATATTTACTTTTTAGTTAATGTTCGGCTGACTGTTTCTTCGCTGAAGAACCGCGGCGCATCGAAATTGCAACGAATTCCTTTCTCACATAACTACAAACATAACCATATATTATTATCAATATATTCCATAATAAGGCTACATAAAAAGGAGGTTAAACTTAGATGCGTGTTCATGTTCGCCAGATTGGCCTTTTGAAAAGCAAATTTCGCGAATTTTGCCTTTTTGGGAGCAGACTAGCATTCAAATATCGTATTTGCCTTTTTTAAAGATTTTCCTACGGATTAATTTATGAATGGGCAAGCATGGAATATGATGCACAAAATGTTTGATGCAAGCCATAATACCTTTTAGACGTATTTCTAATCTTTAAATAATTATTGCACAACCAAAGAAACGGTAAAGATCCAGCTATCAACAACAATTTTGTACCATGCATTGAAAGTTGATCATCCTATGAAAGAAGATGCATAAAAAAGAAATTAAACCACAAAAGAGGCAGTCCATAGTTATAAATTTCTTTACTGGAGAGAATTTTCTAAACATATTGATAACATCTGGGTAATTTGTTTGAAAGTGTTCTATGTATATTGTGAAGGTTTATAAACGTAACAATTGCTCAGTGCTATAGGCAGGTAATACTACTTTCTTAAGTTATGTTTGATTGGATATAGAATTCAATAATTTAGTCACGTAAAATGATCTGATAAGCCGGGTGGGATAATATAAAACGAAATGAAGGCACATTAAAGTAAACTCAGCGAATTACATAGACAGTTACTTACGAATGAAATTATCCTGTACCACCCCAAGACCACCATTCGCCTATGTACGGAGTATTGTTGCCACATGTAGGTTGGTGCATCTGCTACTAGTCTCTCGCTGTTGGACAGGGTTAAAAAGAGAGTCGCCCACCTCATAGGTCCTGAACTGTAATCAAAGCTTCAACCGCTGTCCTATCGACGAAATGCTGCATCCCTCTGCTCGTTCTGCAAATATGTTAATGATAGATCCTTTGACGAACAAAATCCATTCTACTCTCTCGACGTTAATACTCCCGACAAACCCGACAAGTATCAAACTCCCATGTCTACACAGTGGAGGTCTCTAGACGTAAGAAGTCCTTCTACTCTAATACTTTTTCCCAGGAACAGCTATACTCTTGAACTCCCATCCGGGTTCCTGTTTTCCTAACTGTACTGACATGCAGAAAGTCAAATGTAATGTGAACAGACATCTTTCTGCTCAACTCTCTATATGAAATGATGTCCTCTACATCGCAGTGGCATTGTGCCTGGTCTGGAATAAAAATACAATAGACAAAAGGTAATAGACTGCCGATATCGTGCGCGTGATAAAATCACATGTGTACAGCCCTTACGTTATTATTTATCTGACGATTATTATTATTATTATTATTATTATTATTATTATTATTATTATTAGTAGTAGTATTAGTATTAGTAGTATTAGTATTAGTAGTAGTGTTGTTGTTATTTTCGTTCTTGTTTATATTGTTGTTGCTGAGAATAATACACTCAGAAATTATTTACGAGAGACGTTGCAAAAGTAAGCCCTTTTATTTTATTGTGCCTGAATGAATCAGAGAGGATTTTAAATTGTTTTTTCATGATTCATTAATGAAGTTTTATCTCACTGCTGCAAGTATTGGTGGTGAGAGATTGTAAGAAAGTAGCCTACAGCGTAGCTCGACTGTTTCTAGGGATCGAACTTCAGACCATGTTTACCACAGTCCGGCGCCTTAACCGTTAATCATGATCTTAAGTTCCATCCCTAGAAATAGTCGAGCTACGCTGATGAGAGGCAATTACCTCGAAACACGCGTGTACGTAACTTACTGTTTTAAAAATAATAAATGAACAAAAATGTTATATACGTCCAAACAAATTATATGCGACTTTCTAAGTAAATAAAAAAATGAGCTTCGAGGCGAAGCCACTATTTAACCGTATTTATCGTTTGAAAAAAAAAACAAACAAAAACAACAACAACAGATCTAAATTAATAAGCGATAAAAATAGACATAAAGTCATCTAGGGTTCCTGGCCTAACGGTTAAGGCGCCGGACTGTGGTAAAGATGGCCTGACGTTCCATCCCTATAAACAGTCTAGCTACACTGATGAGAGGTAGTTACCCCAAAACACGCGTGAAGTAGATTACTGTTTTAAAAATAGTAAATAAACAAAAATGTTATATTATACGTCCATGCAAATCCACTATTTAACCGTATTTATCGTTTGAAAAAATAAAAAACAACAACATATATATATATATATATACGTACACACTTTATATATATACTTTTTATTTGTTTTATCTAAGCATTTATTTATCCCTAGACGTTCATGTATATTTTTCAAGTAGACAGTTACAAGTAACTAACGACCTCTTTAAGCGATATTACTTATACAAAAGCGAAGTCTCTAACGAACATTTTACAAGAGTTTCCAGCACAAGATAATCAGCAGGTTACATCTCGTGATATTCAGAATAAAGCAAGCCAATGCAATTTAATATATTTGAAAAGGAAAAAGACAAAGAAAAAACAAAGAATAAACAGTATATTTTAAAGTATAAACGAAAAACTAAAATAGGAAAAAAGAAAGAAAGAAGAAATAAAAAAGCAAAAAGAAGCAACACGAATAATAATAACATCAATGATAATAAATTATCAAAAGTAAAAAAAAATATTTAATAATAAATAATATTAAAGCTAAAATAATAAAAAATAATATAACTATTACTAATAAACAATTACAAATATAATGTCCGTAATAGTAAAGAATATCTCCAGATTATGATGCTTCCATTGCGCACGGAAACCGCTATTTCCACTGGTTTCAGCGAAATAGATGAACTGAAAGTCAATCGCTTTCTGAACGGAAAGCGACCACTGTTAGAGATTAATAAAGAACGCGAGAGAGTTGTATATTGTTCGTCCGGTCCAAAGTCACTAAGCACAAGCTTAGTTCTCATGAGTTTTGTTGAATAACGAACAAGGTCCAGAATAGAAGCGTGTCCTCTATACCAACCATCATAAATGGACATGAGGTAATCTTATTAGCGTCAGAACAAGCCAAGCTCTTTTGGAAAAACTTTGCAGCAAATTCTACCCCATGCAATTAAGCCCGTTTACTTTTCATATTTCCTCAAGTGGTTGACAAAACGCTATGCCACATACACATAATAGTACCTGATGTTACCAAACTTATAAAAAATGTCGATTCCAGTAAAGCAACTGATCTCGATGGCATTCTAATTTTAGTGCTCAAAAACAACCAAAATTATCCCCCATACTTAAAAGGCTGCTCAAATGTTGTCTTAAAGAGAAATGCTTCCCAATACCCTGTAAACCCTCATAAATCTGCCCCGTAATTCAAAAATCCAGGTGATCGGTCATCCCCTCTCGGTACAGACACATTAGATTCCTATGTCTCATGAGTGAGCTACTGAAATCTGTGTTAAACAGAGAAGTGGCCAACCACTTATGCAAACATAACAGTGATATGTTCTAGTGTGTCATTTCTGCCAGATCTACAACTGATATGCGTACAGTAATATCTCATAGGATTAGCGAATCCCTCTAAGCGGTTTTCATTTCTAGGGAAATTACTCTCGACATATCATCGGCTTTTAATAAAGTATGGCATAAAGGTCTACTACGCAAAATCACAAGCTACAGAATAGCTTGAAATGTCTTCTCAATTATTAAATTATTCCTCTCTGATAGGTTTGTAAGATTAGTGGTTGATGGGCAGGAACTAGAAGCTCACATTATTAATGTTGGTGTATCTCAGGGTTCTATCCTAGGCCGAATTCTCTCGATGATCTTCATCAACGATCTACTAATCCACATTTTTAAATCATTCGTAGATATTTATGTAGACGACACGACTTTCTATGACGACACTCTATTAGACCAGAAATGACCAAAATTTTCCTGATTCTCTCTCCTCTTATTTTGATCATGTGGAGCAATGGGGAAAAAGGTGGCTGATTAATTTTAATGCATCTGAAACCAAGCTTTTCTCTTTCCACCATCAACGTTCTGACCCCTATTAAGGCCCAATTGAAATGAATGGCCCGTCTTGATGACGTTCGGTGTTTAGACAAGTTTCTTGGTCTGACCTTCACTCCGGATCTGAAATGAAAAGCATGCATCAAATCCGTTACCCAGAGCGCTGGAAAAATCATTCTAGCACTGCGGTATATATATCACTGCCGATACAATTATTTACTTGTATAACAGCCAAGTACATCATACTGCTGTCATATACATATCGTACTGCTGTCATATCTGGGCAGGAGCTGCTCAGAACATATTATTTTGCCTCGATAGAGTTCAAAACCGGCTTCGTAACCAAGTGAGTTATGCCCTTTTGCTATTCTCTGTAACCTCTTTCCCACAGAAGAGACGTTGTAGACAAGTCTCTGCTTTATCGTTTTTTCATGACAAGTGCTCGGCTGAGCTTTAATCTATCGTCTTCCTTGTCAATTTTCACAATAAACTGTCGTCTAGCTAAAACCACTACCAATAATTACCCTCACTCTCTATCGGTGCATAAACCTAAACGTGGATTTCATGAACAAAGCTCCTTTCTTTGAACTGTCTGCCTGTGGAACTCTAGTCCGCTGGTCTGCTTGTAAACTGCCTGTATCGTCCTCAGGTCCAAACGTAAACAAGTTCTACTTCAACCGCCCTCTTTAATAATCACATTTCCATTACTAAGAATTACTATTGTCCCAGTGATTACCGTGAACATATTTACCCTTATCATCGAGTTGCACCCGGGCCTTAAGTGTTAACCCTTTTATAAAACAAAAACGTTAAAATGTAAAATTTTACATCGATAAAACTGCCCAAGTTGGTTCATAAATATAAAACAAAACAAAAAAAAACACACAAAAAAAACAAAAGAAAAACACGAATATATATTAATATGTGTGTGTAATCGTATTTTTCGTCTCTCCGTAAATTATGAGGCGGATATAGGTTTTCCCTTTTTTCCTTGACTGTAAGTTTTCATGATTTTAACTCGTAAATTTAAGAGCCTATGGACGCTTGAAAATGCAACATATAGTTACACATGGATAGACACAGGTTGTGCTAAAAATAAACTTACTTTTTTAAATGGCTGATCTTGGTACTTATTTATTATCATTGCATACGATAACCGAATCAGAAACGGATTTCATTCTAAATTAAAGGTAATTTAAGGTCACTTAGAGCGAGTTTTATTCTTGGAACATACTTTTATAGTAATGTACCACTTTGTAATGCACCACTTTGTAATGATGCTTCAATTGAATAGCAATGTTCCATTGCACAGTCCATTATCATTGATATACTTCTGAGAAAAATGACTATATATTCAGGTTTTAAAGACAACGTATGCGAGGGCATTTAAGATTACGTCAGTGAATATAAAAAATCCGGTTGATAACTCATAGCTTCCATAGGATCATCATACTATTTTTGAGAAGCATGGCATATCATTTTGTTTTGAAATACAATTTATGAGGAGGCATTCCATATGGTGTCAATGAATTAAGAAATTCAGATTGATAACGCATAGCTTTCACAGCATTACCGGTCTTTATTTTATCTGCGATATAATATATGAGGCAATCACCAGAAATTTGATGTAAAACTTCAGTATTGATCAAGAGAGTCAGGATTTCTTAGTAAGAGAAGTATCCTGTTTCTTCTATAATGTTGTTATATATTTTAAAGATATATTCAACCAGTGAACCATCAAGGCATCGGACTGACTTGGATATTTCACAAGATGTGTTGTTCCATCTCGAAGATTCAGTATTTATGAGATAAATATACTTTCATTTGGTGTTGCTCCACTATTTTGACACAAACTATATTGTTTAAAATAGAGTCAAAGGGACGATTCCTCATACAGATGTCAATTATTTCCTCACTGCCGCACCTTGATAATATGGATAGGACTTATTAAAATCTTCCCTCCAAATCATTATTCTTCCTCTAAACGTATTATTATTATTGTTTATGTTTTGCAGAGTTTTGTCAATTCTACCCAGAGAAAATGAAAGACGAATAGATAGTTCGTTTTCTACAATCAAATACAGATCTCTTTAAAATAATTTGTATGATCAGACGTGTGATGTACATTGCAAATAGAAGTTTTTGTTAGTGGAGTAGGTAATTTTAACAAATCGTAGAGTGTGCTTCCTCCTAAAAGTAAAGTAGAAGCAATAAATTTTCAAACATCACAACATACTTGATAGTTATTCTTTTCGGAGATATGAAAATCTCTATATATAAAGGCGAAAATGTATGTATGTATGTATGTGTATATGCATGTATGTATGTGTGTATATTTGTGTGTCTGCTATAAACTTTCGACAGACACGACGAAAATTCACAAACTCGGTATCATATCGAAGCCCCATCCTTCGCTCGAAAAATATCGAAAAAATTGGCCAAAAACGTTCATTTTTTTCACCCCTAAATCGATCTTCTCGTGACGACGAGCGGTTCTACGCATGCGCCAGATGACGTCATGACCTGTTTTCATCGTTCATTTGCCTTACGTTAGTTTTTTGTGTTTTTTTCGATGTTTTGGTTACCCCCCTCGCTTAATTAAAACGTTGTTTTCTTTTTTTACTTCGCTTATAACAAACAAACATACGTCGTCGTCGTCGTCGTCGTCGTCGTCGTCGTCGTCGTCGTCGTAACGCTCGACGACTTCCGGGCGCGCACCTGTCAATTTGGTTCTTACTTAAATAAATTAAAACATCTTTCAGTAACTCATTCTGGCTGACCGATTTTATTTTAAAACTTCACCTCAGGGCTTCGGGTTCGATCCTACCCCACCGGGTTCTTTTTTATTTAACACCACACGCACCCCCAAACACCAGGGCAACGCCGGGTACCCCCCTAGTATGATATAAAACAAATAAGTTTTCCTACACCCCACCTGGCGCGTCGAAATAAAAACAAGAATAACAATGTCACTGACCAGTGTATAAATGTATGGGTAATTTGTGACAGCGTCATACACCAGTTGTTGCATGCCAACAGGTTCAGGTAAACCACTCCTTTAACAATTAATACCATTTTTAATCAGGACTTTATGGATCGCAAAGATATAGTTTAGCCTAATCCATTTAAAATCCCTGATATATTAAAACGCCTGTCTTAGAAGTATTGTAGCTATTCCATAAATGAAATGCTGCTTCAAATGTAGGCATACTTTCACTTTATTCGATTCACAATTCTTCAAAGTTTTAGCTCTAGGAACATACAGTAGCAACATCCGCAAATGAAATGTATCTACATATTTAGGATTCATAATGTACATTCTACTAATGATATTAGTATTCTGTCTTTCTGTTATTCATGATTTGGCATGTTTATTAAGTACATAATGCAGAGAAATGTCAGGATACAAATAATTCTGTGCATCATACTCATTCAGATTGAACCATGCTGTAAGAGCAGTGTTTATGTGTGAAACTTGTTGTGCATTACCTCTATGAAAATAAACATTCTGCTGATCTTCAAAAAGCAGAGGAGGGTAGAGCGGCAGCTCTAGATATATCTAAGGCTGTTGACAGGGTAGGACACGATGGTTTTCTCAGGAAATCAGATCATATAGTATCACTGGGAGAATATTTACTATAATTAAACCCTTCTTTAATAATAGAAGAATCCATGGTGTCCCCGACGGTGGTACATATAAATAATATGATATAAATGCGGGAGTAGCTCAGAGGTCTATCCTTTGACCTTTATTATTCCTTATATTCACAAATAATCTCCCTGATAAAATTGTCTCTGAGAGTGTTATATTTGCTGATGACACCTCACTCTATAACAGGCATGAGGGAAAACAAATAAACAGGTATATAAGTAAATAATAGAAACACCAGGGAATGACCTCCCATCTGTAGTGGAATGGAAACATAAACGGATGGTGACATTCAATGCTGCCAAAACTAAGCTTGTTTCCTTCAGTAATTACAAGAAACGTTCTAAACCACGAATGGCAATGGCAAACAATACATTACCTGAAAGCACTTCTTTAAAACTCCTCGGTGTAACTTTCACAGGGAACATGAGTTGAAATAGATACATCGAGAGCATTGCCAAGGCCGCTGCAAAGAAGGTGGGCTCTCTCTATCGTGCTAGAGAGTTTCTTACGCCTGAAAGTATCCTAACCCTCTATAAAGCATATAATTGCCCATGTATAGAGTATTGTTGTCACATTTTGCCTAGTTCATCTGCTATTAGTCTCTCACTTCTGAACAGGGTTCAAAAGAGAATCGCCAACTGTCATCTAGCCTTAAGCCCCTGTCCTATCGATCCAACAAATGTTGCATCCGTCTGCCTGTTCTATAAGTATTTCCATGGTGAATGCTCCGACGACCTACAAGCACTTGTACTTCCTCGACGTAAATATCCTCGACAAACTTGACAAGCAACATAATTCCACCCATATACAGTAGATATCCTTAGATGTAAGAAGGCCTTCTAACCTAATAGTTTCTTCCCCGGACTTGCTAGATTTGGGAGTACTTTCCAGGATTATGCTTTCGCAACTGTACTGACATACAGAGGTTCGTGTAATGTGAAAAAACATATCGCTGCTCATCTCCCTACATAGTGTCACTGCAACTTGTCCCTGTTAGAAGCCCCATACATCAAAATGACATTTTGCCTTGTCTGGGGGGGATAGAATAATAAAAAGGCAAGATGATTATTTATTTCGTCGTGTATGCATGAATTCTGCCTAATATTGTAATCTATATTATGCTTTACTCCTGAAATTTATACATGCATTTGAATATATATATTATTCCTTGTACAGATGAATAGATTCCAGCATCGATATAAGCACAGTATTTCTTTAGCAAGTAATTGGTGAAAGGTACAATACTGCTATTATCTACAAGTTGGTTTTCTAACTTGGACAGTAAGTCCATTCTGACGCCTCGTGTATTCTGAGTATCTATTTATATTTACAGAGATTTCATTTCTGAACTAGTTTGAAACTGTTTTAGGCAACAATATTATCCATACAGGTAGAAGAAGGTTTTTATTGGCACCAAATTGATGAATCAAACATTACTGGATAAAATTATTTAAAAATGGGTTATCATTGATATTAGGAACTTTCGACCTGACTAACTTAAAAAATATCGTCTTTGTTTTAAAATCTACTCACATATGGCAGTAAGGAAATTCAACAACATAGAAGTATTACATTGGAGCAGCAGAAATATGCCTGTCCTTTATTTCACTCAGCAGTTCTTTCAGTTGTAAGTTAAGCACTCTGGCCAGTAAGATATATTTATTCAAAGGAGTTTCATCACGATTGACATATTTTGCTACTATTGACATCGCATCATTAAAGTTTATTTTTAATTACATTTTCACTCCAAACAAGGCAGATTGCTACTTTGATGTAGGGGGCTACTATCAGGGACCTAAGTTGCAGAGGTACTGTGCAGGAAGTTTAGCAGCAAGATATCTGTTCACATAACATTTGAACTTCTGCATGTCAGTACAGTTGGGGAAGTAGGAAACTGGAATAGAATTCCAAAGTCCTGCAGTTCTGGGGAAGAAACTATTAGAGTAGAAGGCTTTCTTACATCTAGAGATTTCAACTCTGTAGGGGTAAAAACATCGCTACTTTTGGGGTTTGTCGGGGGTATTTTCGTCGATGGGGTACAAGGGCTTGTAGTTCGTCGGGGCATTCGCCATTAAAAAACTTGCAAAACAGGCAGAGGGATGCAATATTTCGTCGGTGGGACAGGGGCCGAAGTTTAGATGACAGTTCAGGACCTATTAGGTTGGCGACTTGGATCCTGACCAAGAGTGAGAGACTAGTAGCAGATGCACCAGCCCAAATGTGACAACATTACTCCATACATGAGCAAATGGTGGCTTTTTAGAGGTACAGGATATTTTAGGCGTAAGAAACTCTCTAGCACGATAGAGAGAACCCACCTTCTTTCCAGAAGCCTAGCAATTATCGCGATGTATCTTTTCCAACTCATGTCTCCAGTGAACGTTAAGCCAAGGAGATTGAACGTAGTGCTCTCACGTAAAGTATCTCTAGCCATAGCTATTCGTGGTTGGCAAGTTTAATGTAATTATAAAAGGAAGCGAGCTTGGCAGCGTCGAACGTTACAATCCATTTTTGACCCCATTCCATTACAGAGTGAAGGTCTTACTCTAAGGTTTAAGTCATTACCTTAAATATGTGCGCATTAGTTTTTCCCTCGTTCTTGCTATAGAGCGTAGTGTCCTCGGCAAATATACCCATCTCAGAGACAATTTTATCACGAAAGTCATTTATGGATATCAGAAATATTAGAGGTCCATTTTGCTTTTGTAAATAGTAACATTATTACTAATGTTACTATTTACAAACATTTTTACATGGAGAGGACATTGGGTTTCGTAAACTATTATGTGCCTTCCTTCTATGAATGCTTGAATTTTATTTTAATTAGGTTAATTTGGTTGGTTATTAAATAGATTTGCTTTGCTGTCCAAAAACAAAACAAAATCAAAAACGAGATGCAAATAATAAGAACTAGCGGAACTAAGAAAAGCAAATAAAAATAGGGTTTGAGAGTCTGACGGTTTTTGTGAACCTAAAAATGTGCCATAAAACTTTAATTATTTCAGAAAAAGCCGATGACAAACATCCCAATATACAGCTTGCGCCAACGAAATTTACCCTCCCTGCCCAGAGCATTTAAACTTTGTTAATAATTATATGAACTCCCTTGGATAAGGGCACATAGACATTTTAGCGAATAGATGCGTAACGATTTCAAAGACAATAAGAAAGTCATAAATATCCAATAAAAATAAATTAAACTCTGCTAATCAATGTTAAATCTGTAAATGAGATTTATAACTCATTCTGTGGCCCTTCTTAGTCTTATGTTGTAAAGGAACAACTTCAAATAAAAAATAAACAATTTGTGCTTGTTTCATTTTTTATTTCAAAATTTTAAAGAATTGGTTTCGAATCGGAATTTAGACTATAATTTTTTCGATTCCGATACCGATTCCAATACCCCCCAAAAGTTCCGATTCATCCAATTCTCGATTCCGATTCCGACTAATCGTTTGGCAACACACACACACATACATACGCATACACACACACACACACACACACACACACACATATATATATATATATATATATATATATATATATATATGATGGAGGATGCTGCAATAAGTTTTGAATTTATTTTAGTTCAGTAACGCAGTTACCAAAAAGATGCCGCTGTTACAATTTTAGTAAAAACGAATTAATATTTCCGTTAATGTGCAGTGGTTGTCCAACCTGCAGAGCGTGTTTATTCTGAAAGCCGTTCTTCAAATGACGCGGTTGGAAAATAAGAAACACCCCAATCTCCCTATGTTTAGAACAACTTTCAGAATAAACTCCTTTGCAGGATTGACAACCAGTAAACAATGATTGAATAGCAATTCCTTCTTAATAAAATAACAGGGACTTTCCTGTTTTCTGGTAAATGCGTATGTGTAATACAAAAATCTATAAATAAGAAAAATATAAATTGATGTATTATATATATATATATATATATATATATATATATATATATATATATATATATATATATATATATATGAGCCGATCTTAATATGGGGCGCTTAGAAAATAAGAAACACCCCAACCTCCAGATCTTGAGAATGATCTTCGGAATAAACACCATTTGCATGCTGGAGAACCAGTGAACAGTGGCTGCTAACGTAATTCATTCATAATAAAATAACACGAAAAAGCCCTTTGTATGCCAAATGAATACCTGGATTTAAAATATATAAAAATAAATGCAGCATCTTTCATCCTATATATAAATATATCACATCAATCTAAATGTAAAGTATTGCGTTATTATTTATTTTTATATAATTTCGTATAAATATCAATGTAATTTATACAATTACGTATGAAAACAATGTAAGAATTAACAACTGTTTTTATTTCAGGGAGAAAGATAATAAAATAGTAAATCATTCTTAATAAAATAAGAACATCATTAGCAGGTACGCATTGGGAAAAAAGTAATTTTATTAAGAAAGCTGCTGTAAATATGTACTAATCACGGGAAACGAAGTTTGTGCATAATAATGAGAGAGTGTAGTCGTCATCGTCAAAATAAAAGAGGTAACAGTGTTAGTTTATTGATAAGAGCAACAAAATACTAAATAGTTCGTATCATGTAAATGTGTAACCGAACTAAGAAAAAAAAAAGAAAGATAGAGGGAGAAGAGGAATAAATAAATATGTTGCCTATTGGTTGTGTTGGATAAGTGTGTTATTGTTGATCGTTGTTTTAAATTAATTTTTTCCATGCAAATCTATGCGAATATTTTTCCGGTGATTTATGCATTCCTTAAAGAATGAATTCGAAAAAGTAAGTACTAATCCTGAGAAACGAAGTTTGTTTATGTGTCGCGTCGTCGTCGTCGTCGCCGTAAAACTAAGTTCCATTGTTAGTTTAATAAGAACGGAAACGAATTAGTAGTTATACGTACAGGAACTAAAATTAATTTCGTAAAATAACCGCGAAGAAAAAATTAATAAATAAAATGTGACTTAACAACTTGGATGCAATTTTATTTTTCTATCGTATGTATTTACTGGGAAAGTGACTTACAGAAATTCTGACAAGGTTATGTATTTGACGAACTCGTCCTCGCAGTCGTAGTGTTGTACAAATGTTTAAGCAAACCTACATAATGTAAGCCAACGAAACCCCAGAAAGTGTCCAAGGCTAGATAGTATACCGTAATTGTGCTCTGCAATTTTTATGTGAGACTAGAACCATTCAACATTTATACTAAATGCTCGTTTATAAAGCGAGAGAATTAATATTCCGGAATATGGGAATAGTGAGAGTTCAGCCAATCGAACTAAGCGGTATTATTCTGGGGAAAATTAGAATAGGTAGTGTGTAAAAGAAAATATTATGTTATGCATGTAATAACCTGTAATGATGGTCAAAGCTCAGTAGGGTAGGAAAATGTAGAATTTGCCACAGTGTCAACTGGTAGCAATGAAAGCACTAAATAATGAGAGAGAAAAATAGGAACTTCTTTCTCTGTAGTTGTGGCGACTGTCATTGGTGATTCTCAACGGATATAATGTGACATTTGATTAGTACGACTGAATATGGCAGAAATGGTGTTCGTAAGCTACTTAAAATAGTGACTGTCAGAGTAGATTAATTTACTCATTATGGGGCATGTGTTGTCGAAAACCTACGCTACTACGGTTCAGAGGGGAATTTCTGCAATCAAAACATCATATAGTAGATTACATTCAACCGAATATATAGTAATGATTTAAAAAGTTTTAAAAAACGAATCGTGTGCCACCAACAAGAAACGAAACGAAAACGTTTAGCTTACGAGTTACCTTTTCTTTTTACGTTAATGCTTGAGCTATAAAACATGCTTGCTGCAAGGTTAAAAATTAAAACATGAGCCAATAGCTATTACTTTACGCATGCATATTCATAATGCCGTCGTTCGAGTTTCACCTGGCAAAATCCTTTTTTTAATTTACACACGTTCGCATCGATTTCCCCGGATAAAACACAAATACAAAGTTTCGCATGGGTTCGAAAACATTATATATTAAGTTTCATATCTGTAGACCCAAAACTGACGGACAAGTTGTGTATGAAAACATTTATAAACAAAGACACACACACAAACACACAAACACAACACATACACACACACACACACACACACACACACATATATATATATATATATATATATATATATATATATATATATATATATATATATAAAGAAAAAGGTTTTTTACCATAACATTTTTACGCAAATATTACGCAAGTATTAATCATATAGAATATCTGCATGAATATATTTTTACATAATAGTTTACCAAAGGTTATCATCCCATAAGAAAACAGAAATACATTAATAGTAAATTAATTAAAATGAATGTTTAAAAGAATATACATATTAGCTATATCTTTTTGCAGATGAAAGTAATTCCACGACCAATATATAACATAGTTGTATTTCCTTTTTTAATAAATTTGGATGTGACTTTTAATACATAAAAACAATTTTTATATGAATAAATTTTATGTAGAGGGTGTTAAAAGAAATTCTACTTTTTGAAATTATAAAAAAAACGTCTATTAGAAGTTTTATGGTTGTAAATTTGTCGCTAAATCTATCAAAATTCTAATACAAAGCTAAAATATATTTTATGTAAAGATTTGAAATCATATAGTTTATCTGTAACTTTGATGCTTCTGTGTCGATTATAGTCACGAAAAATACGTTTGAACAGAAAGGAAAAACGCCATGTAGTTTTTAAAGTTTTTTTCTGGGTTAGCAAGATTTATTTTATCTAATCAGAATGTGACCAGCGTTTACCTTGTACAATCAGAATGTGGCTAAGGGTTTTTTCATTAGTGACCATAAATCATTGCTATTAATCTTAAGCAATTGTTTATTGGGTATTTGGAATATTTAATTTTAATTTTAAGGGAATTCGCAAGATTAAAGGGTTTACAAAACGTATATATATATAGTTAAATTTTTGGAAAAAAGAAAAATTATTTTTATTTTTTTTTACATGGGTGTCACCACTTATCAAGGCCCAGAGGCCACTCGAGGATAAGGGTTAATAGGTATACATTAGTCATTGTGATTTTAGCATAGTAAACAGTGGGAATTTTGTAACTTGGATTACTTAGGGGGACGATTCAATTAGAACTTGTTCACATTGGACTTTTTCTTTTTTTTTCATAGGTATCAACACATTATCAAGGCCAAGGGGCCACTCAAGTATAAGGGTTAAAGAGTGTACAGTAAAAATTGGACAATATAATAATCATTAGTAATGAAAATTTGTTAAATTTGATAATTTATATGGAACGGCTCATCAAGAACTTATTTACGTTAGACTTGAAGACAACCACATTGTAGTCAGCCGGAAAGCAGGAACACGGAAGACAATTTCACAGGCGTGCAGTTCTAATAAAAAAGCTTTGTTCATGGAATCTACGTTTAGGTTTAGGCACAGATAAAGAGTGGCGGGAATTATTGATAGTGTTTACAGCTAGACACGTGTTTCTTGTGAAAGTTTTGCGAGGGGGGACCATAGATTGAAGCTCAGTCGAACACTTTCCATGAAAATAACGATACATCAGAGACAAACTCGCAACATCTCTTCTGTGAGATAGAGGTTGCAAGGAAGAGAATAGGACATCTCCTACGAGGCTACGAAGTCTATTTTGAACTCTATCAAGGCAGGACAAGTCCTTTCTAGCAGCTCCTGCCCAGATGTGGCAACAGTATTCCATCCTTGGACGTACCTGGCTCTTATATAGATAGAGAATTGCATCATCAGTGAGATATCTACTGGATCGATAGAAAGATCCCACCATTTTTCCAGCGGCCTTGGCAACAGATTCGATGTACGTGTTCCATTTAAGATCAGGAGTAAAGGTCAAGCCCAGAAGCTTGTCAAAACTTGAGGCCTCCTGAAGACGAGAGCCATTCATTTCAATTGATGCCAGATGGGGATCAGAATGTTGATGATGTAAAGAGAGAAGCTTGGTTTTAGATGCATTAAAAGTAACCAGCCACTCCTTTCCCCATTGTACTACATGCTCAAGATCAGAGGAGAGAGAATTGGAGAGAACTTGGTCGTTTACTGTCTTAGATGTGGTACCATAAATGTTAGTGTCGTCAGCATAAATGTCTACAAATGATGTAAGGATGTGATTTGGAAGATCATTAATGTAGATCAGGAAAAGAGTTGGGCCCAGGATGGACCCCTGAGGGACACCGGCATTAATACTGTGGCCTTCTGATTTTTGCCCCTCAACTACTACTCTTATGAACCTATCAGAAAGAAATGATTTAATAATTGAGAAGACATTTCCAGCTATACCATAGCTAGAGATCTTATGAAGTAAACCTTTATGCCATACCCTATCAAAGGCCTTAGATATGTCAAGAGCAATTGCCCTAGACAGGTTTCCTCCGTCGAGAGATTTGCTAATCCTATGAGATATAACTGTAAGCACATCTGCTGTAGATCTAGCAGAACGGAAACCATATTGAGTGTCACTAAGAAGGTTATTTTTGTTGAGATGGTTGATTACTTCTGTATTTAACACAGATTCCAGCAACTTACTCATGACGCACAGGAGACTTATTGGCCTGTACTGAGAGGGGGATGAGCGATCACCTGAATTCTTAAATACAGGGCATACTGATGAAATTTTCCAGGGAGATGGGAAACTATTCTCCTTAAGACAACGTTTAAACAGACAGTTTTGTAAGTATGGGCGCTAGTTCTGGTTGAAGTTTTTTGAGTACTATGATTGGAATACCGTCAGGGCCAGTTTCTTTACTGGAATCAAGGTTTTTGATTAGCTTGGCAACATCACGTACAGATATACGTATATCAGCGTGTTTTCTGATACAGGAGGAAATATTGGGGGTTGGCGGCCTTGATCGCAAAAGGTAGAATTAGCTGCAAAGTTCTTGACAAAGAGTTTGGCTTTGTCTGATGCTGACGAGATTACCTCAGGTCCATTGATGATAGTTGGGATGGAGCACACGCTTCTGTTCAGGATTCTGTTTGCTATTTGCCAAAACTGGTGGGAACCAAGCCGCTGCTCAGCTACTTTGGACTTAACAGATTGAGCATACAACCATCTTGCGCTCTTTATTACTTTCTTACAATGGTTGCTGGCAGTCCTGAAAGCGGCTTTAGTTTCCATACATCTATTACGTTGGAAACAGTGGAAAAAGTGATTTCTAAGCGCAATGGCAGCAGCACATTCTGGAGAGAACCATGGCTGGCTGTTAGGTTTTTGCTGAAACTTTTTAGAGGGTATGAAACGGTCAATACCTACAATTAACCATTCCGTCAGGTCTAATACTATAGAGGACACATCCTTTTTAAATATGGAATGCAGAGGTAGATCAGATATAAATGTACGGAAGCTATCCCAGTCAGCCTTAGTGTATCGATATACTGTACGATGGAGAGGTACGTCTGGGGACTTATTACATTTCATTTTTATCTTAATTGATACAACAGAGTGGTCGGAAGATCCAAGAGGCGACAGAACAGAAACTGAACATAGTTCAGGGCAAGTTGTGAGAAAAAGGTCTAGTAGGCTCGCATACTGGCCGTCATTGTCGGGCACACGGGTGGGTTCCTGAACAATCTGAGTGAGGTCATAGGCAATGGAGAAATCATGACAGAACCTCCCCTCATCATCGGTCTTGTTTGAGTGGGTCAACCATTCGACGTTGTGAACATTGAAGTCTCCACATACGTGAATGTTAGCTGAAGGATAAGCAGATAGGACTTGGTCAATTTACTCAGATATACTTTTAAATATAGTAACTCCGCTGTTGTGGGGGCGATAGAGAGTAAATAAAAATGCCGTAGTGTGAGCTAAAGCAACCCGGAAGCACATATAGGGTAAGTTAGGATCTTCCCTGGAGATGTCCTTACCACATGGAAAGCTATCTTTAATATAGGCACATATTCCATGCCCATGGCGATGTTGGGGGTCAGATTTAGAAGTTAAGTTAGAGTATCCTTTAATTGCGAACTCTTCTAGGGAAATAGCCTGTCCAATGCCAGTTTCACTTAAAAAATAAAAGGTCTGGTTTAGTCTCCTGTAATTGGGTTTCAACCTTTGGAAGGTTAGAACGTAGACCCCTGATGTTGGAGAAGGAGACATGGTAGTAGGGGTCTACGTTGGAAGTTGGAGAACCGGGTTTAATCGTGTATTTTTTTAAAACTTGTCATGATGAAATTTTGGAATTTGTGGACTAGGTCGTCAGATTTACTTAGAGCAGGACAGAGAGGGGAAACTAAGAGAGAAAAAGAAATGAAGAATTTTTTTTTTATTTGTAGCTAATGATAAGGTAAAGCCGTAACAATTACCCACTAGTATGGCTTCGAGAGGCCCCACCAGAAGCTACTGCATGGTCCAGAATCCATTCACCAAATGGCAATACAGCAGCTCCAGTACTTTGCACCTGCTAATAGGACAGCCTCCTTAGTGGTTAATCCAAGGTTCGGGTTCCTGACTATCAGGCGGATAACGTCAGCCCAGACAAAACGTTTACCTCCAGCACCCTTACTAGTGACATGGCTACAAGGATAGACATAGAAACAGAAAATTTCCGCCATCTCTGCCAACTGTTCGCACAAAATACTGCCAACCTAGAAAACAGCTTTTTCTTCTCCCTTTGTCAGAAAAATCACTCATTAAAAAATGAGGACTGAGGGACAAATAAGAAGAAGCGAGAGTAACAGGAGCTGCCGATAACGCATCCACAATGCGTTTTCTACTCTCCATATTGTTATCGGTTTTTCATTTTTTTTCTATAGCGTCGAATAGTTAAGGGTCGCCTGAAGAAATCTCATTGTCTTATATATATTGCTGTTTGTAGCAACCAAATGTAACTGTTTACCTTCGAATAAATAATAAAAGTATATATATATATATATATATATATATATATATACATATATATGCACATATATATTTATATATATACGTGTATACATACATATATATATATCGATTAAAAACCTTGTCGTAAGCAAGAAATACAGCATAAAAAAGAGGAAAATAAAAGGACGAGCAGAAAGATCTCGTACGCAAACCCGTAAGTTAAAAGTTGTAGGTGTTTATTTTTGTTTGCACAGAGGCATTTGTCGTAAGATAATAGCAGCCCTGAAAAGAGTTTCAAATGCATTATCGAAAACGTTGTGTACAAAATATAGAATACTTAATGTATGTAAGATTATTATTATTATTATTATTATTAATTTTTGTAAATGAGTTTTTATAAAATAACTACGTTTTAATGAATAAATAACGTTGACGTCACAATTATATCCAGACAGTCCCGATATAAGCATGTCTTTTAAGATCAGAAATATCCATTCATATAAAAAATACACAATTTTATGATTGAAGAAAACGGTCCTGTAATCATTTTCTTGTAAAATCATGCATTAGAAAGGTTGTATTTGAGTCATTGACTTAAATATTAACACTGCAAAATTGTTAGGATTTAAACTCAATGAACGAATCAGAAACAGTTTTAATCCTTTTTGTTTTCTTTTCTTTAATGAGACTTATAGATATTTTAAAACTTAACATAGAAAATACTTTATCAATGTGCAGATAGTGTGTTAATCCTGAATGTCACGAGGTGTAGAATAGAAAACTGACAAATTATGCATATTTCTTGCGAATAAGCTAATTACTATTGATGAAATTACATTCCATGTTATCTCCAACAAACGTAATATATGGAAATTATATATTAGCAATTGAGTTAAATCAATTTGCAGAAATTACCTAATCACATTAATTACTCAACACGTTGTTCATTTCATACCTTACAACAATTTATATATATATATATCGATTAAAATATATATATATATATATATATATATAATATATATATATATATACTCGGAACTGACAAACAACATCAGAATGCTTATTCCGTGAATACTTGGGTTAATCAGGTTAGGTTAAAAGTAAACAGTGCAGTTAGGTCGAGATTAGCTGCAAAATATTTAAGCTAAATATAAAATTGTTTCAAGGAAAAGATGGCTTCATACTTAAGTCTGTGAAACTTTGGTTCGTTCTGCCATAAAACATGGTGAACACAGCATCAACACCGCATTAAGACGACGAAAACAATAAATGTCATATGTAAGTAATGATCCAAATACAAGTTCATATACACACAAAAAAGCGATTGCCTTATATCCACCATAACCAGCATACAAGGTTACAGATAATAGCTAGTAAAAGTCAACAGAAAAGCAACAGCAGTCCAAAACGTATACGTATATATCATCATTGCTGCAACGTAAACAGTATAAAATGTGGCCAATGTCAAAATGAGCTGAGAAATAACACATTATACTGAATTAGAAGCATAGGCGACAGCTTATAAAATCCCGTTTCTATATTCGACAATTGCAACGCGTGTATCATGCAAAATGTCTGAGTTACATAGTTAATTATACAAAAGGTTAAACATTACTTTATTTTTAAACACTTCTTTATGTTAATAATTTATTTAAATATAAGTAATCTTTTTCAAACTAAAAATGCTTTTATTGAAAAAGTGGAGCTTAATCATGTTATTGGGTATTGTTATTAAACTCACCGTATATGGATTTTTAGTGTGGATGCTGAGTTCATGATACGATCGTGGAAAACTCAATACAAACCTAATACTAACATTAGTTTTTTTTAAATAACATTTTACATAAGGAAAATTGTGTTTGATTTTAACATGAGACAAATTACTACACAAGCAGACATTTTGTTTTACTCAGTAGTCACCACTCATCAAGGCCCGAAGTCTACTCGATGATAGAGTTAATGAATGTAAGGTTGTTGTGTAGTAATCTTTAATTATGTAATTTGGATAGAATATAATTATTTATGGGCACGGCTCAACAAAAAACTTGTTTACATTGGATTTGAAGCCTGCAATGATGTATTTAATCGGGAAGCAGGCCACAACAACAAGCAGTTCTAACATTAGAATCTTTGTTCATGGAATCTGCGTTTAGGTTTAGACATAGATAGAGAGTGGTAGAAATCATATATAGTGGTTGTAGCTAGTCGAGTATTTTTGTGAAAGTTTAGCATAAGGGAACCATAGATTGGAATTTAATTGTGCACTTGCCATGAAAATAAGAATAGAGCAAAGACGCAATGTCCTTTTATGCGTACATGACGAAAAATTGTCAGAAAGTAAATATGAAAATAAACATTGTCTAACGAAAACAGGGTAAAGTGGAATCAAGTAGTGATTTAGAAAATAATTGCTGTCGATGTCTAACTTTAAAACCCGGCCAAATAACTTGACATATACAATGTTGTTTTTCTTAGGCAATAAAAACTTGTGATCATCAGAAAAAATAACAGGGAAGTGTTCTGAGATTATGATAATATTACCTAACGTATAACGGCACATTTTCTGAAAAATTGTTTGCTGCGAAAATAAAACTCATTATATAAAACTATACGACGAATATGCCTCGAGTTGGTTTATGTTCAGAATAGAGATTACTGATGATGATTTTCAACCCACGTAAAGTAACATTTTTTTCTGAAATAATTTTCGGTTGCATTTGCCAATGTCCCCAGCCAAATGTATTGTATATTTTTCAAGTTTCTTACTTTCCTACTTATTTCTTTTATCTTATTTTTTGTATAGGAACACAGCCCATGAGATTTATTCAAACCCAATGTCTTAGCACGGCCAAAGTTATAGTTCTTTAAATACTACAGTCTTGGCAAGTATGTAATTACTTCTGCATGAATTAGTTATCGTCAAACCATGAAGCAAAATATATATTGCAGTCTTGCGCGTAAATATACACTATTCGTTTACAGAGAAAGCACGATTTTTGATTAGAGAGAGCTACATATTTTTACTAGAGCGTAAGAGAGAACAGTTTAAAAGGTGAACTTAAAATAAGATCATGCAAGGTTAATGTTCTAAACAAAGACAGACCCCCATATTAGTTACCATGCTTAGGCTCAGGGTTCGAATCCAGTCAAGTAGCAGACGCGTAAAAGCTTATTTTCCAGATAAGCGAGCTAAGCATCTACCAAAGGGGGCTTGAAGATACAGGCGAACCCGTGTGTGTATCTTGTAAGGTATCATTTTCACTTGGAACACCGTTAAGTGGACTTAGTTCACTCAGGAAAAACAAGCGCCTAATAAAACTGAATAAGGCAAGAAAAAATTTCCCGATTTGCTGGTTCAGAATTATTACGTTTTTTATACGATAGATATTAAAACCAATTTTCGATTTAAATTGAATATAATAATTGCTTAAAAATAAAAGTAGCATACCCTTAACTGATGAGGTACACATTTAAATCCCGAATCTATTCAGATATCACTTAAAATGAAAGTACACACATGAGCTTGTTTGCTTTTCTCAAATTGAACAAGATATAAAATGTAAGGATGAGTTTGAGATCTACCTTTACCGATAGTTCACTATTTCAATTACTCATTATGATACACAACTGTTTGAACTTCATTGTCTAGTTTGTTTAACAATAATTCGTGAATGTTTTTGCTATTCTTTTTTAAATACTTAAGTTAGAATTAAGAACTGGCTCCCATATTCCGATGATCCCACAAAGCATTTTGTAGTTGAAACAAGATTATCATCTGAAATTATATTAGTTAACTTTTGCGATAAAATAATTAAAAAGAGGGAATCTATTAATATAACACGGACTTGTATTAAGATACTGACATGAAAATGAATACATATTTAATGTCTTGAAAATCGTTGATCAGATATGAGAACTAAATATGAGGTCATTAACCAAAGTACACTAACTAAAATGAATAAAACATCAGAAAGAAATCGATGGTGGAAAAGAAACACAATTTCTGTTATAAAATAGGAACACGCATGAAACACGTCACAGCTATCAAATTAATGATATTAAATAATCATCATTTATTTAAAATTACTTTTATAATTATAGCAGGAGTCAAGTATGGTTGCCATCTAACGTACAACGGATTACTCTTTTATTTGATTATAAGTTCCCCGAACATGGTAATGATGACAGGAAAAATATTATGAGAAAAGAGAAAAAGGCTCGCAATGTCAAACTAAGCATCAATAATACAGCAAAAAGCTCTCAGTGAATGAACAACATTTGATATTGAGCCATCAAGATTGCAGTTCCAGGTCACAATAAGTGAGTGGGCATCAAAATACACAAACTCCATGAATGCTTCATCATCAATTAATGGATGGCTCAACCAAAAGAAGAAGAAGAAGAAGAAGAAGAAGAAGAAGAAGAAGAAGAAGAAGAAGAAGAAGAAGAAAAAGATGAAGAATTGAAAACAGCAATTGTTTTCACGAGGGTGGTTCCGCTTATCAAGGCCCACATGCCACTCGAGGATAAGGGTTAATAAGTGTTAATAGTAATAATGGCAGAAATTGAGTCGGATTTGATTATTTAAGAGGATGGCTCCACAAAAGTTGTTTACATTGGATATGAATACAACCATGTTTTAGTCAGCTTAAAAGCAGCCCCACAGTATGGAGTTCCACAGGGGACATTTCTAGAAAAGAAACTTTGTTCAGGGAATTTGTGCTAAGTTTTAGGTACAGAGAGAGAGAGAGAGAGAGAGAGAGTAGGGGAAATTATTGATAACATATATAGGCATGAGTGTGTATTATTTGTATAATTTGGAAAACTGTTCTCAGTTCCTATTACAACGTTTCGGCTCCAGCTCCGACGTTCTTCATGTGCGTTCGGTAAACCTCAAGAATATATACATCATTAATTTTAACATTTCCACATAAATATTTTCGAGTTCAAGACGCACCTGAAAATTTACTTAGTTTATATCGGTAGACACGTTATGAGAATAACATTGAAAATGAGAACAGTCGATAAGGTAAATAAAATAAATACCCATCTTAAAATATCCGAAACACACACACACACATATATATATATATATATATATATATATATACCTATAGATTCGTTTTTATTTTGTGTGTATTGATATTCATATTAAAAACACTCTTTTCTATTTATTTAAAAATAAAATAAAAATTTCTTATATATTGGTCGTGGAATTGAATTCACTAGCAAAAGATCTAGCTAATTTGCATATTCTTTTAAACATTCATTTTAATTAATTCCGTATTAGTATCTTTGGTTTTCTTATGGGATGATCGTCTTTAGTTAACTATTACGTACAATTATATTAATGCAGACATTCTACATGATTTATACTTGCGTAATATTTGCGTAAAAACTTTAGAGTAAGCATAAAATTGTTTCCGTATATATTTATGTATACGCATATATTTTTGTTTAACAAATTTTGCCTACCAAAACTCGCCTAGAGTTTTTCGTCTACAGACATGAAACTTCATATATAAGGTATTTGAATCCATGCAAAACTTTATATTTGGGTTTTAGCCCGGAAAAATCGGCGCAAAAGTGTGAAAATTAAAAAAAATGAAATTTTCCAGGTGAAGGTCGAACGCTGGCATTACGAATGCATAACGTAGTAGCTATTGGTTCATGTTTTAATTTTTAGCCTTGCAGTAAACATGTTTTCATAGCTCAGTCATTGACGGGAGAGGCAAAATAAATCGTGAGCTGATCGTTTTGGTTTCGATTCTCGGTGGTTGCATGATTTTTTAAATACTTTTTAAATGATTATTATATATTGCATCATATCTATCTATCTATATATCTATAAAAGTGAAAATGTCTGCCTGTCTTTTCTCTATAGTAGTTAAGGAAGCCTATTATACAGAAAGGAATTAATGTACATATTCACACTTTTTAATATATATATATATATATATATGTATATATAAATATATATGCATACACATATATATACACACATATATATAAATATATATAAATATATATACACACAAACTCACATATATATATATTTATATAAGTATATAGAATGACTGTGTGTGTGAGTGACTAAAATAATATGGATATGCACTGTGAGGAATGTGGAGATTTTCACAAGATTGTAATGTAAAAGCAGATAATAGCCTCATCGGTATAGACATACACACACGTATAAGTAGGTAAAAATATTTGACGGAGTCTAATAATGTTTTCGATATATTTTAATAAAGAAAAAATATTCTCTCTAAATCTAAAAGAAACATTCGGTGGTAGCAACATCGGTTGATAACTCTTGCGTAGAGAATTTCAACCATGGAACCATTAATCAGGCAATAATTTATAGAGGTAAGTGTCTAACCAAGTCTCATATTGTAAAAACAGCAGACTAACATGCTTTTAGAATAAGACGAAATGGTAAGGTATTTCCGAATCTGACAAAACATGCGGTGATTTACAATTTGTATAAGGGGCTAGGTCTATGAAAAGACACAGAACTGCTAATTAAATCTACGATTAAAACACTTTCAATCCACGTGTTAACTTGGTATTTTTTCATATATGAAACTTTTATAAATACATACAGAGATACATAGACGCACACATATATGCATATATATCCTTTTTATTTGTTTAACATAACATGTATTAGTCAGCCACTACTTTTGTATTAGCAATATCCACTGAAGGAGTCTCTACTTTTAACTTGCCGATCGAAACCTTTCATTAAGGCGTGCAACCTATAAATGGATATGTAAAACAAATAAACATTATATTTGTCTTATTGCAGCATTGAGTACTCTTGCATGAACGTCGTTAAAAAAATTAATTGGTTGCTTCACCACTGGGAATTATTAAACTAGATTATATATATATATATATATATATATATATATATATATATGTGTCTAGCCGCACTGATAAGCTGTGAAACAGCGAAGCAGTACTGCATGTGGATGCCAATAATGCTCTCTATCTTGGGTTGAGCATATTTGGAAATGATATAGAACTGCCATTAGCATATTAAGCGACGCTCTTTCTTTAAACAAATCGAGCGGAGGCATTTGGACGATGTCAAAAATATCGTTAATTCATTACACACACAGCAGCCGCCGTATAGCGCAATACTGAGAATCCGTGACTATCATTTGGGCGGTCAGATTTCGATCATGGCTTGAGGCAGTTGCATGTCTAGCCGCACTGATGAGCTGTGAAACAGCGAAATAGTACTGTATGTTGATAACTATATATATATATATATATATATATATATATATATATAATGACATCTGAATAATCATGGATGCACTTATATTTACGTTTCTTAAATAAATATTATGGAAAAGAAAATTCCTAAAACAATTATCTTGTTTACTGTAAGAGACACATATTTTGAGAAATGTAGAATGCTAAAAATAAAAAGTAAAAAATAAAGATACGATATTCTTAAAGAGTTTTAAATGCTGTCAAAACACATGATCCAACATTTCTTATAATTATCTTCAATAAAATTGGTCAGTGAAAGTATTTTTTAATTTCAAATTCGTCAAATTGTATTTGGATATTTACAAACATCTTTTTGATTTCCATCCACTTTTCTCATCGACTCTGCGAACAAAATTTGTATTTTCTCTATTAACATTTTATCGTATGTTAGTAAATATAAACACTCAACGTAATATAAGGCAAATGTTTTAAGAGAAAACACCCGCTGTTTACTTACCTAATAGTCTTGTATCAATCCTCCCCTAGAATCATGGTGCACTTCAACTACTTTACATCTTTACTACTGTGATACACAAAACAATCATATTTTGACACTGTAAATTATATATATATATATATATATATATATATATATATATATATATATACCAACCTATAATGTTGAGTTTTTCCGGTCTGAAATTCATATTAAAAGCCTAACTTTTATTATTTAATAATTATTAAAACGAAATTATTAATATACTCAGTAATGGAAATGCGAGTTACTACATAATGATTAACGTATTTTCATATTTCTTTTAAAAACGAGCATTAATTACTTTTTTCTAGTTTTACAGATGATTGGATCTGTGTTACTGTTACGCTGATTCTATTCATGCATAGTTTCTATATCTTGAATAATTGCCTAGAATTTTAGATGAAAACCTTCTCGCACACGGACATATATATATATATACATATATATATACATATATATATATATATATATATATATATATATATATATATATAATTTGTTATCGGCAGCCGTGTTAAAAGCATATATTATTTTTATTTTATTATGATTGGAATTTTTTTCCCTTTTTTCCTTGTACATATTTTTGAATTATTCCACGGATTTCGGCCTTTTGGATTATTTTCGACCATCTTCCAATTACGCGATTTCCTTGGATATTACTAGTGCGAATGGAAAATTAAATTAACTGTCTTGGATTTACATTTTTGGATTCTACCGTCATTGGTTACCTTACCTTTCAGCTGACTATCCATACACGTGAAATCACCTTTTTTTTTACCATATTCCCTCTGCTTCACTTTTTGTTATCAAGTAAGATCTTCGACTTACTTGCAGTTTCATCAAATACTTTTGTATGCAAAATCCGATCCCAAATTTTTCTAATTCCTACCCTCTGATGAGGAGGAAAGTATTTTTTCGAAACTCCGCGGATTACGGACTATCCACTTATTAAGTTTTTCCTTTTCAGATTAAATATGTTTTTAACTCTTTTTCAAAGTGTTTTTAATATGTTTTATTAACTATTTGCTCTTATATATATACAGTGATGATCATATTTATTGGCACGGTAAAATAAAAGTTAAATTTTGTCTAATAAATTCTAAAAAAGGGATTAAATTAAAGAAAATAACAAAGTATATTATGTATTTTTAACTGGCCTTTCAGATGCAGCAATCGGATTTTAGAAAAAATAAATAACAAAGGAACAACAAACATAATTGCAAAAAAACCTAAGTATTATATTATGTATATATCATTTATTCATTGTAAAACTATATATCAATTTTGTATTAACTTTATTATTTTTCTTCAATTCTTTCTAATAAGGCTTAAAATATTTATTTAAATATACTTTCGAATAACTAATGAATAGTTGGCGTCATGTAAATTTATTTTCGTATCTACAAATAGGCATATTGTTGTATTTAAATGGAGGGTGTTTATATGATCGTGTATACAGAGTAGCAAATTAACATATGTTATATATATATATATACGTTTACGACGTATTTGTGTGGCGGAGCGGCTCTACATATCTGTATACTGTTTGCATCGGTATGGGTTTGGATGTGTACGTGGCACTAATAAATGTATGTCGTGTTATTATCATAAACGGACCATATGTATGTATGTATGTTGAATTTGTTGTGTAACGGACTATTGTCTTTGTTCTAAATGTCTATTTTATGGCCTGTAATCTGTCTCATCAATATATATTACAAAAAAATAAATTAACAAAACGTTGGTGACTAGAATTTAGCGCAACATGCATATATATATATATATATATATATATATATATATATATTTATTATTTGGGGTAAACAGTTACATATGGTCGCTACAGAGAGACTTCATCAGGCGACCTTGAATCTCCCGACGCCAAAAAGAAAAATGAAACATGGGATAGATTAGAGAGAAATTAAAGAAAAATGGAGCTCTTCAAAAAAAATATATATATATATATAAACAGTTCATAAAGAGTTTATAATAAATTGCGAGCTCTCTAAAAAAGAGGATAGAAAAAGGGATTAGAAAAAAAAGAAAAAGAAAGATCGCATTAGGACCTATTGGAAGATATTCCAAACTTTTCACAACAGAATGTAAATTTGAAATAAAATTAGAAATGGGTCATAATTTTATTGGGGCTGTGAGTTGTACAGGAGGGTGGTGTGGGAGGGGTTCTACTTATATTGAACGTGTCACGGAAAGGAAAGGACTTTGCATTTGTGTGATTTTACTCCGAGAGTTACGTGTCGTTATGCTTTAAGTTAGGGGTGGGGGATTGACTAATGCAGACATATTCATGCTGAGGCATATATCTGCATACATATAAACGTACTAAATCTACAAACACCTACATACATGTGCGAAAGCGACACAAGCATACACACGTAAATATATACATAAAAGAACATACGCACACGCAAGAATACAGCTATATGTATAGATACACAGATAATCACATGTATACAAATATACAAATACGTACCAATATACACGCAGACACACACATATACAAATATACACAGATATATATCCATATACTTATGCATACATATGCATATATACACACATACAGATATATATATATATATATAGACATATAAAAATACAGATATAGATACAAGAAACACACACACATACACGCACACACATATACATATGCATATATATATATATACGCAGACACCCACACACATATAAATACATATATATACATCAGCAAATACATCTATATGAACATCTACATATATAAATATGTACACAATAAATATACAGAGACGAGCGTCTAGCGAAATAAACCTACGTACAGAGGTACTGGTAAGAATATATTTAGTTGAATAGTATCAGGATATTAAAAATTAAAATGGAATATATTTAAGATAAAATGTTAGATTAAAAACTATTATAGAATTATTAAAAAGTATTAAGAAAATTAAATATAAATATGAAAATATATGCATATTGCTAACAATAAGTAGTTATTACTATCATCATTATAATGAGTTATAAAAGATGTTAAATTCCACCAAATTATTATGTGTTATGTAAAGTATTCATTTGACTAGTTATTAATAAGTTTTAGACCATGGAATTGGAAATCCTATCAGAATAGTAAGTTTTAGCCCATGGAATTGGGAATCCTATACGAATAGTAAGAAGGATAATAAACGATGTATAAATAGGTACGGACATAAAGTACGTATACAAAAGAATGTACATTTATGCATGTACATGTATATAATAAGGGGTTAAATAAATGTATGGTCATTTGTGAAATGACAATATATATATATGTATATATATATAGTAATTTATAAAATATATATGGCGATTAAGCTACACTGGATATTCCGCGTTTCATCCACACTAGGACTAAGCATAAGCCTGAAGAGTCCTAGAGTGGATAAAACGCGGAATATTCAGTGTAGCTTAATCGCCATATATATTTTATAAATTACTAACTAGCTCTACCTACGTATTGACCACTTTTGAAGTAAATACTTAGAGCTTACGCATAAATCTATACTTTCGTATATTAATGTTATGTGAGTAAATTAAGTAGTTATATATATATATATATATATATATATATATATATGTGTGTGTGTGTGTGTGTGTGTGTATGTGTGTTTATTGTGTTTATGTACTGAGGGATAAGTGTGAATATGAAAATTGGTCGATTTTTTAAACTAACGCTGAAGTAATTGTTAATCAAGGTAATTGGACATCATTCGCAAGGATAACTTATTGCTTATTAGTTTTGAGATAACATTTATTGATTAACTATTTTTGTTAGTTTACTTTTATTAGTTCAATGATTGATTGGATTAAATATAAACTTAATTCTTTTTTCGGATTTATATTGTGTTTCTTAACGAGAATTTATTCGTATTCAAATGTTTTGTTTTTAATTTAAGAATATTTAACTTACTTTCCAACAATTTAACTAAGCATTTTTACAATAGTTATATTCGTAACATCAGCTAATATATATATATATATATATATATATATACATATATGTATGTATATATATATATATATAGAGAGAGAGAGAAAGAGAAAGAAAGAGAGAGAGAAAGAAAGAGAGTCGTTGACTGTGCAAGGCTGAACTCACCTGTTACTACTTCAATGTGTAATTTCGTTTTCGTACAAATACCTTTTCTGAAATCAGAGATTAAAGAAAATTTGAACCCGAAAATTACTAATCTCTTCATATCTGACCGGATATATGGCAAAACAAAAATTAATTTTTTCGTCTTAGTTCACTGATGTCCTAAAATAACTCATTATCTTTTGTTTCTGTTTGATTTCCACTGGCTTATTTTTTATTTCCATCAGATACAAAAGCATCTAACGTGATTCACTTTTAATAAACCAAGCGTACTGCAATTTCTAATGGATACTTAACGGAATCACGTATAAAATGGCCGACAGCCGAATAAATGTAACTGGTCGGGTTGCAATAGGCCAATTAGACAGAAAACACAGGTTTACGCACACAAACACAGGAATGGCGGGAAAAGACTATGCTGTCTCGGGAAAGAGATCAAGAGCAGAGATAAAGTTAATCCGAGATCTGAGATCTTAAACTGATATTTGGCAAGCAGACCATGGAATCGTTGGACGCTATCCAAAAACATTTTCTTACTTCAGCGACTAAACGGGTAGAAAGATCTAGAAACCTTTGCTTTTTTGGTGATACTTAAATGACTTTGTTACTATAGGTTGCTGTTAAGATTATTTAAGCAATAAAATGCTACAGGAAAATCATTTACGAAAGATAGAAAGGTTTGTTCTAACAATATTTGAAAGAATCTTATGAATTGCTTTCCATAAGTGTAATATCTCAATATTTTGCTGTACATCTATAAAAGTGAGCACCCTCAACCTATCTATATACTCAACGAATATTTGATCTGCAGATTTGCAAGTTGGTATATAGGGTATTCAGATATGTAAAAAAAAAATCAACCGTTGACATCAGGAAAAATGCTACCCAATCAAAATTGAAAAGAATTATTACTTAGGGGTCATCGGATTTTTATCTGTTTGTCAACTGTGTCACAACTGCGCATGCGCGAATCGTTTAGATAACAGCGTCGTTATGATATCAATAAACAAATTTACGAACACTTAAAAAGATGGCCTAATGATTATCGTACTAGACTCAGTGTATTTAGGTTTTGGTTTCGATATCAGCTTATTTTTTTTTACAAGAAGTCAACTGTTTAGAAAAAATCAAACAAACAAACATAATACTCGTTTAGTTTTTTCTGTCTTTTTTACTCCATTTCTAAGAGACTATAACAATACGTTTAATCCCTAGCAAAGAAAAATACATCTGTTAGTATAATTTTTATTGTGTAGAAAAGCTCCAGAGAACCAGTTCAAATTAAAAGTACAATTTATATTACTAACCTAAACTGTGCTGTTTTTTTAAATTTGGTTTAACATGTTCGATGAATGATGCATTTAATGATAATTTATGGACAAAATATTGACTATAAATTACAAGCACAAAACGGACAATTAAAGAAAGAAAATTAAAAGTAGGTAAACACTGAACCCGGAAATTTCAATTCCCTGTATTGGCCATTGAAAAAATAATATAAAGATCTGTTTCTTTTCCTCCAGTAAGCCACATACGGCTCGATGTTTTCAAAACAAAAGTTAAAAGCAATTTTCCTTATTTTGCTATTTAATTCTGTTCAATAATTACCTTAGTTGTTTTTTATAGATAAAGGTGAAAGCTTTCTTAATTATTAGATGTGATCTAGGACCGGGCATAGTGACAAATATTTTATAGCATAAGCATTTGGCATACAACGTTCGCAAGCGTTATTGATTGGATACAAGAAATCATTCACGGCCAAAAATTGTCGCCTAATTTGTCTTGTTATTTACTTTAGAAAAATTTTTTTTTTCAAATTTATTATTAACGTACATCAATATCTTCTTTTGTGGAAAAACTATTGCTATATATATATGTATATATATACTAATTATATTTCATATATTTTTATATATATATATATATATATTCGAAAAACATCAAGACAACAGAATATAAAATAAGAATATCATATTCTGTATTTTTAATGCACTACAATTGTTCCATAACCATTTGGACAATATGATGTTTTCGTTTTACATTTTGTTGTCTTGTTATGCGCGAGAATATTATATACATGCTCAATCATTGAAACTAATAATTATGAAGCTAAATAATTGAGTAAAGTAATTTTGACTTGAATTTTATTGTTATATGTACATTACTCCGCTACGTGGTTTTTATAATAGACATTGTCTTCTTCGATTCAGAATTCTGGGAGAAGGAACAAAAAATGTATTACCCTTATGAAAGTCACGCGAATTATTGTAAATATTTGTGTTTTCTAATCGAAATTAGTATCAATTATTAGGGTTCTATTCAAAGTTTAAGCGATCATTTCGCTAATATATATTATATATTATTATATATATTTCGCTATTATATATTATATATTATTATATATAATATATATATATATTCATTTTCTTGTATGTTTTCTTCCTTTTTCTCACTTTCTCTCTCTCTCTCTCTCTCTCTCTCTCTCGTACATGATGTAATACTACTGCTCACTTGAAATTAATTTTATTTTTGGCATTTGTTTCCCTGAGTATTATAAGGCATAGAAAAACTAACAGAAAATATCAATAAATTAAGCCTAAACTACATCAGCTTGATATACTTATCTGTGGTTGAACATAACTTTCACGAGTTTCCTAGGCTATAACAAGTAAATGACAACCAATAATAAATCAAATATATATATATATATATATATATATATATATATATATATATATATATTAATCTAGAGATTACAAAAAACAAAATAGAAAGACGAACACCATTTTTTTATAACATACTATCTGGTAATTATTAAATATCCGAGAATTTGTAAAGATAAGTCAGTGTGTAGCTGCAACCACACAATTGTAAAGATTGCTCCCTGAGCTTTGTTGATGGTTATTGCAAACGACAAAAAATTGGAAAGCGCAATTTCCTAAAGTGTAATGATGTATCCGGTGGAATCATAAGAATGCGTGGAATGAAGATATATTCACCTGTGAAAGGTCCCGTTACCATTGTTGTTTCTATGATATTGTTTGTTAAGTTTTTTTTACTGCAAGCCATGTGCCATTGCAAATCTATGATTGGTTGATATTTCACAACATGATAATTAGTATGCCAATTTTTAGTTGCAGTACATGCGGTGGCATTCCTGGCAATTAACCACTTTATCTACTTCCACAACAGTGTCGATGGATTTGTATTTGACTATCTCAATTGGAATTTTACGTTGAATAATAGCGTTAAGTTCATGGACGTCTTTGTATTGAAATGCAAGAATAGCTCGTTCACTCAGTCAAGTGGAATTCGTATAATTAATTTTAATATCGGGAAACACCTTTTTAACCAACTAGTCTTTTGATGAAATAAAATTACAGACGTTAAGAGTCAAAGAATTTCGCCCTTAACTTGGATCAGCCGGCACTTTTCCGTAGCCAATTTCCCACAACTGATGCAAAAGTTTTCTGTGCGGATCGAGCAGTGTGCAACTGGACATCCATATTTCGAGATAAGTTTAATGTCTTCACATGGTACTAAAAATTAGAGTATTTGAGGTAAGCATTTATTTCATCTGCCAGTGTTTATTGAGGAATTGCAGGTAACATTTGTCTGAAATTTCCTGCTATCAATATTACTGCATTCTTAAATGGTCTGACATTGCCACGCAAATCTTGCAAGGATCGAGTAAGAGACTCATGTGATACTTTGCATCCCATTGTGCATTCATCCCAAACAATAAGTTTGCATTTTTGTAATATTTTTTCCCCATACTGGATATTTTGCAGATGTTGAACATGAGAATTTTTATAAATTGAATGTTTAATAGTAGTTTCAACGTAGAATAAGTAGTTCTTCTACTTGGTAGAAAGGTCGCAGGTATTCCGCATACAGCAAGGGCTAAGTCTATACCATTTTGTCATCGAATAACTGCCAAAATCAATTTGATTAGAAAGGTTTTAGCAGGTGCTCCTATTGATGTTCAAGGTAACAGTAATTATGAAATAATTTCTATTCTAACAGTAAATTAGATGACTAAAATAGGATTTATCCATGTTTTGACAATGCCTTATTCACTGTAATTAATTTAGGAGACTACAATAGGATGAGCGATAAGAGATGGACAGATAGAAGGAAGGATACATAGATAGAAATGAGAAAGTGAGAGGGAAATAGAGAGAGAACGAGATAGAGGGCGATAGATGGATCGAGAAATCGACAAAAAGAAGGGAAGAGTTAGAAACAGAGAGAGAGAGGGAGAGAGAGCGACAAAGAGAGGAAAGGAGAGAAGGGGAGAGAGATAGAGGGAGTTAGAGAGAGAGAAGGGCAAAGAGAGACGGTAAGTGTGATATAGAGAGAAAGAGAGAATAAAAGAGGGGAGAGATAGATAGAGACAACTATTAAGAGAGGAAGAGAGAGAGGGGTGGGGAGAAACAGAGAGTTAACTAAACTTTATCTTTTTTTCCTCGAGCAGTAGAGAAGAAATCCTTCGAACCCGAAACAATTTTTTATTTTTGTTACTATCCAGAGTAACCTTTTTTCGGGAGTTAGATTTTCCACACATTAGAAACCGACCGGCTTATCTGTAACTTCGCCTAACAATTTAATAAACAAAAAGATATTGTAAAACTTGAATTTAACGTGAAAATACAATTTTAAAATAAGCACTTTATTTTAAATATTTATTTTCCAAAGGACTGTGTGAATAAATGCATTCGGCTCCGCCTTCATCGGCGCATGACGTCAACAGCCGGATAAAGCCAAGCGTTGCCGATGAAATAATAACAACGCTATATGAAAGAAAACTTAAAGTAAAATTTTAAATGAAGAAACATCAACAGAAAAAAAACGAAGAAAACAAAAATCTACCTTTCATTTATATTTTTTATTAAATGTTTATAGAAAATGTAATTTATTTTTGTCAAATAAATAAATTTTTGCAATAAATAATAGCAACTTCGTTTTTTTACAACTTGTCCCAGCGTATTAAAAACACCCCAACCTCCCTATGTTAAAAACGGCTTTCGGAATAACCATCCCAACTAAAAGCACTTTCAAAACCAAGTTTCTATCCACCTTCTCCTTGAAGAGAAAATATTTTTTTAATAAAGCCGGGAAAAAGTTGTCAGAATCCACAGGATCGCTACTAAAAGCAGTAAATATGGTTATAAATATGATTATAGTTTTTATTTAAATCAGTTTTTTTACCCAACGCGGTTAAATTACATTTATTTGTAAAACAAAAACACGTTAAAATAAGTTAAATAGAAAATATTGTTGACTTGTGTATGCTTTAAATAGCAGCAGTGGATTTTAATATCAAACAATAAAACAAAAACATCCATGAAATAGGTAAGCAGACAAATCTTTTGAATTCGGAAGTCATAAATGATGGACGGTTTGAACTCCTAAGCAAGCAAAACACTTTGAGGTTTATTTTTATATAATATAGATAGATAGATAGATTGTATATCTATTTCAATATTTATATAGATATATACATTGTATATTTATATTTAAATCAGTTTGTTTTTACTGAACGGAGTTAAATTGCTTTTATTTGTAAGGAAAACACGTTAAAATAAGTTAAAACAAAAAAATAATGTCGACCTTGTGTATACATTGAAGAGCAGCAGTGGCTTTAATAATCGGACTTAAGGCATAGCGGTTATGAAATAGGTAAGCAGACGAATTTTTGAAACCAGAAGTCACAAGCTGAATAGACGATTTAAACGCCTAACCAAGCAAAACGATTTGAGTTGTATACTAGCAGGATCCGATAACCGCTGTTACCCCTTGGACGCAAAAAAGCAAACTACGTTTGTTGTTGCTGACTACTGCCGTTTCTGGACAATTGCGGACACTGGCGGCTGTGGCCGAAATGTAATAATCTGGCTTTCACTACAGATTCTGTTTGAATAAAATAAACAAACAAAAAACATTAAGGGAATGCGTAAATCAGTATGAATCAATAAAATTACCAAAAAAAAAAAAATGGTCCATTAGAATTACAAGCCAAAAACTATATGGCCCCTCAACTTTGTCATGTTTTTGTGGTGGGACTGGAAAGAATTATGTGGTTAATCTTATAGCTGATTACCTCAAGCGAACACTTTCTTCCAAGGATATGGAACATTCAGCTGTTCTTGTTGCAGCTTCCACTGGTACTGTAGCCAGTAAAATAAATGGCAGCACACTTCACACGCCTTTTCATCTTCTTATTTTCATGGAAGATCAAGAAAGACTATTTCTGATATAACTCCAAATGATCTACGCACAAAGTAAAAAAAATTGAAAGTTCTTATCAGGGACGATATCTCTGTGACTACTTATGAACGCTAGCTGAGAGTTTATTATTTAAACTTCTTAGACTAACATTTACAGGCGGCAAACATGAATTGGAATAAATACATAGTCAATTCTAATTTAAAAACAAATCCGAAGTTACATGTTCTTATTTACTTGCCTTCCCACAAGGCCACTTAGAGAAAGTTCAGATACGCATTCATAATTAAAAGGCACTTTAAATATAAGCAACCTGCTTACTAGTTTTTAACCTTATATTGTAAACCAAACGCATATATTAAAGTTCAATTTACGAATATATAATCAATATTTGTAAAATCGAGTCTACGAGAGTTATTTCCCTTGTACTGTTAGCCAATATATATTGTAGAACTGTTACCTATTTTGCCCATTTAAATCCTTGGCCTGATATAAAATATTGGGCTAAAACAGCCAAATGACACGGTTTAATGACAAAAGATGCCTTATTTTTATTTAATTCGCTACCATGAAAAACTCTATTTAGACACATTTAGGAGAAAATTAAAATTAGCCCGAAAAGGCGTGTTTTTAACTCCCAAAAACAACGTGGGTTCAAAGGTCAAATATTACGTTTCCAGAAATATATATCAATATGATCTTTCCTTACCACCCAAAAATGCTATAAAAATGGCAGTTGGCAGTGTCGATAGAAGAGAAATAGAATTGTTTATTGCACGTGCGTACAATCCTGGCAGCCAATGATCTCTAAAATACTTGTCTCCGCAAAATTATAATGTGATTTTTCCGTCCAAAAGAAACTTTTCCCCAATCTAGTGTGGTACCGGCGGGAGGGAACTGTATTTTCCCCACATCCAAAACGGACTTTGTGTCTATCTCTGTCCTCTGCCATTAAATAACTATTCTTCTTCTTAAATTATAAGGAAGCTTATATATATATATATATATATATATATTAGCGTATATATATTAGCGTATATATATATATATATATCTCTCTCTCTCTCTCTCTCTCTCTATATATATATATATATATATATATATATATATATATATATATATTAGCGTTGAGACCATTTCAAAATTTGTTGCGATTCCGAAACAATTATAGATTCTGTTCTATATTTTCGATTTGGATAAAAGTACCAACTTCGATCCTATTAAAAATTTAAAAAATTAATAAAAGATTTGATGCCTTTTAAAACTGATCAAATTACTGTACTTCACTTCCCATATAACGTCTGCATTATTTTTTGAAAACGTAGAAAATTACACTTGAGAGGGGGGCGTATATTACAAGAGTAGATCTTTCTAAATATATTTTCTCCAATATTTTCCTTGTGATTAATTGGAAATTGTGAAACAATATTTGTTTACCTTACAAAACACATTTTCTTTGCATTTGGTCGTCATTAATGTCATTTCAGGTTTTGCAGAAACAGTTTAAAATAATCGATGATTGGTATGAAAATAAGAAAAAAGTTTAGGAACAGAATAATTATCATCGCCCGTCTTATGGCAAGAATACGTATCTCATGATAATGCTACTATGTAGTAAACCATTCTGAACAATGAAACGTGTCTCTGATAAGTATTTTCTGCCTTCCTTCAATGCAAGAATATTTTTTTCTCTCAGGTATACAAATTTGGTCGATTATTAGATTGATTTGCGTTATGGCACAAAAAAAAAACAAAACAAAAAGACGACAAGAACAACAACAACAATAATAATAATAATAATAATAATAATAATAATAATAATAATAACAACATTAATAATAATAATAATAATAATAATAATAATAATAATAATAATAATAATAATGGTAAATTTATTAACACCTTTAGCTAAACCACTCTCCTCAATACGAGATTTTACTTTTTAGAAATGACTACATAGGAGAAAGAAAGGAAACTATTTGGGAATTTCGAGTAGGAAAGCAGTTTTGTACATAACTGTAAAGTAATATGATTATCCATTCGGCCCATTCTAATTTTTAATCATGTCTAACGCTAAAAAATAACAACGAAATATAGGTAGAACATAACATTTTCGCTCGATTGTTGACATTTATTTGATGTGTTTCTACAAGTGTTTGCTTATTTTTTTATTTTAAGCGGCTTTCAAGGGTTTATGGCAAAGGCTTATCGACAGCCATTTTTGTAGTATAATTCAATAGTTAAAGATAAGCGTGTTTTGTATTCGAAACACGTTTTAAATAGGTTTAACCAGAAATAAACTTTTCAAGGGTGGTAGACTATTCTTGCTTTTGGTAACATTTATGCATTGCATATTTGTTTTTAATTTTTTTTTATTGCTCCGTTATTTACAGTAGCAAATACCCGAATCTTCTTCTCCTTTGGGGGAAAAAGAGTCTAAGTTTTTATGTAGATATAATTTCCTTTACGATTGTCGAACAACGACAGTGTCCAGACGACGCTCATGAAATTGAATACTTTGTTCAGAGCGTTTAAAATATTTTAATATAAAGTGTGAACTGCTTGAAACTTTTAGTGAATATATTAGAAAAGTTTTCCAAAGGTATTTTTACAGTAATATACCAATAAAAGAAATAAATTAATCTCTGACAATGATTCTTAAATCTGAAAGCGGTATTTATACCCTATTATTTGGCACTTCATCTTATGTTGTTAATGGACAGCTTCTAATAAATAAATAATTTTGTGTTCATTAGAAATTGTCTATTGTAAATAAAAAATAAAAGAATTGCTTGGAATCGGAAATTATGCTAAAAACTTTCTGATTTCGATGCCGATTACAATACCCACAAAAGTTCCGAATTTTCCAATTCCTGGTTCCGATTCCGATTAATCAACACGAATATATAGATACTAAAAGATATATTCTACTACCAGTCACATATTTTTGATAACCTCTGAAGTTATCATATTAGAGTGACCACTGAAAACTGAGGTGATGATAGAGATGATAAAATAATATATTAAATCATTATTTTATTAATCTAAACATGTCGAACCATAGAAATATTATTAGTGTATTTTTTAATGTTTTAGCTGATATCAAAGTATAGTATCTATATAAGTGAATCCCGGCAAAATAAGGCATATAACTATCAACGAAAATATTACTTATGTAAAAGCTACATGAAAAAGCAATATTACAACTGTATATTACAGAATGAAGATTCATATAATTAATATGAATATTAAGAAGATGTAAACGTGTTTGCAGGTGCGTACAGTACACAATATATAAAAAATTAATAAAAAATTGTTTGTCATAGAAATATATGAGCACAACCTGCTTCTATAATTATCATAGATGGAAAAAGCTTTAACATTTATCATTATATATATATATGTATATAAGTTTGAAATCGAATAAAAATACTAGTTTTAAATAATATAAAATCCTTGTCTATAATTTTTGTAGCTTCAACCAAATAGAAATATTATGTAATATGAACGCATGCGAACATAATTCATACGAGTAGATCTTCTTCATAAAACTAAAATAAAAATCTAAAGTAAACACGATGTGTGTTCTATATGATTTATATCAAACATTACAAGGTAATGCTCCCGTGTCTCTCAAAAAGATTTCTGACTTTCCGGTAGGTTTACGTAAGGTAAAATTCAAAGTATGAATACATATATTTGTTGTTCCACGTAAACGAAACATATATGTAAAAATATACCTACGTTTCGATATGTTGAAATAATTGATTGTTAAGATGAATATAATCTTGGAAATTGGAATATAGCGAAATTGTTATT
>NC_136482.1:67340379-67465379 GCF_053919585.1 Euprymna scolopes | reverse complement strand
AAAATACCAGAAAGGGCGACTGGCTTTCAGGAAAACAAAAAAAAAGAGGATCTCTTTTTTTGTTTCCTTGTTGGCAAAGACGGGCAGAAATGCTGCGTATGTGTATATATGTATAATGCGTGTATGCTTGTACTGGCAAAGGGCTGTGACTACCATACCTATCATTACACTCTAACTGACCGACGACTAGACATTAACTTTAACACGAGCCCTAATAGAGAAGACTTAACACGTGTGACGCACCGAAACTGTAAAAGAATGGAACGAAATGTGTTTGTCTTTTTTAAAAACAAAAAAAGTTAATCATTACTTCGAATTTATATCAGGAAGCAGTCTCTATTGCGATATAAATGTATAATTCTCTTTGTCCATTTAAATTTGACTAGTGCAAATCCTCTTACATGAATGCGAAAAGTGGCCAGGCGGGCGACTGACGAATAACTATGCTGAATGTTGCTCCGAACTTGGAACCGGAAGCAGTCCAGTTTTCGATACCAACGTGGAAATTGCTAGACTTAGAACGAGAGAATTAAATACTACCACAGCATCAGGGGAAAGTGCCTTATCCTCGTCTTCTTCCCATCCAACACTTCTAGCGATTGCCCACATTTTTAGCCAAATTATTCCCTCATCTTCCTTCGTTATTTAACAGTTTTCATCCTCTTTCTAATGAATACAATGGCTATACGTCATTTTATGTCAGTTAGAGAAAAAAAACTGCCTGGCTTACAGATATCATGAAAGCATTCGTGATGGTTTGCCTGGGACTGGAAAAGGACAAGAAAAGGTTTTGTTTTTGTTAAGGATGGTGATCGCCTTAGGTGTATTCTTTATTCAAATCTGCTATTTGGGTTCATCTACTGTTTTTATATTAGAAAGTATCGTGAGGTTTCATGTCGCACAATACTCTTTAGACCAATGTCCCGCAGCGATGGAAAACAAAATTTATGTCGACAACCTTGAGGTAACTGAGTCTGACCAAATGAAGCTTGTAGGACTGTATTTTCAGGTCAAGAAACTTTTACAAGAAGGTTAATTTTCGGTGCATTTCCTTTACATCAATTGTGAGTGGGTTGGGAGTGATATGAGCAAAGGTTATACATTGCGTTCTCATGAGGACGGATTAAGGATGGTGCTTGCATACCGGCACGAGCCTCTTTCAGAGAAGCTGCGCATTGCCCCTTGCTCGTGTTAGATGTTATGCGACATAACATAAGTGGAAGACAATTACACTACTTTTCACTTGGATTGGGAGAGTCTGCTAGGTTAATATGAAAGCATTAAAATTCTGCCTCTACAAGGTCATTGGTAGGGGTAAGGTAAATTATCATATATTCCAAACTATTTTTCTTATATTAACAGTGCTGTGAATAAAAGACCACTTAGTTATCAAAAGTTTACTAAAAGACAACTGATTATTATCAAACAATATTTTTACAAGACCAAATAGAAGTCAATGTCTATTGTTACAATTGGGAATAAATGATCTCTCCACCTTGGTTCCTCCCAACCGGAGAAGGTTAATTGATAAAATTGAATTGCAGAACTAATGGTTGTTAAGTCTTAGAGAACTTTGGTATAAAGAGTATCTCATTGATCTTAGAGAAAGGTCGCCATGAAAATCTCAGATATCATTCCAGAATCGGTGAAGTGTCCACTAAGACCACAACCATTTTGGATGTTAGGTACTATATTTGACGTCTTACCAGGTTAAAATGGAGTGGTGAGAACGGATCGTGTCAACAAAGTTGATGGTTTCGTTAATGTTCATAGAATTCAATAGAATTTTCTCAGTCTGATGATGATCCTGATGAATGCAGACCTAACCTTACTAGTTCGCCATCGCCTGTCGACTGGCAGCAATCCAACCTGGAACCCTTTTGCTCATTTCAGGACATAGAGAGCACATTTTGATTGTGCTCTACCTGAAAAAGACTTCGAGGGAGCAAATGTATGATATGCTGGGAATACTTCCTGTAATTAATTGTACTATTCTTACTGTGCTGGCATTGATTTGGCTCCGCTGGCAAGACAGAAGTGACTGCGCACCACGAAGAAGACGAACGCATAGACACCGTCTACTACCTGCTCAGTATTGTTTTGCAAAATGAAAATGATACCGATGTTGATAGAACTCGGCCATTTTAGGTATCGTGCAAACCAAAATTTGGGCTATAAACCTTAATTTTGTATTTATTATTATTTTTTTATTAAAATTAAAATTAAAACTAAAACAAAAACAAAAAATACTAAATTAAGGGTTATAACAGAAATTTCCGTATCCACGGTACCAAAGATGACTCACTTGTAACAACGTGGGAATGGAATTTCCTTTGTCCAAACGTAAACACCAGGTTTATCATGTACAAAAATAACTTTTTGTTTGTAACATCGAATGGAAATAACATCTGACGAATTGACGAGAATAGGAGACTTTTATGAACACATAAAATCATGAAAGTGCCATCCTATTAACAAAAGGGCTGTAATGAAGAAATCCAAGATTAAATAAACAAAAATTACAAAAGGGGAAAAATATAAGTCTTTAAATTTCAACAATTTTTCTAATATATATATATATATATATATATATATATATATATATATATATATTGTGTGTGTGTGTACTTATTTTTTACTCAATTTTATTTAATACAAACATATCACTACTTGGACATAAAAAGCTACTATTTAGAAAGATGTTTATGCGAGTTGAGGAAGATTTACTAAAGCCTTTATTCCTTGTTTGTAGTCGTAAAAAAATATTTAAAAAGATATATATTTGTAGTTATCATTTTTATTTGTATATTTAGCATTAAATATGGTGTGCACACTAAATGAGTAATATTTCTTGTAAACACAGAATCAATAAAACGTAAAACAGCTTTTTGTAATCAAAATCATTTAACTGACTGGAATAGAAATGGACGGCATATTTGTCTTGTGTTTGGCAATTTTATTCTACTACATCTAGTGAAGTACTGAAAAAAATGAGATAACATGATAAAATAAGCTGTTCGTATTTGCAGTAACAAGGCATGTTTGAAATATAAGTGAAATGTACGCCCATATTTTATGACTGTTTGTGAGAGTCAGGTTAGATTAAATAAATGTTGGAATTTTTAAATCAAATTAAATGACTTAAAGTTTTGTGTAAGACGCAGATAAGTGTTACTAAATTATATGTAGCACATCTGTTTTAATTCTATCGTGTCTGACTCGAGAAGATGAAAGCAACTTCATTTTACTATGTCTATATATTAAGGTCAGTTTATTTGTTTATAATTTATAAATTATATGTATTGGATTCACTCGTAAATTTATTTACAAATAATTATGAAATTTGGAACTCACCTGTGATTTGAGTTTTCTGTGTTTTTTGAAGTATCATTTAGTTTTATGTTTTTCTTGAAAATTCAGATGTCTTAGATTTTGTTAAATCTTACCCGTTGTTATTAGACATAAATGAATAAATATTTACCGCAATTTTAGTTTCTTTGCGGTAAGTTTTTTTTAGATGATCCAATATTTATACAGCGTTGTATATGCAACTTTTTCGAGTTTGCATTAAATCTGATCCGTAATCAATGGACACCAATAAAGAAAAATTGTCTGAATATTATTTCCCTTCCTAAGATCTCTTCATCTTAAGCCTTAAATTTTACATATTTTAGAATCAAACTCATGTAATGGATTTTGATAAAAATTAGAGTTTAGGTTTGGAAACATTTATCCTGATTATAATGGTCGTTTAGGAACGTATTGCTGATGTAGATGTTCATAGAATTCAGTATATCCGATCTGGGATCGGTCATCTTATAGCACCTCTCTTCTTTCTTTTTCACTCTGTCTCTGTTTCTCACACTTAATTTTTCTATATACACATATATCATAGTGACATGTTGAAGATGCTATACATTGCTATGACAATGTTTCGATATTTACTTATTAGATCTTTTCATGTGAAATGTACGCCTTTTTTTGTTTAACTGCTCATAATTTAAATAGCCGAGGACTAATTTCTAAACGAAATGAAAATTTTGTGTAGATTTATCCTACAAATACATTTATAAACTAGACTAAACAGACTTTTATTATATATATATATATATATATATATATATATATATATATATATAGCGAGAGAGAGAGAGAAAGAGAGAGACGGAGAGAGATAATGAAACATTCTGACGTAAGGCAACACAAACACAAATAGGCATACAGTAAGCGACTACACGCCCGTCGTCTGATAAACGGGGAAATCGATACAAACTGGCTTATACTTATCCGGCACACAGTTTAACCGTAACTTACCTTTTGATACTAAAAAGTGACAATCTAATTTAAAGAACAAGATAAAAAAAATAGTAACGTTTTTATTACTAGCTATTAAGATAGAGATTTTTGTTGTCAAGTAAAACTATAATGAAAATAAGTTTTGTATCCTATGTCGGGAGCTCGTCTAAATACACTATGTAATAAATGAAAACTTAATCGACATAGATCATAACATGAACAACAAAAACAAGGAACACATATAATAATATAAAATAGATTTTGTCTGCTTTTGTGTCCGGTACCCATTGTTATTAACTAGTAAGGTTACAACATCATAGAAGAGCTGGATTTTATACACACACACACACACACACACACACACACACACACACACACACACAAAATCACACACACACACACACACACATATATATATATGTATATTAAAACTAAGGTTATTACAATAGCATATTCTAATCATTGTTTTGATTCTCAAATATATATCCGACACAGACAATTAATCAATCGACAACCACGTTACTCTATCTATAAACATATAAGATATTAGCTGATATATACTTGAGAGTCAAAATAATGAAAATAATATTCTCTTGTCATAGCCCTAAGTAAAATACATGGTCCTAGTGCGAAAGCACTACATTATATCCTTGGAGCAACACCATTACAATCGCAACATCGATAGAAAATAAGAGTGCCTATTTTTTCTCCAGTTATTTAGTCATACGACCGCCAGCAGTCGACACCATAAGGAAGTCTACACGTTGCAGATTTTACGCTTACAATGCTCGTAACTGGTTCATATATACACAGATATACTATTAACTTTCCCGTAGTCGAATAAAAATAATAAAATAGTCTTACTCGGAAAAAATCGCTGCCACTGACTGGTAGCCCGTTATTTCTCTTATTCCGGAATTAGATCGATCTTAACATTTCAGAACATTACGATATGGCGTCGCTATAACAAATATTAATTCGCACGGCATGAATTTCAATTATTATACATTTAATTACCAACATAGAACAACAGTGAACAGATCTTCCTCCCCATTTTACGTAGCTAATGACTTTTTAGCTTCTCTGCATACACAACCATACGTACAGTATCTAGTAGTAACTGTATAATCTACATTTTTCTGTCGTTGTTTTTTCTTTGTGTTTGTCGCCGTCAAATGTAAACAACATGAATTATGCCGAGCGAAAAGAACGTCAATAAAAAAGAAAGAAAATAAAAACAACCTTACTTAATAAATTCATAAATTTTACTGTTTTAATTTTTGAGGGAGGTGATGTTTTTTCCAGTTTTTGTTTTTTGCTATAAAACTTGTGTTTCTTCGAATTAATGAACAAATATTTTTTTTGTTTTGTTTGTGAAGTTATTTTGGTTCTTTTACGACGTAACCAAGCGTCGTTAAACGCATAAAAAAGGATAATCTACTTTTTGCCTAATACATTTAAACGGCATTCAAAAAGTATTTTACGGCCTAACACAGCGTAGTATATACACCTGAACCTCCCCATGTTAAGAACGGCTTTCGGAATAAACACCTTTAACCCTTTCATTCGAAGTTCGGCTTAAGAGTTTGGAGATGTTTATTTCTAAGGCCCTTCTTAACATGAGGGGATTGTGCGTGTTTATGCTAGGCTGGGTTAGGTCCTAAAATATCCTCTTTCCTTTCTTTTTATTCTTCCAACTTTTTCGCCCTCTGCTTGCTCGCGTCTCTTTTTGGTTACTCGGTATAATCCGGCGATTGTCGTCGTTCCTAGGACGTCGCAAAGCGAGAATCTACGAAAAACTATATTTAAACTGCAGAAGTACCCATTAACTAATTTATTAGGAGAAAACTTTTTCTCATTCTGATCGCCCACAAGCGGAGGACCATATTTGCACAAAATATATTTGCTGCGGTTTGACGAATACTGTTCACTTATTTTCTATTTATATATTCGTACAGTTCTTGTTATTATATGATTTTTGGCCTTATGCATTTACTGAAGCGCACGGAAATAATTAGGTGATGTGAGAAGGGGATAGTGTTTTGCAACAAATGCATACTTTCACCTTACAAATTAATAAAAGATGCAGTAAAAACACTTCTGTACAGGACACAAAAGTGCTAAAAAAACAATTACAAACATAATAATCCCTCAAAACAAGAAATTTAACTACTGGTATTCTTAAAATTGTCCTAATGTTTCAATGATAATAACAACTTATTTAAAACAATTCAACATGGTGCATCAGTAAAAATACATAACGTCTTTTAACACTTGATAATCACACAAACATATAAAATCAACTTAACTTCTACACATGATGCAATTCTGCTTAAAACTTATACAGCTTCTTAGAAGCTTTAGTAATCGCTCAAAATACGGAAACGCTTAAAATGTTAATACGATTAGCTCTAACGAAAGGTGTGAGAATTATTGGCATTTTAACACGCATTGCCAATCTTTCCTTGCGCACACAGAATTAAGATAAATGGTAATCAAACATCCTTGCTCAGAAAAAACACTCTCAAAATGCAAATACAAAACAACGACACACCATTACCCCCCAAACATATCTAAAATTATTTTACGGGTATTAATATTTAATTTTCGACTTTTAGCGATTATCAAGATTTTGATGATGCTATATTTATTTCTGTTCGGATTTGTCCCTCTTAACAATTAAATTTAATTTTATGTTTTTGACCGATTACCTACGTTATAATGTTGTTTTTTATCATTCTTTTAGAACTGATTAAAGGCTTCGAAATAATGATAAAGCACAAAAATATTATGCAGGTATGTTTCAACGTACATTTTATTGGCTACAGAAACACTTATGTGCTATATATTTATGTTTTTTCCTCTTTTACTTTCTGTGGAATATTTATTATTTAGAAGATATGCTAAAGCTACTCGTAGAAAAAAATGCGTGCATTATTCCAAGAAGAAAAAAAATGGCCGACTGAAAGATACTATGATCAGTAGAAGGCTGTTATCTACCTCAGTTTCCGCTCAATCCAAAGGCTTAAAAAATGCTTTCTTTAAAATGAGCCAGTACCAGCAGATTATCGCCCCAAACAAACACTAATCGCCAGTAGTCAACAGTATAGACAATCACAGACAGTGGCTTCCACTAGTTACCACTAGAAAACAATGCCCCACAGTGGAAACCAAATTATTTAATTCGGGCTACAGTGACCACCTACAAGATAGTAGTTTAATTTGTTTTCGTAAGGGGTCGTTTAACAATTCTATTCTGGACCTATCATGCTTCCGCTGAAGCAATCTACTTCCTGCATGAGAGCCAGATACGTCCTAAAATGGAATACTGTTGCCATATCTGGGCAGGAGCTGCGTGGAGGACCCTATTCTGCCTTGACAAATGTTCAAAACCGACTTCGAAACTAGTAGGTGATACCATTTTCTTTTCAGTGTACCGTCTTCCCGACTCAAGAATTGTTTGCGGGCCATTCCCTGATTTATCATTATTTTCACTGCAAGTTTTTGTTTGAGATTCAATCTATGGTCCTGATTTGAAAAACTTAAAAAATATAATCATCGACTACAACAGCTGTCAAAACTTCTCTTCGCTATCTATTAGTGCCTAAATCTAAGTTTAAATTCCACCAATAAGGCTAATCCCTTGAACTATCCGACTAAGGAACTTCATTCTAATAGCTGATTACAATATGATCGTTTTAAAGTCCAATGTAAATAAGTTTTTTCTGAGTCGTCTTCCTTAATAAACTATTCCTATCCTATTTCCATCGGTAACTATTACTTTGCTATTGTTCCGATAATAACAGTACGCTCATTTTTCCTTGAGTGGCATTTGAGCCTTAATGTGGTAACACACTTGAAAAAATCCGGAGAAATTCGCCATTTGTATAACTGCAGTCATATTTGTAAATTTTAATTTGAATGAAAGACACAATTACACGTATTAAAATATTTTGCACATGCTAAACTTTGCATACAAATTTTGTGTTTTTCTCATAAAGTGGACCCAGTGGAGTTTAAAACACCTCACGTAAACATTTAAAATAATAATTTATAGTAGCTTTTAACTCTAATGTAATTACACTTAAATGTGTTTTCTTCTCAAAGTGTGAAAGAATATTTACCATTTTAAGACTCCTCATAAAATAAACACACTGTCACCGCTTATTTCTATCGTTTAGTTTCTATTTTTACACAATCCAGTTTATTTAGTGATAGCTATGAAGTAAATTGGGGTTTGAACTTATGCACGGGTCAGAAAATATAGCATTATAATAAATAACTCATGTGACGTCTATTGTAGATAATTACACTTTCAGAATTTTTTTATGTTGTTTCAGTAGATTTTTCATCGTCTCTTCCCTCAATTTTTCCTGTGTTTAACATTTGTTCCTGCTTCGCATTTTCCTTCACAATTTTCTCATATATGATCTCTAATGGCTAAATAAATGCAATTCGGGTTTGTTAAACTCGAGCACCTAATTGATGATTGCAAATAAATCACTTTTTATTACACATTTTTATAGTAATGTTGCTTATAGTATACTAATAAACATCAGGAATATTTCTCGCATATATATATATATATATATATATATATATATATATATATATATATATATATATATATATATATATATATATATATATACTAGCAAACAGCCACAAAATTGCCTTAGTGTTTGTCGAAGAGATTCTACTTATAGGCACATAAAGTACATTTGTAAAAAAATAAAAAAAATAGGCCCAGCCTTTTGAGGGTCCATATGGAACCAACTCAAGCACTATATATAGTAAGTTATAAAATATATATGGAGATTAAGCTACACTGAATATTCCGCGTTTCATCCACTCTAGGACTCTTCAGGCTTATGCGCTTTTGAGCACTTTTGAAGTAAATACTTAAAGTTTACGCATAAATTTATACTTTAGTAAATGTAATTTTATGTGAGTAAATTAAGTAGTTATATATATATATATATATATATATATATATATATACATATATATATATATATACATATATATATATATACATATATATATATACATATATATATATACATATATATATATATATATATATATATATATACATATAAGCCTGCGTTTTGTTTATATTACATGACTTTTCCCAAGGTTACTACTTCAAAAATGAATTAGAAATAAATATTTAAACTACCTGGTCCATCTGACATAAAACAATGTATTTGTTCTTTTTCAAACGAAACCTACACGTTATGTTTAAATTTTATGGTAAGTCTATGAAGTGAATATATGTTTATTATTTTCAGACTAATTATATACGTTAGAATTCAAAATGTATATAGTGGCTGTGAAGTGAAATGAATTTGCATTAACAAAACATGATTTCAATATAGATTCGTGCAAGTTATTTCGCGGGACATTTCGAAAAACTGAGCAAATATAATTAATATCACTTTAAAAACACTGCGCATATTTTACACAATATTACTAGCAAAACATTCATAACATATATTTTCATGAACAGAAAATAATAATTACATTAAATATAAGCAATTAGATTAGAATAATAATTAGAATTATAACGTTTATATTTCGTTCGAATAACCAGTGAAATATATTTTACCTGTACAGGCACACTATGATTTTTTAAATATAAGATTCTGTTTTATTCTTGAAATAAGTTACCTCGATAAATTTTTAGAATACAAGCGAATAAAGACGAAAAGTACATACATGCATACGCAATATTCAGTTGATATTTTTGTTATATATATATATATATATATATATATATATATATATATATATATATATATATATGGTCTGCAGCTTAATTTGTTTCTGGCTATCTTGCTCTTGCTTGTTGCTGGATCTCAACATTTTGAACCGAGAGAGAGACTTAGCTGTCGTACAAAGCTAAGACTGTGTAACATCATCTTTGTATAGATACTCCCTCAGGCATTTGGGCTCATGGATTTTAAATGTCTGAGGGAGTGGCACTCGTCTGACAAGACGTTGCAATCATCATATATAATATAAAGCTGAACGTCTGCGTGTGTGTTATATATATATATATATAATATAAAGCTGAACGTCTGCGTGTGTGTGTTATATATATATATATATATATAATATAAAGCTGAACGTCTGCGTGTGTGTGTTATATATATATATATATATAATATAAAGCTGAACGTCTGCGTGTGTGTGTTATATATATATATATATATAATATAAAGCTGAACGTCTGCGTGTGTGTGTTATATTTATATATATATAATATAAAGCTGAACGTCTGCGTGTGTGTGTTATATATATATATATATAATATAAAGCTGAACGTCTGCGCGTGCGCGCGCCCCTGTATGTGTGGTCACGAATAGGCTCGCATATGGTTGACTATTTAAAAAAAAATGATTACATATAAGGATAGAACATGTATCGAGACACAGGAATGGGTATGTTTGATCTTGCAGAACAGTGGTTCATTAAAATTGTGGGGTCAGCGTTCGCGCCTGGTCCACAACGTATGGAAATAAAAAATTATTCTCGCATGCGCACATCTCAGATTTTTTTTTCGTTTCTTTACATAATCTTTATTAAAGAAATTTTACGTTACGTTTAATATCGGGCAACACCTAGCATATCTGTTACTAAACAATATAACCTTAGATACAATGACAATGTTATTGATTTTAAAAGCCGTCTAGTTCTTGGCTTTTATATCTTTGCATAGCCACACTATCTAGTCCTATATACTATTTAATGTGTACCCGGGAAGAAGGGTGGTTGACCTCATCACTTTCCAAAGTTAAATTATGCAGTGATCTCGACAGAACAAAATACAGAATCGCCAGTGCTCATTCACTATATCACCTAAGATCTTGGAGACTATTCACGTTCAAGCAAAGGGAATGCCTCCTGGGTTTGAACGTGATTATTCTCTAGGGTATTCGACCATAACGCTGTTTTAATTTAATCGTTTCCCAATTTTTTTTCTCCCCGTAAATTGAATAAAACGCAATTTTAATCGCTTTTTCATTCTTTGTTTTAAAAATTCCCTCGATACAGCTTTGAGAAGCGAGGGTTGAAACCGGTCAGCTGGCTCCCCATTTCTCTTTCCTTACTCTCCTGTTCCTCATTTCCCCCTTTTTTGGAGAGAAGATTAAAGGAATATATATATATATATATATATATATTATATATATATATTTATATATATACACATTTACTTTTAATCATGAACCATTCATAAAAGTCTTCCCTTTCTAATTGCAATATATGTATATATATATATATATATATACTAGCAGGCCGCCTTCCATTACCTGGTCGTAAAATACGCTTAAATATGATATTTTGATCAATGAAAATTTCGAATTTATCATTATATCATATTGGCCCTAAAAGATAGTAATGATTCAAAAGTTAAAAAAAAAATGAGTCGTGCGACACCAGCGAGAATCGAAACCAAAACGTTTATCTTACGATTTACTTTTTTCCTTTGACGCTTACGCCTGAGCTATGAATACATGTTTGCTGCAAGGTTAAAAATTAAAACATGAACTAATTGCTATTAATTTACGAATGAATATTAACCCTTGAATTGGCAAGTTTTTTTTTTTTAATTTTCACATTTTTCACCGATTTGTCCTGTCGAAACCTCAAATAGACAGTTTCGCATGGATACAATAATTTTTATATATATTAAGTTTAAAGTCTGTAGACCAAAAAATGAGAAAGGAGTTTGGAAGGCAAAGTTTTTAAAACCAATATATATATATATACGCATACATAAGTATATAGAAAGATGTTTGTGTTTACTATAATTTTTTTTACGCAAATATTACGCAGGTATAAAGCATGTTGAATATCTGCATGAATGTAATTACACGTAATCATTAACTAAAGGTAATTATCCCATAGGAAAACCCCCAAAAACTAATAGGAAATAAATTAAAATAAACGTTTAAAAGAATATGCAAATTAGCTAGATCTTTTGCAGATAATAGCAATTCCAGAACTCATATATCATAAAGTTGTATTTTGTTTTTAAATAATAGGAAAAAAACGTTTTAAATATGAATATCAATGCACAACAGACACAAATTATTAGGAGTGTATATATATATATATATATATATATATGTATACAGCGTGTCCTAATAAAATGTGTACACTCTTTAAATTATCGCAACTGTCTTCATGAATACGCTATGCCACGTTCTCAAGAGATGCTTAGGAATAAAGAATGGCACTTCCAGCAGGATTAAGCACTTCTCCACTATCATCATGACGTAAGAGCATATCTTGATAGGTACCTGTGAAACAGATAGTTAGGACGAAGAGAAAGTATCGAGTACTGTCCATGTTCGCCAAATTTGAGTCTCCCTCCAGGATTTTTCTCTTTTGGGGGGGGGGTGATGTAGGGGACATTTTAAACACAGAATTCACACCACAAAACGAGCTACAATAAATTGAAAGAAATCATTAAAAGAAGACGTGTCAGTATATCAAGTGAACTCATTTAGAACGCTTTCAATTTAATCTGTGAGCGTTATCTACAATGCCTAATAATTTGAACATTTTCGATAATTAGTTGGTTTCTATATTTGTTCATAGTAGTTTGATGCATGAAACTTCTCTTTCTTATAATAATAGTTGAGTTTAGGTCATTTAAATAGTGTACATATTTAATTCAGACACCCTATATATAAATAAAATTATATATATAAATATGTATATATATATATATATGCATATAGATAATCTCACTTTAATCTTAGGCGATTAATCAACACTTTCAACTCTTAACCCCAACTCTCAACGTGTATATTTCTCATTTAATCATAACATACAACAGACGAGGATGGCACCATTCTGTCAAACGAGATGTTATGAGCGAAATATTTTGTCAAATAAACATCAAATCATTCTTCTCCTTTTAATGAAATTCCGTGAAGAAAATTATATTTTCTCTGACGTGTGGCTGAGTCTCAACAAACTGAATGATTTGGGTGGACATTTTTATAAACGATATATTTGTTTAGTTCGAAAAATTATCAGAGAAACTAGAGGTAAAATATTCTAGATATTTATTCTATAGTATTTATTCTATAGTAGGGTTATTGTTTAAAAAAGTACATCTGTAAATATAGCAATAGTAAAGTCTATCCACACAAACTAATTGTAATTATTGACAACTTAAGACTGAATATAAAGAGTTTACGAGGAATTGGAAGTTAAACTCTCTGTGAACGTTTTAGATGAAAGCTATTATAAGAAAAAAAAAAACCCTCAGTAAACATATTCCTGTCGGAAATATGTAGGTGTTATTGTATGTGTAAATAAAATTGCCGTGATAATGTGAAGTCACTATGAAGCAGCATGTGAAACTTTCTCCCGATTGGAGCAGGCAATCAAGTAATTTGATAGAAAATGGGCCATGTAAAAAAAGTATTGGGATTATAGAACATTCGTGGTTTCTGAGTGAATGCTTGGCCAATTTAGGCATCTTTTATATATTAGAAGAAAAGGTGTGAATAAACATAATATAGTACTAGGGTCATTCCAAAAAATAAACCATTCTATTTTTTAACTCAAAACCAACATCCTTGAGGAGTTACGAAGACGGAAGGGTATCATTAAAATGAGCGACTTTTTGTGCTCCAGAATGTATCTTTTAAATAGTCAACACCATTCTAAATGCCTTTTTGCCAACCTCTTTTGATGCCCCGGACATAAATGTCCGAAGTGAGCTTTTCCCTCTGAAATCGACGAACCTATTTTCTAACTGTGGTAACATCAACTGCATCACTATGGTAAACCTTCAACAAGTTCCAGTGAATGTTAATCGCTTCATATTTTTCTGTATGGAGGAATTCAATGACTAATCTCTGCTTCTGACACACGTCCTTGAGTGGGGTGCTTTCTTCTAATATCATCAATATTTGCAAAAGAGATATTATCCTTTTAGATTCCGAATGCACGATTTCAGTTATCATAACAATCAAATTTGAAATCCGCTTCTGATACATTCGGACGAAATAAAAAAAAAAAATTATTTTTAGAACGTCTTCTGCATAAGCCATATTTTTTTCTTTTTTTTTTTACACAGTGATCACCACTTATCAAGGCCCGGAAGCCACACAGGGATAAGGGTTATTGCAAGTACATTACGTTAGTGTGGAGATTTGATGAAGTGTTAAGGGGGCGTTTTATTAGGAATTTGTTAACGTTGGACTTGAAGACATCCAAATTGTAGTCCGGTGGGAAGCAGGCAGACGGAACAGAGTTCCACAGGCGTGCAGTTCTAATAAAAGAAGCTTTGTTCATGGAATCCGCGTTTTGATTTAGGCACAGATATAGAGTGGGGGAAATTTTTCACAGTGGATTCAGCTAGACGGGTGTTTTTGTGAAATATTGGCGAGGGGGCGACCAGAGATTGGAGTTCAGACGAGCACCTGCCATAGAAATAACGATAAAACAACGATAGGCTCGCAACGTCTCTTCTGTGGGAGAGAGGTTGCAGGGTAGAGAAAAGGGCATCCCTCACTAAGCCACGAAGTCTATTTTGTACTCTGTCAAGGCAGGATAGGCTGTTTTTTGCAGCTCCTGCCCAGATATGGCAACAATATTCCATCCTTGGACGTACTTCGCTTTTATATAGATAGAGAATTGCATCAGTAGTGAGATATCTTCTGGAGCGGTAGAAGGATCCCACCATTTTTCCAGCGACCCTGGCAACAGACTTGATGTACGTGTTCCATTTCAGATCAGGAGTAAAGGTCAAACCCAGAAGCTTGTCAAAACACGGGGCCTCACCCAGACGAGAGCCATCCATCACAATTGATGCCAGATGGGGATCGGAGCGTTGATGATGTAAAGATAGGAGTTTGGTTTTGGATGCATTAAAGGTAACCAGACACATCTTCCCCCACTGAACCACGCGCTCGAAATCAGAGGAGAGAGAATCAAAGAGAACTTTGTCACTTACAGCCTTTGATGTGTTGCCGTAGATGGTCGTGTCATCAGCATAGATGTCAACGAATGATTTAAGTATGTGTTTAGGGAGCTCATTGATGTAGGTCAGGAAGAGAGTTGGGCCCAGGATTGACCCCTGGTGGACTCCAGCATTTATATTGCAGGCCTCCGATTTTTGTCCAACTACCACTACTCTTATGAGCCTATCGGAGAGAAATGATTTAATGATTGAGAAAACATGTCCAGTTATACCGTAGCCGGAAATCTTGTGAAGTAGATCCTTATGCCATACCTTGTCGAATTAAGAAAATAAAAATCTATTAAAAGTAAAATAAGTAGAAATGTTAAATCAGATGGGCATTATATAAGATTAATACATGTCCGCGGAATAAAAGAAATAAGTACAATGGTCATTATACAATATTTATAAATTACAATTAAATTACAATTAAAGTACAATGGTCATAAATAATATAGGGTGAAATATAAGTCGATTTAAAACATGAATAATAGGCGATAGTTAGGAGAGTGTAAATGTTTAAATTAAAGAACTGTGTAAAATATTTAAGAACATATTTTAGATGAAATTCTATAATAAGGCATTGCAAACTGGATATATTAATTAAATTATGACATGCTTGAAGACCGGCATTAATTCCATTTATATATATATATATATATATATATATATATATATATATATATATATATATATATATATGCATTCTGTATATATATATATATATAAATACTGTTTTGTTTTTACAAGACAGTTACAACTTATCAAGGCCCTCGAGAATAATGGTTAATATGTTTATCATAGTCAAAGGGACAAGAGTATAGTAATGGTTTGTAGCGGGAATTTGATATAATTTGATTATTTAAGTGGATCACACAGCAATAACTTATATACCTGGAACTCGTAGACGACCATATTGTAGTCCGCTGGAAAGTAGTCAAGCGGAATAGAGTTCCACAGGTAGCCAATTCTAGGAAAAAAGCTTTATTTAAGGAATTCACGCTTAGATTCAGGCACAGATGAATGTTGGGGGAAATTGTTGATGATGAATTCAGGTAAGCGAGTGTTTTTGTGCAAGTTTAAACAAGGGGAACTATAGATTGGAGCTCAGACGATTACTTGCCATAAGATTACAATAGAGCAGAAATAGGCTATGAACATTTTATAATTATGAGAAATAAATAAAATTTAATTAGGAGGATTTTCCAGATATAGATGGAAGTGAAATGAATATAGTGATTATCATGTAAAGTTGTACAATGATTTTTTAATTTCAATTTGTAGAATTTAATGCTAAAAATGCGGAGAAAAGGAAAATGAACAACAATAATGAAATAATATATTATAGAAAAATAATAAATAATATAGAAGTAGTATAATCTGCTATGATAGAAAAAAATAGACAATATATATGTATATATATATATATATATATATATATATAGATGAGCAAACAGTTAATAAAATATGTTAAAAGAACCCACTTTAAATGAGTTAAAACATATTTAATCTGAAAAGGAAACACTAGATAAATGGATAGTCCTTAATCCGCGGAGTTTCGAAGAAATACTTTCCTTCTCGTTAGAGGGTAGGAATTAGCAAAATGCGGGATCGGATTTTGCACGCAGAAGTATTTTATGAAACAACAAGTAAGTCAAAGATCTTACATGAACACAAAAAAAGTGAAGCAGAGGGAATATAGTGAAGAAAAAGGTGATTACACATGAATGGATAGTCTGGTGAAAAATAAAAAATCCAGTGACGGTAAAATTCAAATGTAAATATTCAAGAAAGAATTTCCATTTGTACAAGTAAAATCCAAGGAAATCCCGTAATGGGAAGAAGATGGTCCATAATAATACAAAGGCAGAAATCCATGAATAATTCACAAAAATGTGTACAAGGAAAAAAGAAAGGATTCCAATAATATTAATAAAAGAAAAATAAGAAATGCTTTTCACCCTACTTCCGAGACATAAATTATATATATATATATATATATATATATATATATATATATATATATATATATATTGTTGATATAAAAAAGTCATGCTATATGTCAACATAATATGGTACATATATCTTAACTACTTTAAAATAGAATAAAATATAGATGAAGTCGAAATACGTAATATGATCATAAATAATATAGGGTAAAATATAAGTGGATTTACAACATGAATAATAAGTGATAGAAAAGCGTAAATGTTTAAATTAAAGAATTATATAAAATATTTAAGGACTTATTTTAGAGGAAATTCTATAATAAGGTATTACAAACTGGATATATTTATAAGTTACAAGTTTGAAAACTGGCATTAATTCCATTTTTATATACCAGTGTTGTAATAGATTTAAAATATGATTAATGCAACAGAGGCATATAATTGACATATTTTAACTCTCGTCTATTAGAATGTTTTTTATCATCACAGAGTCTATAATATATTTTGGATTTAAATTTCTTAATGAAGATTGTCATAGCTGTGGTGTACCTCTTACTATCATAAGTCCTATTTAATCAGATTATGTTAATGGAGTTATAATATTTTAATATATATACACACACACTCACCTACACATATATAAAGGTTTATAATTGTCGTTGTCCCCGATATGCTAGTAAATATCTGCCGAGAAAAATCATTAGACATTTCTACAATATATATCTATAATATAAAGCTGAACATCTGTGTGTGTGTTTGGTCACGAATAGGCTCCTATATGGTTGACTATTATATAAAAAAAAAACTGATCACATATAATGATAGAAGATGTATCCAGGCAAAGGAATGGGTATGTTTGATCTGGCATAATGATGATTCATTAAAATTGTGGGATCTGCATACGCGCCTGGTCCACAAAGTATGGAAATAAAAAATTTAAAAATAAAAAAAAGTTTACAAGTGTTTTTGATATAGATGTACATAATAATACTTTGATAAGTATGTTTTAACTAAAATAGGGATGGTATAATAAAATTGTGGGGTCTGCATTCGCGCCTGCCCTCCATATAATGGAAATAGGCACAAAATTTAATAAAGACTTTTCATATCTATCTGCGTAAGTATATTTTGATAATTATGTTTCAGTTTGAAGAAATATAGTATAATAAAATTATAGGATGTTCGTTCGAACCTGACCTCCATAGAATGGAAATATGTCACAAAGTCTAGCAAGGTCTTTTAATACAGATCCACAGAATATTGTGATAAGTGTTTCAGTGTGAACAGGTATGGTATAATTAATTATGGGATTTATCTATTTTATTTTTACTTTCATCATATTTTGCTTTGGTTTGATACCCCCAAATTCGAAGCTATCTCTTTACAACCCTTCCTTTTCATAACCTATCAAACTTTCATAATCAAAGTCCATTTTTTGTAGGCTACTTTTGAACCCAGTCAACGACGGGTACTTTTGCTAGTATATATATATATATATATATATATATATATATATATATATATATACAGAACGTATATATATATATACACAGAAGTTAGTTAAATATATATACACATAAGTTAGTTAAAATAGTTATATATATATAAGTTAATTAAATAAGTTATATATATATATATATATATATATATAAAATATATAAGTTAGTTAAATAAAATGATGATGAAAACAATTTATTAAATCATCATATAAATAAATACGAAAATGAGCGGGCAAAGGAAAATACGTTATTTAGGCTATGACATTCCGAAGCTAAATGCTTCTTCTCAACAGAGGAGATAAAGCGGCATGTTCCCTCTAGAAACGAACTTAAATTAGATTGAAAATGAAATAAATATGAGGTGAATTAATACAAACTATTTAAAGAGGTAAGGAAAACTCGAGGAATATTTGTGTAGACCACAAATAGGGAGACGAAAGTATAAAAGAGAGAGTAAAATATAACGAGTTGGGAGTAAAAGAAAAAAGAAAAAAATAATTAGAAATTATATAGAAAAAATTAAAACATAATAGTTAGTCCAACCTAATAGTATGTACAATAATAATAATAATAATAATAATAATAATAATAATAATAATAATAATAATAATAATAATAATATACATATATATATAATTAGAATATATATAATTCTATGGGTAGGATACAAAAATCATGCAAAATACTCGATTATTCTGTAAGAGCATAATGTTTCTCAGATTAAAGAATACCATGGTAACAATGGTTCTATGAGTAAATTTGAGAATTACCAAAAATGTACTATTAATCGTCAGTAAATTTTATCTACGGCTGAAGAGAATGCACACATTCATTATTAAATATGTAATGGTACGTGAAAAAGTACGAATCTTTGCAAAACTCTTGGATTCAGAAAATTACAGTGATCCCATAGAAAATTTACTGTATATTTGAAGTCTATATATGCTTATATAACTTCATTATATACATTCATACCCTAGATGTGAATACAAAATTACTGTCTACAGGCACATTCTGTAATGAAATGTACTAGTTCAAATGTTATATACTTAAATCACAAATAATAAAATAATGCGATTAAACAACTAGATTATACATGGATAACATCTACCGAAGTTAAAAAGACAAGTTCATTGTAATTAGACTTTGATTCGCGTTATCCGATGAAGACATGTCAACTTATTGCGGAAACTCTTGTAATTCATTACGATTGAATTTCCTACTATAGAACTGTTTCATGGTTTTATTTCATTTGTTTTTGTTTTGTTTTTCTAGCTTTTTGTTTCTTTCTAAGTTCGAGTCAAAAACTTTCGCATCAGTTTAATTCGGTGTAAAAAGTAAAATATCACAAAGTTAAATCAATGCTGTGTAGGTTGATTATATTTGTATGGTTTCATTCCAAACATGTATGTTAAGATAGTGTTACATATTACCGTGTTCTGTATAAAGGCCTTATTTTCACGCTGTGGAGTTTGAAAATCTTACAGTTGTAATTGAAAGAAACGTTGAATTCCATCTGGGTTGGGAGTGTTGTCAATAAAAATACCTACAGTCTTAAATTTAATTAGCAAAATCGAAAAAAATAGTTCGGTAATTTTTTTTTTAATTAAAATTAGTAGCCTCGCTAATATCGTTGAAAAGGAAAAAAGAAAATCAAAATTTGATGTTTTAGGATTTCATTTTCATTTTTTAACGCTCTCTACGCCGCATTTTCATTAACAAACAAAATTACTTTTTCAATGCTGTCACTTTTCACCAGATTCACGCTTTTATCACTTCCGGCTTTTTCGTTCCTACGTTTTTCCCAACTTTACCCCCTGATATCATTAAGCAATCATTTATTAAAGTAACCCTGACCTGTTTCCAGTTTTATTTAATATATTATGAACAGTAAATAACAGTTATTTTAAAATAGATTTAGTATCTAAACTTCAATATACATATTTTGATATAAATCTACTGGAGATACAGCATAGATCAAATAGCTTAACGTATATAACCGAAGCGATAAAAACCTAAAACAAATAATTCCTAATTATGTTAAAGGATATGTATAGGGCGAAATGTTAAAGTGCGTTGTGAGAAACAAAATGATATTCTGAAATCTCTTTAATTCAGATAATAAACGTAATAAAATTCATATCAATTGTTTTTTCATATATTATCACGCACCACACTAAATAAATATATCAAATTAAACAAATACAAAAACTAATATGCGCCTGGAATTTTTACAGGTTTCACGACTGTTATCACTGAAAAAGAGAAATAAAAAACCCAATCATAAAAATACATAAATGTATTTTATATTAAAATGTAATGCAGCAAAATATACAAAGATGTCCATATAAAAAGTCTATATAAAAAGACATTACTCTTTAATGTAGAGATTCGTTATACACTAATAGTATTACCTGTACCATGTGATTATATGTAAAATGAGAATTTTCATATATTTTATGTAAAATTCATAGTGATATACGGCATAATCACGTTGACACACCGGTTCTCGTCAGATCACCGAAGTCAGGCAACGTTGAGCCTGGTTAGTACAAGAAGGGTGGCCATTTTGGAATTCTAGGCGCTGTATGTTCTCTCCGCTTATCTCGGCATTTGTTTCCAGTCGTCTTGTACATACACTTCACTTGCCACTGGTATTTAACAATGTCGACTCAGGAGATGTGTGGTTGGAGATTGCGCACCTCCTGCCACAATAATTTCACGCGCAGGCACCCCTTCATAGGTATCCATAGTCTGTTAAATACTGAAGGAGCCCCCATAATTATGTCTGCTCTAATTATATATATTGTACTATTATATATGGAGAGTAAGCATGAAAGCAATTAAGTACCTATTTTCAATATCAGATTCATAAGTAGTATTTTCTTAGTAATTATAGCAATTTGCAGTCATATTTGCAAAAACTCGAATTTAGTTTTCTGGCTCATAAAAAAAAACGAACAAAAAATAAATGAAAATAGCTGTATAATAACATAAATTAGCAAAGTAAATTTTTGCTTAAAATACAAAGGATTTGAAAAAAAAGATTATCAGATAGCCAATAATATATTTTAAACGGAAATTAGACTTAGAAAATGTATCACACTGAATTCACCAATTTAATAAGGCGACATCTATCACATATCCGAAGAGAATTAAAACGAAACCCAAATTTGAGTCCATTTGGAACTTCTACGGCGTCAAGGAAAGCAATCTGTAAAGTATTAATAAAGTTTTCTGGTGAAAAATCAAATAATTAAGCCGATTTTAACGAAAAACACAAGGCGAGTATAGTGCATTAGGCAAAGATATGCATGAAAACTGGTTTCAGTTAAGTGGTTTTAACAGTTGAATCAAAGATCACCCTCGATTGGTTGGGCTCGAGGGGGAGTTGCAATCAACTTGACTAAAGATAATTTTAAACATCAATAAACCTGTGGAACTTTAGCAGAACAGTTTTTGTAGTGTAGACAGCTGTTCGTATTTCATAGAAGTAATATAGAGAAAATAAGTGTGGTGGCCAAACGATTAAATCAAAAAAGGTAAAGTGCGAGAAATTTGGAAAATATATTGCATCCACTACGATTAGGCATTAAAGAACAAACGAAGAAGTATTGTTTCAGTCACGACTTTTATATTGGTGACTATGTGGCTAATTCTATAAATCATTAATCAGCCGCAGGTCCAGTGACCTGGAACTCTACACTCTGATCATAAATACGTTCGGTGGTAGTCTTTTAATGTTTACAGTACATCAAACCATTTATGCCCGAATCAATATATATTTTTTAAGAAATTGAAAATGTTAGATTAAATGAATTTACTCGTATCTGCCAAGAAAGTGCAAATTAATAACTTTATCTGCTACCATACCTTTACACTTTTTGCCCTCTTTTATGTATTGAGTCTCAAACTCAATTACCTGGATTATATTTTTTTTTTGCAATGGATATATCTGTCTGTGGAGCATGGCTTCTCAGCAGATAACGAACTGATCCTCTTCCAATCCCAAACAAACAGATATTTTTCATAAACTTAATTGATTTCCTTAATGTTTTAAATACTAATATTATAACTGACAATCATTCCATCTTATTATTTCATATTCTCCAGTGCAGTTTGTAGATAAGCATTGATATAAAACGGAAAGTACTTTTTTAATAAATAAGTGAATGCTGCCGATCGAAGAAGAAAATAGCTAGTATAAATAATAATGTAGTAATATTTCGTTAGAATTTAATAGAATATCTACGGAACAGTGTGTTTATTTACTTAGTTACTTGTACTGTGAAGGATCGTATGATTTATAGTCTCTATTTATCAGCGGATTATCTAATATGATTATTTTCCGGAACTCATATTGCTTGATCTATGCTTATATTTACAATAATCAAGAGGAAAACGGTCGAAATATTCTTAATATTGTAACAAGCTAGATGGAGAAACATATACATGAGTTTCACATCTATCTTTACATTATTCGAGTAATACCGTCTAATAGTCACAAACGTGCGAAAACATTGGCATTAACTTACGAACTGCTCATGCATTTTTCCTATGTAGCTATAAACAATTGTTGAATATATTTAGTGATATAGGGGAGGATCAAAATGATGGTGAAATCTAGAAGGAAAGTTAAGAATATTTGAAGGTTAGTATTTTACCAAACTGAATTCCAAATATCCAGGGACATTTTATATTTAGCTATGCAATGACGACATCATTTCATGATTACATAGGTGGAATGCTGCCTACATATAATTGGAGTGTACCAGAAACATCGCCACCAGAAATAAATTTATTTAACAGTCTGCGTCAAAGTATGAAGAATATAAGACACATCTTCGCCTGAACTATTCAAGTTATAAGCGAGAGTTAAAACTTTGCACGGGAAACAGATTTATATTCAGATCCGTTATAAGCATGATAGATTTTTCCTGACGTCGTAAATTGCTGAGCTCCCCTTTATCAAAGCAAATGCTGTGTTCACGGAGCAGAAACTGAAACTAATCAGCCGTGAACGGCTTAGATAGGAAGATCCGTGTCAAACACGATGGCGTGTTGTTTGACATATGTTATCTTTGCATATTTCTTTATTTAATTGTTGTTATAGACTTGACTATCTCCTGTGGCAACTGTTGGCTTCTTGGTGTAAGGTATTCCAGTTCAGTCCGTAATTTTATATTGTAAAATGTTCATCTGAAAGTTAAGTATTAGTAATCTAACTAAAAACTGCAATAGACATTATTAAAAAATGTTTTTAAATTGTAAAATGTTTAACATACTTTTTTCATTCTCTTTTGATAATGAACATATGTTTTCATTAAGTATTTCCACATATTTTAAAATTAGGTCTATTTCTCAATGGAGGCGTCATGTCTTGCGAACGAAAACATATCTGTTACGCAAAATGTAAAAACATCAACACCTATTACAATCGAATATAATAGTTTAAACTTTATTTGTTTCATTAATAGTAAAATCCGTTAATTGTTTGAGTTTTTGTGTCACTATACTTTAGCTGTAAAAATACGTGACAAAAATAGAAATTGATGCAATTCTCTATCTATATAAGAGCAAGGTACGGTCAAGGATGGAGTACTGCTGACACATCTAGGCAGGAGCTGCTAGAAAGGACTTATTCTGCCTTGGTATAGTTCATAATAGACTTCGTAGCGTCGTAGGGGATGTCCTTCTCTCTTCCCTGCAACTTCTTTCTCACAGAAGAGATGTTGTGAGTTTGTCTCTGATTTATAGTTATTTTCATGGAAAGTGTTCGACTGAGCTCCAATCTATGGTCCCACCTCGCCAAACTTTCACAAGAAACACCCGTCCAGCAGAAAACACTCTCAATAATTTCCCTCACTCTTTATCTGTGCCTAAACCTAAACATAGATTCCATGAACAAAGCTTCTTTCTTTGAACTGCACGCCTCTAGAATTGTCTTCCATTTTCCTGCTTTCCAGCTGACTACAATATGGTTGTCTTCAAGTCTAACGTAAACAAGTTTTTGATAGGCTGTTCGATATAAGTTAACAAATTTACTGAATTTCCATTACTAACGAGTAATATATTGCTCAATTGTCTACTGTACGCTCTTTTACCTTTATTCTTGAGTGGCCTCTTGGCCTTGATAAGTCGTGATGCCTATGTAAAAATATAATTATTTGTTAAATGTTTTTGACTTCTAATGAGGGTATGACACCAATAATTTCGACGATCGTTTTTATAACCACCGGCTGTGCTAACCAACCAATGAAAATCTTCCAAAGTTACTATAAAAATTGTCGAATTATGGATTTAATCAGTTCGCCGTTAACTACGTCACGGACCGTATTTGATTCTTGGCCGCATCTTTGTTACTGACAATTACTTTACACTCAGTATAGTGGACTGCACTGCTTCTCCACCGCGATCTTTGTTCAACATAATGTCTCAAAACTTAACGGTTATGCGCCCAGCCATCGCCTTCCTTTGACGGTTCGGAATCTAAAGTCGAATTGTGACAGGTAAAATTTCTGGGGTATTTAAGGATTCGAAAACTACATAAAGTGATACAAGCTTCAACAGAGAATCTTAACGACCACGAATTTCTCGAAAAAAAGTCAACTTATTCAATGATTAGACGATAGAAGTCTGTCTCTGATTATAAAAGACGCCTTAGATGATGGACGGAAAACATTGAACATATTAAGAGAACATTATTTATCAAAAGGAAACCGAAAATTATATCACTATATACAGAACTAACGTCTCTGAAACGTAACGAGGATGAAACTATAACCGACTACGTTATAAGGGCAGAGACAACCACCAAAGCCTTAAAACTCTCAGGTGAAATAAGCGCTAGCTTGTTGATATCAATGACCCTCAAGGGACTTCCAGCCAATTGTAAACCATTTACAACTGTTATAAAACAAAAGGACAAACCCATAAATTTCAGCGAATTTAAAGTGGCATCGCGCAGTTACGAAGAGACTAATTGGATGCTCGTGGACAATAATAACTCCAGCAATATTATGAAATTCAAAAATGCTTCACGAAAACAGACACCACCAAATTACGCACCTCGCCGCAACGTGTCTCCCAAAAGTAATTTTCCCTAGAAAAATAATAAAATTATCTGCTATGATTGTGGACGACCGAACCACAAAAGTTGCCAATGTCGATATAAACGCTCTAAAATGGACTCCGTAAAAAACGTTGAGAACTTTGAGGAAGAACATACATTTCCATTCACATATAATTTGACAATACCACAAACGGAAAAAATCTCCTTATAGACTGTGGTGTTACAGCACATGTTATCACCAAGGAATCTGATTTTATTAATTTTGATTAAAAAATTACCAAATGTGATCGAAGGCATGAAAATAATACCATCAGATGATCTCCAAAATTGTGATGTGTGTGCACAGGGGAAAATAACAAAATATATAAGCCGAACACCAGACAAAAAAAAAAAAAAAAACACGAACATCCTCTCACTTGTGCACTGTGACTTAACAGGTCCGATCAGCCCGATGGGTAAAAATAAAGTATGTTTTGAACTTTATTGAGGATTTTTCTGGTTTAATTATAGTTTATATTCTATAAAAACACATCCGACACTATCCACGCCACTAAGAAATATTTAGCTGATATTGCCCCGTACGGCTCAGACAATGGAACTGAATTTACTCGTAAAGACTTTGAACTTCTTTTAATTAACCACCGTATTAAACACGAGAAATCAGCTCCGTATTCCCCCTTCCAAAATAGCACCGCTGAAATGGCATTGCGAACCCTTTTTGTGATGACAAGATGTCTACTTCTCGAATCGAAATTAGCGCATAGTTTATGGACGTACGTATTAATGGCAGCAGCATATATCAGAATAGTTCAATAGAAGATTAGGCAAAACACCGTATGAAGCATTTTGCGTTTTAAAACTCAAAATGAACCGAATGCATCTATTTGGTTCAGATTGTTTTGCATTTAAAGAAAATACCAGCAAACTAAATACTAAAAGCGAAAAAGGTATTTTCGTAGGTTACGATAAAAACAGTCCAGCATATTTAATCTACTTTCCAGTCCCAAATGCCATAAAAAGGGTTAGATGTGTAAAATACAATGATACATTAAATTAAAAGAAAATGGCGATCCAGTAAATGAAAAATGTGAAATATTACCATAATATCTTAATCGATCACAATGAAAATATTAATAACGACGACAATTGCAGTAGAACTACTGACGTAAATATTAACCAGACACGTCGATACCCGATAAGGGAGCGAAAAAGCCAGACTTCTTAAAAATTGAACCTATACAAGACTACGCAGTGGATTACTGTTACTCGTTGAAAAGCGCACGGGAAAGTTATAATGAGGCGATTAATTCAGAAAATCACCAAGAATGGAAACAAGCTATGATATCCGAATTGAAGGCTTTATCTGAAATAACAATACAGAATAGTGGCAAAATAAACAGATAAAAATAAAATTTCCTCACACTAGGTTTTTTCCAAAACGATCATAGCTTCTGGCAGTGAAACTTGTAAAGCAAGATTTGTTGTAAAAGGTTTTTCACACGCTTCTGGAGTGGAATATATTGCAACATATTCACCAACGACAAATTTAACGACAATTAGAATTTTATTACAGCTTGCTTCTCAATACAATTTAAAAATACATCAAATGGATGAAAAAATGCTTATTTAAATGCTCCTATTGACTGTTAAATCTATATTAACCCTCCAGAGGGATTTAAAATGAAAAATAAAAATTGTGTTTGGAAACTGAATAAATCGTTATAAGGACTAAGAGAAAGTGCTCACAATTGGATTTTAACACTCCATAATTATTTACTAGAACAGGAATTCAAGCAATGTCCCATAGACGCGTACATGTATGCCAAAAATGTAGGTAATACATTGTTGATTTTGTTTGTTTGGGTTGACAATATATTACTCGCTTCAAACTTTGACAACACTTTAAAAGATATTAAAAATAAATTAAATAAAAAATTAAAATGGCCGATCTTGGACGACTGTCATAGTTCCTCGGTATAAAATTTACCTGTGCAAATAAAACTATAACAATGAACCAATCACGATACATTGAAAAAAATCTGCTCAAGTTCGGAATGCAAGATTGCAAACCGCGTACAACTCTCGTCGAAATGAACAAATAAAATAACATTTTTTGTTTTGTGTTGTTTTTTTTGGGGGGGGAGGGTTGTCTTTATTCTCATTTGTCATGAGAATGTTCCAGTATTTTCTCTCAATAACAAGTATAAGTTTTCATCGAGTTTTTCCAAATAGTGTGATGGTACGTGTATTTTGTTAGCAACAGAAAAGCAAACGGAAAATATTTTTCCATAAAATTAAATTTCTGCATTAGTCACTTTTATTGCTTGTTTGTATGTAAATTATTTTTTTGAATTTTACTTGTTTCATTTTAATTTTCTATTTTATCCTTTATACCCACATATGGATACATATACACACACACACACACACACACACACACACACACACACACACACACACACACACACACATATATATATACATAATTATTTTCACATCCAAACAATGTCGTAGCTCACAAAAGCTATGACAACCAACAAACCACAAGTTCAAGAATTGAGTTTCGTGCTCATTTGGGCTCATCAGGTATACATATCCGAACACGGAATTCGAAACCCTAAGGCGAGTACTCTGTCACATGAGCAAACGTGCCACACAAGAAATTCCATTAACTAACACAGATCAAGCGAACTGCGGCGACACCAGACTATGGAATGGACCCACTTCATCTCGAACAAGTGATGTGGTCATCCTATCAAGCCATAACCGAAGCCGATGTCTCAAAGTAGGAATTTTATACTCGCCAGGCAATCCAGCATACTAAACTAGGGCGCACTTAATAATAAAATAAAAAACATATATACATGTATACTATATATATATATATATATATATATAGTATGCATATTGTATAAGTACACGTATATATATATATATTATAGTTGATTTCTTCCGTATGTTTTTATTTAAATAAGTTTGTACAAATTAATATAATATGAATCTCACCTGTCTGTTTAAATGTATGTATGTATGTATGTATGTATGTCTGCCTAAAACTTCCGACAGAGGCGGCTGATTTTCACGAGATCGGAATCGTTTTTAGGCCCGACTGTTTGGACGACAAATATTAAAAAAATTGATTAAAAATATTGATTCCTCCACCCTCAACTGGGCACTTTTCTACCAGGAGAGGTCGCCCTTTTCGCATATATTTTTGAATGTCATCCTCTCTTATTTATAGCCTTAATTTAAACCTTTGCTACTTCTTGTTTGACGATGGACGCAACAGCAAAGGCATCATTTTTAACGTTCTTTTCGTTCTTTGCGGTATGGGTTGGAGTCTGCCTGCCTACTAACTGTTTTCCTTTGCTCAACACGCACGTTGAAACACCAAAGCAATGTTAAATAAATTTAAATTTAAGCATAAATGGTTTTCGTTATTTTTCACTTTTGCAACATTAAAAAAAATGTTCAAGGTATTTGTTTTAAACTGGTATTCGTTACCGACAGTCCGACTCCCAAAATAGTTGTTTTATGGTGAGCTCCTTCTTTTCAAAAGACCCAAGCACAAGCACAAAAAACATTTTCGTTATTGCATTAAGGGGAGTTTGATGAACCTTCAGGTTTCTGTTTACAGTTGCGAGTCCCGGGTGTTTGATCGCAGGCAGTGCAGGGCACTGATATACATGGGCGCAGGACACGTTGAAGGAGCAAATAGAGATGAGCGAAGCTCAAGACAGCATGTAGGAAACACACAACCTTGCGTCACAATCATGGAGTTCTCTGGATCTGTGACTAGGCTCTGTTGTCCAAGGTGAGTCTCCTTAATCACATGAAAGCGCACGATAAAACAGATTTCATTACTGCTGGTTTCATCCAAACCAATGGCCGTCATCAGTTTCATGTCTGTTTGAAGGTGTACACGTCACTGGTAGGACAAAAAAGTCATATTCGGGCATATGGTAGTTCAGTGACTGACGTCGCAATCATCGTATATATTTGCATTTGCTTGTTTTTTTTTTCTGTTTGATTTTATTTGAATAAATATGTAAAAATTGTTTGCAAATTATTCCCAATAAAATGCATTTTAGTCTTTAGAATATAGGATAAACCAAGATGTATCGTAGAGTTAACGCACGGCTCTTTTTTCTTAATTTATTCTTGACTTTCTTTTCTTTTATTAATATTGAATAAAGTTAAATTTAACTATAAATCGTGTTCATTATTTTCCTCTTTTTCAATATTAATTTGTTTTTCAAAAAGCTGTCATTCATTTTCGACAGTCCGACTTCTCAACAGAACTTGCTTACGTTGTTTACTGTGCGTGACATTATTTTTCAATTACACCTTCTCTCACCATAGTGACGGCCGGACACACGCTTTCTATTTAGTAGAAAGAAGATATATTTCGACCCATTTTCTCATGAAAAATTAATGAGCATGTAATTTGAAATTACTCCTTCTTAAAGTTGAGGTTGATTTTTCTCATTTTAAAATCCACCTTTTTAAATTTAAGATTAGAAATAAGGTGTTGTTTAAAATAACTTAAACTACATACACTTAAGTGAAATAATGGAGTCCAATGTGTATCAATAGTCACGTATTTAAATAGAAGTAAAATTAAGGTTTGGAAAGAACTGTGCCTCATAAGACTGCCATTTTAGACTTTCAAGCAATAGCGCCTGTATTCCCTTACACAAGAAAAACCCGTAGTATTCTATTCATATCTATTCATTAGTTTCATAATTCTCACTACCCAAAACGGTTACATATGCATATTCTCGCATCACGGTTAACAATTATTGACGGGTGTGGAGTTCCGTTATACGAATGTTTTATTTATTTTACGCTGTGTCACCTGATTTAAATAACCGTATCTTAAAATTATTTTTATGTTTCAAACTTTGCAGCTATTATATTTCACACACAAACGCACACATACATTCACTAGAATGATTTCTGACTACTAATCACGCGGTTCAATTACAAATAACAGTCCAAATATGGATCGATTTCATTCTATTCTAATCGAAGTAGTGGGTTACAGAAATACAGCTCTTTAACTGAATATATATATATATATATATATGTATATATATATATAATATTATACTTGTTTCTTTCAGAGTACTGCCATAATTTATGCTTTTTAACAGTAAATTCGATTTTTAAAAGAGGAGACTGCTTCATAAAAAAGCAAGATTCGGGATATTTGTCTTTAAAAATCAAATCTGACAACTTCAGACAACAATATGAGAATAACCTCCCTGTTATGTGCCCTCCTTGTTGAATTTCATTCCAAGGTACTTTTTTAATAGTATGACATAAAACTATATAGAACAATATTAATTTTGTGTATTTATCAGTACTTATTAATTCATCTTATTTCGAACAGTTTTTATTTAAAAATGCAATAGACACTGTTTTCATTAAAATGATAAGAAACTGATATTTGCTTCGTGTTATTGATTTTTTTCAGTTCAAAGAACTAATTTTTGACGTTATCCAGAAAATTATCTGGTTTATCAATGGAATCGTGGACTTTCTACGGGTCTTGCTAGTATCCAATAATCAGATAATATGGCAATATTCTGACGTTGTTTCATAAATATTTTAATATAAACAAAGAGTTGATATTGATTTATTAACGAAAGAAAACAAAAGAAATACGTGAACTAAATGACCAACTTTCAAATGTGGCGATTTAATTTTTTTTGGCTTACTTGTGGTAGTTTCAAATATGAATTGATTAAACCCATTTTAAAATGTCTTATTATATTACTTACTGAAGGAATGTGTAGTTCCCAATGCGCAGAAATATATGTGTATTTAAAATATAATTTCACACGAATTTATAACATTATTATATTAATAAATTATATTATTATATCTGGTGGGATATACATTAATAAGTTCTATGTAATAAAGGGATTTATATAAACATTGTATATGTATATATATATATGTGTGTGTGTCTGTGTATATGTGTGTGTGTGTGCGCGCGTCTGTATGTGTAGTGTAAATAGCTTTTCTCTTGGCAAAAACTGACTACGTTTGTTGGCTCAGTAAACGCTACTCTTGAGAAACAAGTCCGGTGATTTGGCACTGATCAGACAAGTTTGTTGTTTAATGTCCACAAGTGCCATAGTAATGTTACCATAAGGTTTGTGAAGGGTAGCTAGTGGGTGGTGCCTAATGCTCCCTGGTGATTAATGTACCAGGCTACCTTACATATACGAAGCGCCTTAAATAAGTGTCCAGACTTTTTGTGTACAGGCATTTAAAATTGTTGAGAACTCTTGAAATTTGAGTATGATATTGCTGTAAATTTTATGAGATGATTGATCATTTTTTTTATGATTTCAGGTTCAAAAGAACAGTTATAGTAGAAATCCAAAACTGACTCCAGTAAACTTGCTAGTCACAGCTGGTGAATATAAAATAATGCAATCTTCACGTGAGAACAATTTAGAACAACGATATGCAAAAAAATGCTTTTTTAAACTTTGAAAATGCCACAGAAACGTATGGAATGCTCAGACTGAATTTGGACCATCTCGCATATACTGAGGATCAGTTTTGGAGCGACATAAGAGATTCAAGGAAGGCAAGGAGTCTGTGAGAGATGATAAAAGGTGTAGGAGGAATAAAGAAATCAGAGCACCAGAGTTGATTGTCCAAATACGGAATTTCATGTATAAAGACTGTCGTGTGCTTATGGATATCAAACGTGTAAAGTTTAATGTCAGTGTGGGAACTGTACACACAATTATTCGCGAGGAACTGAATATGCGGAAGATTTGCACGATTTGTTAGAACGGTACAGCAAGTGCATTGCTGCAGAAGGAGATTACTTCGAGGGGACTAGAGTTTGGTGTGTTTACTATAAATAAAGTGTCAATACAAAAAAAACCCTATTGAATACATCTCGTATATACATACATATACCTTATATATACATATATATGTGTGCCTATGTGTGTACGTGCGGTGAAATCTCGTTGATAAATTAAATGGAAGGATAAAAGAAAACTATAAGGTGGGAAATGGAAACCTAGCTTAATCTCATTACATCTAAATATAGCAGGTACATTTCTCTTACATTTTTAAGCGTTATCGTTATAACGATCTGTCTGATATTAAGAAGATCTGCTTGATAATCCTGGAGAAAGGTTCGATTCTGCGCTATATATATATATATATATATATATATATATATATATATATATAATGATTGAATACATTAATAAATGTAAAGAGAAAAGAAGGAGAATTATAATAAAACATTGTAAAATGCAATCAATGAAAGGAGCGACTCTAGTGACTGCTAGATAAATAAAGAAGTAGTGAATATTGACAAATGAAAATCAAAAGTAAATAATTAATAGTAAACTTACATAATGACTAGTAAATAAAAAGGAGAAAAAGGAAACAGTTAATGAAAATTGAAGCATCTGTTAGTACGGATATTTTTATATATCTAGATCAATTATTATTTTGGCTGTTTTAGAAATTTTCAAATGAAAAAAAAAACGCAACGAACAAAGGAAAATGACAACATAACAAGAACAAAGAAAACAGAACTGAAGATTTGCGTGATTGAACCGGTTGGCAACTCCACCCTGTTACCAGAGTATTTGACCAAGATGGGCATCAAGAGTGTTCCTCACCCTGTCTAGAGTTCAGACTCTGCTTCCTCTGACTTTTGGTTATTAACTAAGCTCGGAGAAAAACTGTAAGTGGTGTCGTTATGAGATAATTGACAAGATGAAAGAGGTTGTGACGAGGGTACTGATACGCTCACACAAATATCTTTAAAAGAGCTTTCCAGAGGTTATTGGAACGTAACAACAAGTACGTTGACGCTGGAGGAGATTATATCGAGGGGATTAGAGTTTCATATATATCAGTTGAGGCCTCTGTTCAGTCTTGAAAGACAAAGTATACCTCCTTTTATGGGCAGCTGAGCATTTAATTGTTTGGCAATGGTTGCGTAATCTCAAACCACACCTCTCCTGGACCGGCAAAGAGAAGTCAAGGAGGACTGAAACAATGTCGAGATAAGCGGAGGGCACATACAGTACCTGGAAGTCCCAAATGGTCACTCATCTGGTGCTTGCCAGGTTTATCGTTGCTTAATTCCGGTGATCTGACGGGAACAAGTGTGTCAAATGTGATTATGCCGTAGCCATGTATCAATAAAAGTACTCATACGAAAAGTCTGGAAATTTACTGAAGACACAACGTATATGCATACATATACCTTATACATACATACTACATGCATATATACATAATATATACATACATATCTACATACATACAGTACTCACACACACAAATACATATATATATATATTTGTGTGTGTGAATATACGTGTGCGTGCGTTGAGATCTTGATTAAAAGAAACGGTCATAGGCTTTTATGGAGCGGAAACCTAGTATAATTATATTACATCTTAATACACGAGGTGTATTTCTGTCGCATTTTAAAGCATTACCGTTACGATGATATGATATTAAGAATATATGCTTGATAATAATTGGAGACAAAATTCAATTCGGTTATATATATATATATATATATATATATATATATATATATATATATGCATATATATATCTTTATAAATAAACGTGTCTCTCTGTGTATCTGTCTGAAGTCTACAGTCTCGAAGTTTGATATACGGGGTACTGAAATTTGGGAAAATATTTGTAATCTGTTTTCGGCCAGAAATTTGGGTGTTAAGGGGTCAAAATTCAACGATTTGACCTTTGAAAACTCTGACTTTGTACATTGATATAGATCTAACTTAATAATTTTATCTGAGCCCAAAACAATAACTGTTCAGGGGTCATAATAGGGGTGAAAGTTAAAAAAATTGACCAAATTACGCAGACAATTTCTGGTCTAAAAATTTGAAATTTTACATAAAGGGTATTCAGAGATAGGGCAAGCTTTTTAATCTGTTTGGATCGAAAATCTTTAGTTACCAATATATAAATGTATGTATGCTTGCATGCTTGCCTTAAAATTTGACAGTACGGATTTGAGACTGCCTTCCTACTACCACTTTTTTTGTTGCTCAACATGCACATCCAAACCCCCGGGCAACGCCGGGCTGAAATGCCAGTATATCTATAAAAGTGAACGTGTCTTTGTGTGTGTCTGTGTGGCCAAGTTTTTAATTGGGTTCGGTCGAAAATTCGAGCTAACAATAGATAAATAGATGTATGTATGTTTGCATGTCTGCCTACCACTTTCAACAGGGGCGGCGGATTTTCTCAAGATCAGTATCTTTTTGAAGGTGACCTTTCAGACGATATTTTTCGCCGATATTTTTAAAAGTAATCCTCTCCTTTCGATTGTCTAGCCTTAATTTAACCTACGTCACTTCCGGTTTGGCGGTGGTCGTAACAGCAAAGACGTCATGTTTTTCCCGTTCTTTTCCTCCTTCGCAGTACGAGTTCGAGCCTGCCTTCCTACTACTTCTTTTTTTGCTGAACATACACATCCAAACACTCAGGCAACGCCGGGCTGAAATGCCAGTATATCAATAAAAGTGCACGTGTCCGTGTGTGTGCCTGTGTGTCTGGGTGTGTATGTGTGTCTGTGTACATTTACTGACGCAACAACTGTCAATTCTCAGTCCACAGACTTGAAATTTGATATACCGGGTACTGAGATTAGGGAAAATCTTTGTCATCCGTTTTCGACCAGAAATTTGACTGTTAAGGGGTCAAAATTCAACGATTTGACCTTGGAGAAGTCTACCAAATTCCTCCGCAAATTTTGGGTATAAAAAATTGAAATTTTAGATATAGATTCCATGGACATCGATCTAATAAATAACTTGATTCAACCCCCAAACAATAAATGTTCAGGGGTCATAATAGGGGTCAAAGTTTTAAAAAAAAATTCTTCTGCGGTCTCTAATAAATTACTCAGGCAATTTCTGGTCTAAACATTTTAATTTTACATGAATGGTATTCAGAGATAGAGCAAGCTTTTTAATCGGTTTGGGTAGAACATTTTAAGTTACCAATATATGAATGTATGTATGCATGTATGTATGTTTGCATGTCTGCCTAAAACTTTTGACAGAGGCGACGGATTTTCTCAAGATCAGTATCGTTTTGAAGCTCGACCTTTCAGACGAAAATATCGAAAAATTGGATAAAAACATTAATATCTTCACCTTCAACTGGGCATTTTTCATTAGAGGAGTCGCTTTATTCGCAGATATTTTTGAAAATCATCCTCTCCTTTCGATTGTCTAGCCTTAATTTAAATCTCCGTCACTTCTGGTCTGGCGGTGGTAGTAACAGTAAAGACATCATGTTTCTTTTCCCGTTTTTTTCCTCCTTCGCAGTACGGATTCGAGACTGCCTTCCTACTACCACTTTTTTTTTTGCTCAACATACACATCCAAACTCCCGGGCTGAGATGCTAGTATGTCTATAAAAGAGAACGTCTGTGTGTGTGTCTGTGCACAGTTCCCTTCGCAATAACTCCCCCAATTTTCAGTTTACAGACTCGAAGTTTGATATACAGCGTACTGATATTTGGGAAAATATTTGTAATCCATGTTAGGCCATAAATTTGGCTTTTAAGGGGTTTAAGTTCAATGCTTTGGTCTTTGAGAACTCTACCAAACTCTTCCGCGAATTATGGGTCCAAACACTTGAAATTTTAGATATAGGTTCGATGGACATGGGTCCAACTTAATACCTTTATTTGAGCCTAAAACACTAAATATTCAGGGGTCATAATAAGGGGTCAAAGTTTAAAAAAATTGACCGCTGCGATCTCTACCAAATTACTCGAACAACTTCTAGTCTAAACATTTGAATATTTGAACTTTTACATAAAGGGTATTCAGAGATAAGGCAAGTTTTTTTTAATCTGTTTGGGTCGAAAATGTAAGCTAACAATATATAAATATATGTATGTATGCGTGCATGTCTGCCTAAAATTTTCGACAGAGGCGACAGATTTTACCAAAGTCAGTAGCGTTTTAAAGGTCTACCTTTCAGACGACAAATACCGAAAAATTGGCTAAAAACATTACTTTCTTCACCTTAAACTGCGCACTTTTCTAAAGGGAGGGGTTGCATTTTACGCCAATATTTTGTAAAGTCATCCTCTCCTTTTAATTGTCTAGCCTTAATAAAAGCTACGTCACTTCTGGTTTGGCGTTGGTCGTAACAGTAAAGACGTCATGTTTTTTGCCGTTCTTTTCCTCCTTCGCGGTACGGGTTCGACCCTGCGTTCCTACTACAACTTTTTTTTATTTTTTGCTCAACACACACCTCTAAACACCTGGGCAACGCCGGACTGAAATGGTAGTACACACACACACACACACACACATATATATATATATTATTATTATTATTATTATTATTATTATTATTATTATTATTATTATTTTATTATCGTTTTATCTGTTACACATGTTTCCGCTACTGAATTGTATTAGCGATCCAGTAATTTCGTCAGACTTGGACAGAAGTGGTTATTATGATTTGAAAGACGGTATTAGAAGAAGAAAATTAAAAAAAAAATAACTGGTCTTGTGTCTTCAAATCATAATAACCACTTCTGTCCAAGTCTGACGAAGTTACTGGATTGTTAATACGATTCAGTAGCGGAAACATGTGTAACTAAACAGATAAAACGGTAATAAAATAAAAAATATTTTCTCTGCAATAGTATTGAGCACATTCTTCAAGTTTTCACTATTTACCAGTTCTTCTATATATATATATATATATATATATATATATATATATATATATATATATATATAAAACAATTAATTTACATATATAAATGTAGAGAGGAAGAGAGGAGAATGATAATAAAGCATTGGAAAAGACAATTAATGAAAAGAACGACTGGATGACGGCTTAATAACGCAACGAATACTAAATATTGACAAATGAAAACACAAAATGAAATAATTAATAGTAAATAAAAAGAGAAGAAAGAAAAATTATATTAGAATTGAAGCATCTGTTTATTCTAAATATTTTAACATGTGTAGTTCAATTATTATTTTGGCTGTTTTAGGAATTTTCAAATGGAATAAAAAGAAAACTACACGGAAAGAGCTGTTGAAAAGGGAAAATGACAACATATTAAAAATAAAATATATGTTGCAGAAATCTCGATTGCTGTCTTTAAAAATGTATTCATTTTTCGTTATCTTCAAATTATATACAACGTTTTCGGAGAAAGCAAGTCGAGAAAGTACAGAAATCAAGAGAAAAAGAAACTAAAGAACAGATGTAGTAAAAAGATAAAGAAGAAAAGATCGTATATATTTCCGAATATAAGGAGAACGTTGTCATCACAAAACACCAGTAAATTACGTTTTTATTAATTCTCAATACTTTTTTGTATGCGTAACACATCATTCCGAATACAGCTTTCCCCAAATTGGAAGGGCGTGCTGTGTTCGACAATCGTAGAACTATTTTGATTACCTCACGGGAAATAGTTGCAATTCATAAATCTTGACAACCTATTAACCGAAAATCACTAAGCATGTCTTCACAGACATTATTTATGATATCTTTTGAAATAACCTCTGTTCAAAGACATGAAATGATCTCTAGTAGATAGCTTGTATAGTAAGTTGTTAATTACTAATTTCTGAATTCAATATCCTTACGCGCATCGATAAATTAATATTATAACACTGCTTTTAGGATGCTACCCACCCCGACTAAACCATACCCGGAACGAAACACTTAATTTTTATTCGCTACAAATAAATGTGATTGAGCATAACGTAATTGTTTAGATATAGGTTTAAATATTCTTATCTTACTTAAGACATTCTTTGCTTGTAGTATAACAAGAGGACGTATGTAGGGGAAGTCTCCAGTTACGATGAAGAATAGAAAATGCGCTCAGAAATGAACTAGTAAGTCTCGTCGATTTAACCGTGAGACAATTCAAACCATCTTTCCAAAATTTCTCTTACTTTCTTCGAAGGACGTAACAAAGCTAGTGAAGATACTTGTAACGTAATGTCTTCAATATTATCCGCACACACACACACACACACACACACACACACACACACACACACACACACACACGCACATATATATATATATTATCATCCACGTACAATACTGTTTCGCAGCTCTCCGGTGCGGTTAGACAGGCAACTGTCTCAAGTCATGATCGAAACCTGACCGCCCAAATGACAGTCAAGGCTTCTCACCATTACGGTATACGGCTGCTGCTGTGTGGGTAATGAATTAACGAGGTTTAGTTTTGACATCGTCCAAATGCCTCCACTCGATTTGGTTACACAAAGGGCCTCGCTTAATACGCTAATGGCAGTTTGTATATCACTTCACCAAATGCTCAACCCATGATAGGGAGCATTATATATATATATATATATATGTGTGTGTGTGTGTGTGTGTGTGTGCGTGTGCGCGTGCGTGTGTGTGTAAACTATGATATTCGAAATTAAATTGATGTTATTGTTTTACGTAGATTGTTAGTCATCATAAACTATCTCGCTGTCGACATGTATGCCGCATCTACAGACATCTGCTACCACCGTTACTATTGCGATTACATATAACTTTTTCTCATATTAAATCCGTTTTTCTTAATTAAGCAAGATTAACGTTTATGAAGACCAAACGTGTGCAATGTACTTCATATGTTAACTTAAGTATAAAGCTAAACTTTTCTTAGTTAATACACTGGTTAATATTCGTTCATTTATTACCTAAATGTTTGTAATCAAACTATGTTATTCTCTGTTATGTCATACCAAAATCTTACGTAGAGAAGACAAAAAAAAATAAGTAAATCGAATATTAGTTTTTGCTGCGGAATTTAAGAAAACCTGTAAAAGAAAACTTGTAGGCAAGTAAAGATAAATTAGAGTAAAAATGAGAATCTGCTTTGGTAAATTGACAATAATTGAATGAGCGAAAAAGTGTCGCAACGTAATATATACTTTCTAAATTGTAATCAGAAAAACGGCTGAGGTATTATCGAAAATAAGAAAGCTATTTTAAAGAATTGGTTAATAGATGCCATACAGAAATAATAGCGAATTGACGTGTGCGCAGTGTTTTATAGTGTACTTCCAGAAATAGTCTGACAAAATTATTCAAAAGGTAAATGTAAAATTACAGTTGTCGAAACTCAGGATAATTCATAACAGTGGATCTTATTATATCGTTCACAAGCATCTAACGTAAGGTAGGTAAAATATATTGTGATGAACTCCACATTCATTATATGTAACAAGCAGTTCATTTCATATAAAATATTTTAACGATGCTTTCATCTAATAAATGTTATTATTTATTAAAGTAGATTTTTACTAATACAAACACATTGGCTATTATTTTAAAACTAAAATATGTACAATTGCTAGCATTACTGAAAGCAAATCTCACATAAGGTTTTCAATATTAAACTCTTTAAATTCCGATGAAAGACTGTTTGAAACCTCACAGTTCGAGACAGAAGACAAAGGAAAACAATATTCACTAGAAAAGTGATTAATACCAGTCATTTTTACAATAATCTTAGAAGTCACACAGTAAAAATAACATCAAATGGAAAAGTGATAGTATTCTACGACAAAGACATACAGCAGGCAGATACATAAAAGACCAGGCCATCAAGCCAGATATAGTAATATGGAACAAGCCCGAAAGGACTGCACTCATTATCGACGTCACAGTTCCAAACGACTTTGGCCTTAATAGAGCAGAACGGGAAAAGATAACAAAATATCAGGACCTACAAAATGATCTAAAAACAACATAGTCTCTGAAAGGAATAAACATTATACCAGGTGTGACAGGAGCGACTGGCCTAATAAAATAAAACCTTCATAAATATTTGGAAGCAATCCCTGGAAAACCAAGCTGTAAGGAAATAAAGATAGCAGCCAGAAAGGGAACAGTGTCTATTCTTAAAAGAGCCCTCGGATATAAATTTAAACTATAACAGAATCAAGTGTTAGCCACAGGAAGGAGCCCCTTGATCTCTTCAAACTAACAAAAGTAAAATAAAAACCTTGTTGATAACGACACATTATCCCACATAACATAATGGAATAGGTATGAAAAGAAACGCAATATTTTAATTAGTTCGCATTAAATGGCAACGGTTTTGCATTAGTACAGACGACGTAGATAGAGCAGTCTGATTTGTAACTTACCTAATACATAAGCCTACTTTTCCAAAATATATATTACTTGACAATCGTTTCTGCGATCTCACCATATGTGAAACAAATAAACTTATGTCTTCTAATGTTTAACAGTAAATGTTTAACGGTGTTTGTCCCATTGACATTTTCGATATAGGAGTAATAATCCTAAATACACTTTATATTTACATGATTTTACACCTATCTATGAGGATATTGTTTTATCGTTATTTCCATGGCAAGTTCTCGTTTGAGCTCCAATCTCTGGCCCTCCACGCCAGTTTTTCACAAAAAAACACCAGTTAGCTGAAACCACTGTCAATAATCTCCCCCATTCTTTATCTGTGCCTAAATCAAAACGTAGATTCCATGAACAAAGCTTCTTTCTTAGAAGTGCACGCTCGTGGAACTCTCTTCCGTTTTCCTGTTTCCCACCTGACTAAAACTTGGATGTCTTCAACTCCAACATAAACAAATTCCTGATAAACTGCTTCCTTAAGTAAGACACTTTATGAAATCTTCATTACTAACGTTTACTACGATATTATCCCATTGATTACTGAATTACTGTACACGCAATTACCCTTATCCCCGAGTGGCTTCCGGGCCATGATAAGTGGTAACTACCATGTAAAACAAAATAATCAAAACAATTCGCAGATTATTCCTGACTGAGGAGAACATTTATTTTATTATTTTATTCACTGAGGATAGAATTTTATTACATGTCCCAGTTCAATATAGCTTTTAGTGCAATAACAGTCTTAAAATTTGTTTGGCCCATTATTTTTTTGCCCACGAGTATATATATATATATATATATATATATATATATATATATATATATATATATGTATATATATATATATATATATATATACATATACTCGTGGGCAAAATAAAATTTATTTATTTATTTATTTATTTTTCCATTTAGTGTTTTTTAATAACCCTTGCTAACATTTTCTTAAGTAATAACCTGTACATTTAACATTAACTTTTTTCAAATTGCTGTTGTACAATACAAAAAAAAATGATTTGACCCTGATGATATATGCACTGCTTATGTCCCTTCCAGGACGGGTACATTTTTAGTATACATATATATATATATATATATATATATATATATATATATATATATATATATATAACCATTCAGTGTCTCTGTAAATAGGTTTTGTAATATTATACAGTATAATTTGAGTAAACATGCTTCAAAGAAAATGTAAATTCGGGAGTTCTTTTTATTGATATCTAATTTCGTAAATGTCGAAAGTATCTGATTTTTCTAAGGAGATTCAATACAATTTTATCTCATATACCTAATACTAAACAAACCCAATATAGCCGCGCATTATTACCCGTACGCCTTCCAACTGTGTTTCCAATCTTATAATGATTGTTTGACTAGTTTTTTGGGGGGAATAATTTAATACAAATATATAATCAGATAAAAATATCTAACATTATTTGAGAGAGATAATAGGATTTTTTCTCCTTGTTCTTTCAACGGTGGTGTAACTTAATACTAAACGAAACGTATTTCTTTTATTTGAGGTAACATATTGTTATTTGCATTATTATTTACATGGTTCAGGGTAATTCTATGCCACTTGTTTCTCACATTTTCACTTTTTTATTGTTTTTTTTTCCTCAGAAGCCTTTTTAATAACCAGTAATACCAATTTAAAACATAACGTTGTTTTAAAATTCTCTCTTTTTAAAATTCTAAGTGTTCTAGGTATCATGTGTTGGTTTTAGGCATTGTATTAATTTAATTCATTTCAGAGTGAACTCACGTGTGCTCGTAAGAATCCACTATATATATCGCACAAAGAAAATTCGTATCACATGATCATATTTAGTAAACCATCTTTGATTTTTTTAAATGACCTACAAAGTAAATGTCACATGTGATTGTCGTTACGTATTTCAGTGTGCATTTATCACATTTTCCTTAACTTCCCTCCATATACAAATGAAGCTTTATCATCTGGTTTAGATTAAACATGCGGCATATTTAATAGAGACTTAAAGAAATATAGCAAGTGCGGCTGCAAAATTAGTAAATGATATTCGGCATTTGAATTCTTGCTAGTAAGGGGTGCTTCGATAATTGCACCTTTTTAGAGAAAATTAAAAGTTAAAGATACATAAAGAACTGAATCCAAAATATATTATTCAATACTTATTATCAGTATTCGTTAATTAGCCAGTAAGTTATGCTAGAGAAATGTAAAGTTATATAGACACACAAGAAACACACTAAGCGTAGATTTTCGTAAAAAAATAATTAAGTCAGGAGGCAATTAGAAACTCATAAAAAAATATATAGCATATTTATTAAATTTATACGTGACAAACATTCAAACGAGATCAGTTGCTAATAGAATGTTAGTCAAGCTAAGCACGTATATTTTTAAGGAAAATGAACTTCAATCATTAAAGTACACTTTATGCTGAAATCATTACTGTTTTACTCCAAGAGAATTTGAAAATATAAATGTAATATGCTTCACAAATAATGTTTCTTATGTATTGTACAATATTATAACTGATTAAAATGCTGGAGTAACATGTTTACTATATTTCTTTTAGTTTTTCAGCATTGAAATCTAATAAGAAAACAAAACGTCGGTGGTGTAATTAATATGCATGCAGATTATAGGACCACTTAATCTGAGTTCAATTCCAATCACACATTTTCACTTACATTTATATACGATTGAGAATATTATGGACTCCTTTCTCCATATAGAACGATTAGATTAACTAGTATGTGTTTTAATAAGTAGGAATAACTAGAAAATGAAGCAGGGAAAAGTCTGTAAAGATCAACTAGGTAGATTCCTGGTCCAAATACGTTGGGGTGTGGGAATCATAATGTTACATGACTATAATAGATGGTGATGACAAGTAGTTAGTACGCTTATAAGTACGTAAGATCGTGAATGCATTACAAGGTTTAAAAGATACACTTTCTTAGTGATTTTGATCTCTCTCGTGTTCTATCATACTAGTAATAATTTTGTAACAAATATTCAGTTCAACTAATCGTTCACTATTTTCCATCAAATTTGTCGAGTTAATTATTTTTCACAATGTAAGAATTCATGAAAACACAGAACAAGCATTTTCACGGTTTGATATTACGTTACCCTCGAATATGGTTAAAACAATTGCGGTATTTACCAACGTTTTTCCAATGCTTATTCTCTTGCGGCATTATATCACTAAAAAAGAGTTAATCCTCCATAAAATTAATCCATCAAACCAAACGCCAATTTAAATTTAAAATAATTACTTACAAGAGTCTAACCTAACAAATATTACATTAAAAAGAAATAAAAGATACATATTTTATTAATTTATACGGTTATATTTCCGTAATTTGCATAATAGTTTATTTTAAGCTTAACTACGACTGAAGCATAGAAGCTATTAGTTAATGATTGAAAGTCAATTTATAGTTGTTTCGTACGACTATAACATCAAAATGTGTCTGGCTTTCGTTTTAGTCTCATCAAACATTTAACATACTGTTTAGTAAGCATAAAAAGTTCATTTATGCATGTATTCATTATTACATCTATGACTAACGCCACTGCACAGTTTGACGATTACGAAGGAGGTGTTATACTTAGGGGCAATATAAAAACCATTGCGTATACCAAACAGGGACGGATATTTCATTGATGCGCTTAATAGATTTACAGATGTAGCAATGAGAAACATAAACAAAGGGCAAAGCTGCGTATTTTATATTTTTCAATATTAACTGTGAATAATCGACGAAAAGAGTAGATTATAAAGGTGATGGAATAAATCCATAAAGTCTCTCACAAACACAGACAGAATACTCATGTGCACATCTGCAATTTTTGTTTGGGAATCAAAATAGGAGATATTACCGGGTTCGTGCTTTAATAAAGTGATATTAGCATTTACTGTACGATTTATTTGATATCGCAATCAAAATGGAAGCAAAAGGAATTGAAATTGCTGCTGTACTGCTTGCGTCCCATAAAATAACAGACATTGCAAAGCTCCTTAATGTGAGTCGTATGACGGTACATAGAGTTGCATACCGTATAGCCAATGGATAAACCCTTGAGAATTGCTCCCACAAAGGAAGACTCCGAGTTGTGAAGGCGAAGACGATCAAGAAGACGTTCGAGAACAATCCAACCCTTAAAATGACACATCTCGCTAATATGAAGGGGATCTCAGTGTCCACTGTCAGGAAGGCTGTTAAACTAGAAAGTCCAAAGAGCTTGAAAATGATTTTACAATAACTTGTTGACTGTTGGGATAAAAACACTTTGAACACAGTAAAAGGTTTCTTATCAAATCAAAAGTCATGGAAACCGAATTATCATTTTTTTCGGACGAAAAGATCTTCACCGTCGGTCCTGTCGTGAAAAAAACAGTTTAGCGTCATTTGGTCCTGTCGTGAAAAAAACCGTCGGTCCTGTCGTGAAAAAAACAGTTTAGCGTCATTCGGTCAAGATGTCTCTGAAGTGCGTAATGTCTCCGCGACAAAACATTCGATCTGTTTTGATGTTTGGAGTTGTTTTTTTCAAATTGGGAGAAGATGCCTCCAGCGTGGTTTCCCACTGGATACCGGCTTACCGTTCGTCACTATCAACATGTCCTCGAGATAGAAATTCTTCCTTGGACCAAAAGGGTCGTCAAAAAGTCAGATTATGTCTTCCAACATGATATGGCACTATCGCACACCGCCAAAATTGTTCAGGACTGGTTAAAGGAAAAAATCAATTTTTGGTCGAAGGATTTTTGGCCCCTGCAATCACTAGATTTGAATCCGTTGGACTACAGCATCTGGACGCATGTTGCAAACAAGGCATGCAAGTGTCGTCACAGTAGCGTAGAAGACTTAGAGGCTGCCGTGAATCACACGTGGTCCTCACTGAGAAATATGTACATCCGTAAATTTTGTCAGAAGTTTAGACCCCGGCTGAGCGGTGTCATTTGTGGTGATGGAGGTCATATTGAGTAAACGCACTGTGTGAAAATCATATTACACGTATTTAATAATGTTTGTTTTCTTTGCCATATAGAAAGTAAACCAATACAACTTAAACCAAAGATACAAAAGTGTAACATGACTTTTGACTAGTCTGTTATTTTGGAACGTTGTTTGTATATAAGATGATGATAATAATATTCTTTATGATTTGATGAAGGAATAAAAAATTATGAGCAAAAACAAAGAATCACTTAATTATTATAGCATGGTGTATGTTACTCTTGTGATCGTCGATAAGTAATAGTGAAATCCAAATGGTATTGGATTATGTAACGGAATATGTAGCGGAATATGATATACTAGCAGGGCGATCCGACGTTGCCCGAGATTGAATGATGATCTTCTATGTTTTCATTGTCATCAAAATCCATGAAATCGCCTGGGAAGATCCACATGCCTCCATGCAGTAACGTTGTCCAACATATATGTTATTCTACATTGCCCTCTAAAGAAGCTCCTGTTTCTTTTATAAAATTATTTTATATAAATTTCTTTCTAGTTAACGAAAAACATTAAGAAATTTACGTGCGGGGTTTGAACCACGTCACGATAAAAACAAAACAAACAAAAACACGCTATCAACTTAACCACAGTAGAATTCTAAAAAAAAAAAAAAAAAAAACAACGGTTTCGATTATTGATTGTCGATAAATGTTGGGGAATTCTGAGGCAAAAAGTTAACTAAGAGCACTCCCAGACTTATACACTAAAGTTCTGTAAATTTTAAAGAAAATCTGTTCAGCCGTTTTTGGGTCTATAAGGAATGAACTCACACACACACACCGAAAAGTCGCATTTATATAATTTTAGAGATTAAATACAAAAGTTTTTTAAACTTAAGTAGGTGAATTCAGTCCCTTTGCCGAGCTGCAAGTTTTTAAAATTTTATTTTATCATTAATCCTACAAACATAGATTTAGTTAGAAAAATTCAGAGAAAATCGTTATTTATGTGTTATTTAACAATTTGCATTACCTAGAATAGTTAACTGTCGAGAGTCGTAAACAAAAAAGGCAAACAAATAACAACATAATTCATATAAGGCTCATGACACTGCAATTTTGTAGCGCGTCCGCCTACTTCTATCGAGTGGAAACGATCCGGAAAAAAAATTACCGTTAAATATTTACAAATGGTTTTCACTTTTAATTAGTCACTTTTAATAATATTTTTCTGCTGGCAAGTTATTGAGTGTTAACTATTGTTTTATTTCTTTCCTTTATAGCATTTTACAAAAAGAGTCCTCATGTTAAACATAGGACGATTCTTTAGAGGAATTCATTATAATGTTCTTTTTATAGAAAAATTGTGTTATGTTTGTATTTTTACCTCACATTCTATAAAATGTATGATTAATAAATGCAAACAAGTTTCTGTTTTTATCTGGAAACAACATAGCGAATAACCTATTGAATTAAGATAAGTATATTCCTTTTACGAAACCACTTGGAAGAAAGTATTAAAAATTCAATATGAAATAAATAAAAAAAACAATAAAGGTTCGTTAGCACACATGAAATATGAGAAATAAATCAATAAACAAAGAACAAATGATGATATAAAATAAAAGTAGAATAAAGAAACGGATATGTGAATTTTTAATCGACAGTTTAGCAATGCGGCTTAACATATAACTTTATAAAAATGCGTTTTTGAAGGCTTAACAATGCAGGCAGGCATAAATAATACATAATTAAATAATATTCTTTTATTTACCTGATTGATTCTTTTTTATTTTCTTTTTCTCAACCGTAGATGTTATGTATTCCAAAGGTGATTTCGAGTGCCTCATTCATCATCACTAGAGAAACGTATATCCACTAAGCTGTCGACTGTAAAGCGGCCGTTGTGTTTAAATGTTTCTATAAAATTCAAACGCTGTTTTAAGTTTAAATTAATTACGTTAACTGTTAAGGGGAGGTAATTCTATTTTTTACGTTTCTATAGATTTTCTTATCTGGAGGAAGTAATTCTATATTCCTGTTTAAATTTATGGTTACATCTAAGGGAAAATTATATCTATTTATTTGTTCGTTTGTTTAGATTACGTTAGCTAATAAGGGAAGTCATTGTATTTTTTGTATTTTTATTTTTTCTGATAAAACTATATATCATTTATTTGATGTACGTCATCACCTTTCACACACATTTCAAATGAAATTGTCTAATGAGCTAAGATGGTCAATCATGATAACTTTGATGTCACTAGACAAAATATCCCGACTTTATCCATTTAAAATGAATTGTTGCAAAATAAAATTATGTCCTGTCAAGGAAAACCGATACAATTTTAACTACATTAAAATAACATCCGTTTTATTTATTTAAAGAATATTCAGCTTAAAACTATTTTTACAATAAAAAGATAGATACAATGTTTGGTTTTAAAAATAAATAAATTGCAACATAAACAAAGAAAAAAACGTATTCTTGTTATGCATGTGAAGATTATTTAGCTGAAAAAATTAACTATTTTGACTGAAGAATAAAAGTATTTTTTCTTAAAAGTATTGAACCTGATTGACATTAAACATTTCACAAAAAAGTATTATCATCAAGAGTATGGTAAGGAATTAATATAAAACCGCTGTAAAATTTTCCTGCTTTTTCTTTTTTATAAGACAGACACAACTTATCAAGGTCCGAAGGCTACTAAGGATAAAGGTTAATGCATCCAAGACGGTAGTGTAGTAAACATTAATGATGTAAATAAGGTAGACCTTGGTTATGTAATGAAACGGTTCAAGAAGAACTTGTTTACATGTGACTTGAGATATCACATTATAGTCGGATGGAAAATATGCCATCTGAACAGTGTTTCACAGACTGACATTTCTAGGAAAGAAGTTTTGTTCATAGAATCTGCGGTTAGAGGTACGCACACATAGAGTGTAGGTGAAATTATTGATAGTGGCTGTGGTTAGTCGAGTGTTCTTTTTTAACGTTTTGCAAGAGGACACCATAGATTAGGGCTCAGATGAGCACCTTTTATGAAAATAACAGGCTTGCAAAGTAATTTCTGTGGGAAAGATATTGCAAGGAAGAGAAACTGTCATCAGCTACCAGGTTTCGAAGCTACTTTTGAATTATATCAAGGAAGAATAGGGTGCGCCGATCAGCTCCTGCTTAGACATGGCAATTGTACTCTATTTTAGGACGGACTTAGCTCTTATACAGTTAAAGAATTACATCGGAGTGAGATATCTAGTCGAGCGCTGGATTAATTCAACCAATTTCCAGCGATCCTGGAAACATATTTGATGTGTGTCTTCCATTTCAGATAAGAGGTGAAGGTCAAATCTGTCAAGACTTGATAGTAGCCCAAGACGACAGTGATTTATTTGAATTGGTGACTAATAGGGGATTTCAAATAAAAAGAGCTTGGTTTTAAATGCAGTAAAATTAACCAGCAACCATTTTCTCAATTGTATCACGTGCTCACGATCAGAAGAGAGAGAGAGAGAGAGAGAGAGAGAGAGAGAGAGAGAGAGAGAATCAGAAAGATCTTGCGCTTTACCATCCCTGGAAGTGTTGCCATAAATTGTGAAGTCTTCTGCATAAATGCCTACGAATTATCTAGAATGTAATTTCGGATATCATTGACAAAAATACAAGGAAAACTGTGTTCAATATGGAACAATGAGGAACGAAAGCCTTGGTATTATGAGCTTTTGAATTCTGACCCTCTACGATAACTTCTATGAACCTATCATAGCGAAAGGATTGAATAATCGAGAGGATATTCCTGCCATTCCGTCGCTGACAATCTTATATTTTATACCATACCCTATCAATAGCTTTTGATAGGTTAATAGCTATTATTTACCAATAAAGGCCCTTTATCCTGTGTCATATTACAGTCAGCATAGCAGCTGCAGATCTAGCAGAACGGAAACCATATTGCATGTTACTGAGTATGTAAATTTTGCTGACGAAATGAAATAAAAATAAAAATATAAATTCTTAGTTCCGCGTTTTCATTGATCTTAACAGAAGAAAAAGCTGCTTTTCTTACCGAAATAACCCAATTGTTCAGGAAACAAAGAAAATAATAATCGTCGAATATCAGAATATAGTACCCGGAATAAATTAACGAATGTTAATGTTGAAAAATATTAGATTTCATACAATTTTAGTCAATAAATCTGAGAATCTATTCTATTTTAGTATTCTAGCTCATAAAACGATGCAATAAATAGCATTATCTAAGCAAAATCCAATTCCATTCAATTCAAGAAATTTCAATTATTATTCTTACTTAAAACAGTGACTTTCGCTGAAAAAAGTAAATATTTGCGCAAATAATTAAAAAAAAGAAGTGTAATGTACGAAGATACCATTTATATATACATAGGAGAATGATAAAAACGAATACATTAAGGAATAATATAATGAAATAGATATGTAGTTTATCTGTCTATGCCGGTTTGTCTGGCAAAGTAAATATCTAAGAATCAGGGCCTGCACCAGCAACACAAAATAAAAACTGTACAAAGAATGGTTGATAAAAATATATAGGTACATATCCAAACACACACTCAGTATATATATATATATATATATATATATATATATATATATATATATATATATATATATATATATACTAGCATGGGTGCCCGGCGTGCCCCGGTATTTGGAGGTGTATGTTGAGCAAAAAAAAAGGAGCGGTCAATTTTTTAAAAATTTTATCCCTATTATGACCCCTTAAAATGTATTGGTTTAGGCTCAAATCAAGTTATTAAGTTAGATCCATATCCAAGGATCTATATCTCAAATTTCAAGTGTTTAGATCCAAAATTGTCGGAGGAGTTTGGTAGAGTTCTCAAAGTTAAAATCGTTGAACTTGGACCCCTTAATCGCCAAATTTCTGACCGAAAACGAGTCACATCGATTTTCGCAAATCTCAGTACCTTGTATATCAAATTTCGAGTCTGTAGACTAACAATTGACAAAGTTATTGCGTAGGGAAATATACACACACAGACACACAGACAGATACACAAACAGACAGATACACAGACACGTTCACTTATATGTATATATATATACATATATATACATATACATAGATAGATAGATATAGACATATAATTATATTGCGTGTGTTTTGCTATGTAACTGCTTTCTTTAAAAATGTTTGCAATGTTTTAAATATTTAAACATTTTTATTTGTTTATATATATATATATATATATGTGTGTGTGTGTGTGTGTGTGTGCGCGTGCGTGTGTGTGTGTGTGTGTGTGTGAAAACAAACACATTGGGTTTTCTTGAAATGGTATAGAAATACCATTGTTCAATTGTGATGTGAAAAAGTTTAGAAAGTAAATTGTTCATTTTGGACAGTAAAATATCATATCAACAGGGTTGTATAGATTTGTAGATGCTGCTACTAACGTTTGTCGAGGTAACATGTGAACTTAGCTGCTGATCGATACAGTTTATTGTTACTGCGTCCCTCGCCAGTCTTGTTTTCTCTGACGGCTCCCGGCGTCGCGCTCCTAATATCGCATCTAGCCATTTATATAGTCGATAGATAACAGGAGTTCGGCTTGCAAATCGCAATTCCACGTAATAGTTATTGATCGAGACGAACACCTGATCAATTATCAAGTAATTTATAGTTAATCCTTATATGTTTCATACAGTGTTTGTATGTATAAAAATGTTATTATTGTTCTAATGAGTTCAGTTAATAGTGTATCACTTAACACGTTTATATTTCTCCTATTTTTATTTATCATAAAATACCAGTTTTAAATTTAATAGCGAGACCATCAATTACATGAATGAAAACAGAATATTATGTTTCAATGCATAAATGAACTAACGATACATGTTATGTTTTATAATATTATAACGTCAATAATAGAAACGTTTAAATATGTATGCAGTTATGAAAAGAAGATAAACTTTAAATTTACGAATGAATGTATGAATAGTTTGGTTCGTTTATAATTTTAATTATTCGAACTACTAATTTTATATTGGCTTTCCACCTATGTACCTACCGAATAACTGAAGATTAATCTTTTCATGAATATTTATATCTATTATGGGAATTTATATAAAATTCTTAACTTAACCCTTCATTTATTCCACAGACGTCGATTGTTCTCGTGCTATCATACATGAGAAGTATAATCTGATTACTCATATTAAATGTTACACAACGTTGTTTGATTTAATTTATCAAAGAATGCAAAAAAGAACAAGTTAAGTATTCATACTGCCCACGTGAGTGCAAACGAGGCATAAAAAATGACTAAGTTCAGCATTTGCACCCTCCCCATTTAGCCCTAAAAGTCCCCAGGGACGGCAAATCTTTGTTAAAGTGAACAAACGGTGTAGTTTTAGGCCTTAACATATATAAATTTGAATTCTGCACCACGCAAAAAACAAAGAAATGGCTATGTTCATCATTTGCCCCTCCCCCTCACTATTTAGCCCCAAATGTCAGCATGGGCTTTACATATTTTTATTTGATTTCAGCACTATGTAAAACTTCTAAATAGATATATACAAAAATTTTTGGACAAATATGATAAAATAGTCTCAAAAAGGAAATATTTTTATTAGCCCCGGGGTAACATCCAAGCCCCTGGCTAACACCCAAGAGTTATCGAGAAGTATATACAAAGTTATTTAGAAATCAGTTAGCTACAACTTTTGAAAAAGTTTTATTAAAATCCAAGGCATCAATTCTTTTAATAAGCAAAAATATCAATTTTAGCCGTTTTAACCCGAAAGGCACCTCTAGGGAGTCAACCGGGTGTTTCCCGGAAAATCCGTTCTGTTACTTTTTTACTAATCTCATGTTTAATGTTTGTGGAAATTTAAAAAAAAATCCAAAACTTATTTATTGACAAAAGTGCTAACAGACAAACGTACGAACGGATAAGGCTGAATTTACAGGTTCGCTCTCCTCTTGTTGGGGAACCAATTTAATTATACGCAGAAAAATTATATAAATAAATAAATAAATAAAAACCGAAAGTGCATTACTTACCTATGATGAAAATTCAGCAAAACAGAGTTTATCCAATATTTAACCCTACAAAAATAAAGGAGAAGACGTTAGATATTAGTATAAATTTTTTGTTGCCTTTATTAAAAAACAATTATTGTTTTTTAATAGGTTTTGTAACATATCTATCATAGTGAAAATTCAGCAAACTATAACATCGGACCCACAAAATATCCGCTTGGCAATACATTTGAAATAAGATATTGTGATTTGCAATTGTTTACCTCTTTCGATTTAGTTGTTATCATTTGCATGTTATTTCGCTAATCATACCCGCCAGTGTCGTCTGCATTTCCATTTTTTTGCATCTGGCAACTTTCTGGGAATTTATATTAAACTAATTATTCTATCTTTTGTGATAGACTTAGTTAATTTCGCGTCTTACAAGACTAGTAATAAAAACAGCAACAGATAACACATTATATGAATAGTTAATGCAAGAGCTGCATAAGCAAATACGAGATGACAGTTGGTTTATAATCAAATAAGCGAAAACAGCATATAAAATTATCTTCTTCGATACATAAGTAGTTTGATAAAATCATTAGTTAAATTAAATTCTAACTTGAAACTTACTTGGAGTTTGCGAGTTAAATCTTCAGAAAAAAAACATGAATGATACAATATATGCAATGATAAAGAATTCCGGAATGCGGCCGCTCTGTACACTTGGATTAACCTAGCATGTAACGATGTTAGCTAATGCCATTATTTTATGAGTAGCGACTAAATAAAATCTGAGATATATCAGTCGCTTTTTGTAGTGACTGTTGCTTGAGAAAGTTAACTGAGTTAAGTGAGTTTAAGAGAAAGAGAGAGAGAGAGAGAGAGAGAGTAAAATCTGTAGCATATACTGTTTTTTTTAATTGTACGAGCTTTTGTAACATGGCCCATTACATGTTAAACATGTTGCTGCTACACCGTAGCTGGTAAGAATAATAAGATTACAACATACATATAATTTGCTTAAGGAATGCCGCATTATATTAGAAATCTTATAAAATTAACAATAAATAAGGCGAAACACTGTAAACCATGTAAATAAAAATCTCCTACAATCAGAAAATTATCCTCGTCCATTTTAAATAATATACAGGCAACAAATATGTTAGACATTTTGAAAAGTATTATTTTCATCGACTAAATTTCCAATGTCTTATTTTATTTGGATTACCTGGACAAATCTTAGAATGTTGTTTATATGTTCACTAGAGTTGGATCTAGTTAAACATCTCATACCAAAATGCGATTATATTTTGCTGATAAAGTTCGATCTTCGTCTGATCGATCGCATTTAACCGAAGAGTTGAGAACGAGGTAGAAAGTGCGTTCTTTATTGCTTCATACATCCCGTACATTAACACGAGTTTGTATTAATTTAATTCTACATCTCATTAAATCGCATTGCAAATCTTTCCTGGAGAAATCTTAGCAAGTCAATTCGAAACTAATGAAGAATAATAGAAATGACTAAAAATAATTTAATTTATTACTAAAAAGCATTATGAAAGATTCATTCAGCCTTTTAACTATACTTTTTATTATAAAAAATACGCAGTTTAAGTAAATATAATTTGCAATTTCTTTTTTTGCAACATCATTTGTGTATTTATAAGGTATAAACATGATATTACACAATAGAAAATAACTTATATACAATATGTACGTATATAGTAAGTTATTTGTCAGAAAATTTGATCAGAATATCGGTTTTTTACTGGAAATAAGATGGAATGAGAAACAAATAATCCATTATTAGAATAGACGATGTGCAATTCTACATTGCATACGCATTACATTTCTTCTATTATCATAAGTATTTATGCAACTTGTAACACGGTTGGAAAGCAGCAGAACGCTGAACATTAAATAGAGGATCTGCATTCATTCTTACATGAACTCTTCAACTTCTTAGCTGACCTTATGTTTTTTTTTAAATTATCGATTATATTGCGTCAATATTATCAGACTCCAAAACATGTTTATATATTTTCGTGTTAAATTATGTTATCTATATATTTCCTGAATAAATAGTATGCCTCATTTTGTTAATGTTCAGATATATTGCCACCATAATGAAGTATTATATCACCATTATTCCGTGATAAGATATTATTTTTGCCTATTTGCATAATTAGATCGAGTGTGTCAATTTTCAAAATCAAATAAACTGTATTCATTCTTTCATCATCTTACTCGCACTCACTTTTTTTATAATCGAATACGGTGTCTTGTTTTCGCCAGATTAATATGATTTCGTTATACATTATCATCTAGTATAAAATCTCAAATCAGAAGTAAATATGGTGCAGTTATTTAGATAAGAAGCATTAGAAAAAATTCTCGACGAGACGTTATCAATTCGCTAAGATCAAAAGGTAATATCTGCTGCTTGAGAATTGACCAAATTATCCTCGCGCGAAAGCGCCAGAACAGAAACTATTTTACTACTGTTTGAGTAATCAAATAGGCGCTTTCGCTTTACGATGACATAACTGTCGGTCTTTCAAATGTCCTTTGTGTTGAGATGTTTTTTAATTTTTACTTTGATTTCCATCCTTATCTACTATCAATATTTTTTAATGAAGCCTATATAAAATCTATTCAAAATTCCATTATCACCATATTTTTAAGATAATTAAAAAATGCATTTGAAGAAAGTTGTTTAAAAGTTTGTTTTGAAATTTTAGATTAAAACTTAAATATATTATATATAATGAGATGATGGCATAATGGCGGTAGTAATAGAAATACATTTGAAGAGATAAATAGCGAGTAAAAGACACATATACGCCAATAGAGAGTGAAAATCTATATTATATAACATCTCTGTGATTGCTTGTAACGATGTTTAAAGAAATATATTAATATTCAATAAAACTGATATGAAACTTTGTTTTATTGACGTACTTGGAGCTTCCTCGTGTAACTTGCTATTATTTTAAACCAACGCATTTCAGGTGAAACCTTATTTACAAAACTACCAACCAGATGTTACTTTTCTACTTACATCGACAAGTTAGTTTTGAGTTTGAGCTTAGTTTAAAGTGTTTTTAGAAATAAAAGTAGTGTGCAACTGTTACCAAAGGCAAGATAAATTACTTGTAAATAAATATGAGATACTTGTACAGAATTCTCTTCACATGAAAGAATAAACAAACTCTTGTTGTTAACAGAAAGAAAAAAGTCGAATAACAAAAGAATCGCGTAAATAATTGAGTTTCTAAATAAGAAATGATGTTATTTAACAGAAATTTACTCATATGAAAAAAATCTTAATTTTTCTGATTTTTTTCAGATGAGGATATGTTATTCGCATTATTTGGATTCATCGGAATACTACCCACTCATCTTGAGTGTGGTTTTCAAAACGCTTTGATCGATGTAACCTCCAACCTTCTTCAGGTGTAGCTTCTCGAACTCGGGAATGTTTCTTTCGAACTCAGGAATTTGGTCCGCAAAGACCCGCGGAGTAGTGTTTGGAGTACTTGGAAAAATCATTTGTAAAAAGTGATATTCTCCTGAAGATCGAAGGTTCAGTCCTCAGTGTGGCCGACTGAAAAATACAAATTACTTAAGACCTCTATCCAGTCATGGCAGACGAAACAAAAAAATAGAACATGCTAACCCCGTGAAGTAAATAAAAGGTTCCGCTCGAAATTCCATGTAAACTCCCGAGTTCGACAGAAACATTCCCAAGTTCGACAAAATACACCTGGATCAGGTCGCAGGTAACATCAAACGAAACGCTGTTAAAAGCACACTCAAGATGAGGACAGTAGTTCGATGAATGAAAATAATACGAAAATCATAACTGGGACAACAAAAACGTCGTACAAAAAAATTACGTAAATCATCGAGTTGCTTTATTTATACATATACAATAATGTACTTGCAAATAATTCTATCTATATGAAAACATAATTACCCGTGATGGAAAAAAAGATCGTGGAACAAAAAAGCAAGTAAAATCATTTGGTAGTTTTATTTTTATATGAGAAATAAAGTAATTCTATATAATTCTACCCGTATGTAAAATAAACAAAACCTTATTTAATGAAAATAAAAGGCAGCGCAAGAAAACATAACATAGTCAACCAAGAGTATCTTTTAAAACAAGAAATAAGTTATTTTACATAATTCTGCTCATATGAAAAAAATCTTATTCATGACGGAAAGAAAAAAGTAGTGCAACAAATTCACGTTAAATCAAGGAGTATTTTTTTTAAATAATTAAGGTACTCGTACAAAATTTTACCCACATGAAAAAAAACTATTAAGATCACTTGACGAAAATGTTTTAAAAGGAAAATCGCGTGAAACCATCGAGTTGTTTTATTTTCAATAAGAAATAAGGTACTGGTACATACTTTTATCCATATTAGAAAAACAACAACAAAATCTTACCCGTGGCAGAAAGAAAGGGTTGCGCAACAAAGACAATTACGGATAATCAACGAGTAGTTTTGTTTTAAACGAGAAATAACAAACTTGCACAGAATTCTGCTCACATGAAAACTTCAAGAAATCTTACCTGTGACGGAATGATATGGTCACACAACAAAAATGTTCAAAGAACGCTTGATAAAGGGCACAGGAATAAATGTCTAACACGACACCTCATTAAAATATTGTTCAACTAAATAATCAAAATATATTCCATAATACATTGCGTTTTTTCACCCAGAATAGTAGTACAATTTGGCAGGAAAACAATGCAAAAAATTACAATGCATACTTCGTAAATGTGTAAAAATATTTCCGAGCTAAATTAAACCCTGCATATCACGAATATGTTTTGATGGGAAAATATCACACTATCTATGCTATTCTGAACATTGTGGAGATGGAGATGTGTCAAACAGACCGTCTAATCCAATAATATTTGCAAATTAATGGTAATTTTAGTATAGTATGCTAAGGGATTTTCAAATAAATAGTGAATAGAAGTTAAACAAAATAATGCAATCAGGCGCTATGTTATACGGTCGTGCGCGTTTAAGAAGCTTGTTACTGTCAATTACATCAGTTCACCTGACATTCTTCGCCGGAGAACGATGATAAACAAAAGAGACAGGCTGATATTAGCATAGTATATCCATCTTAAAGATAACGACAATTCAAATTTTCTAGTTATATTCTCCTAATTCATCAGGTTGATAAGAAAGGGCTTGAACCACAACCAAAGGAAACGCTGTTATGAAATATCATCTTCCCTTGTTTCACACAACAAGAACGACCTGTTTCTCGACCAGGTCGTAGTTTGCGATTAAACGTGGGTTCTTTACGACAACTTTCAATTCAGATGCATATATTTACGCTCAAAATAAATGTTTTGATCGGAATCGGTGCAATCAGAGACAACATACTTTTGCTAATGCAAAACAAGTGTATTTATATCAGTAACGTAAAAATCTTTCGTTCTGCTGACGATGAAGTCGATGAAGACGTTTTAAATATCGCTAAACTTTTGAAGCATTTCTCACGCAGAAAGTTTGTGCTGTGATGCTTGAAAAAGTGATACTCGGTAGGTGGAAGGTCTGCAGAATATAACCTCTGAGGCAGTTTCGTATCCCAATTACACTTCTGCAGGGTCGGTTTAGCAACGTACGGTCGGGAATTGTCGTGGAGATAAAATTGACCCTTTTCTTTTGATTAATGCTAATGTTGTTGTCGAAGTTTCTGATGCATTTCATCAATTTATTAACAGTACTTCACCGCCATAATAGTTTCGCCTGCATTAAAAAAAATGTAATCGATGAGCCCGATTTCGTACAGTCTAAAAATCAGCATTATCTTCTTTTAGGGCAGTTCTGACTTTGGGAAGTATAGCGGGGCTTTATCGGTGTCTAACCACCGAGCTGAGCGTCGAAAGTGGTCGTGAAGAACCCACTTTTATTGCAAGTAACGACTCGGTCGAGAAATGCGCTTTTCTTGTTGTGTGAAAGAAGGGAAGATGATACTTCATAACGGCGTTTCTGTTGTGAGCAACCCATTTAGTAAGTTTTTGGTCTTACTAATCTCTCTCAAATGGTTGGAAAACGTCGCATACGTTACATGTAATTCAGATATCAGGTCTCAAACAATTGTGCGTGAATAAGCTTCGACTAAGGCTCTTAATTAATCGGTGTCAACATCCGATGACTGACCAGTAGTTCCTGGGCAATATGCTTCGTTAATATCGCGGGCTGTTTCAACATCTTTTCGGCTTATCTTGAAGTGATATAAGAAAAGTGTGCGATTCTAATTTAAACGCTTGGATAGAGTGAAGAATCCTATTTAAAATGATATGTAAAGTAAAGGTATTATAACGAAAACTTATTAGAAAATACCTAATTTGAAATAAAAATTAGATATTCTGCAAGATCTTTCTTCTGAACTTTATAACATATTATCGTTTTCTCGCCGCCTGAAAAACCGCAAAAAATGTTCTCAAATTTAAGATAATTTAAAGATCATATTCATGATTTTCATTTTGAGTGAATCTCGTTCATTTGGTTTTATACCATATGTGAAATATGTGTTATTACTGCAATATATATATATATATATATATATATATATATATATATATATATATATATATATATATATAGTGGCCCCAAAAGAAAAACAAAGCCCGCATTTGTCATTTTTTAAAAACTGCAAATTTAAGCAAAATTAAATGTAACTGTTTAAACAACCTATACCTAATTTGATTCGCTTTTTATTTCTGTATAATTCTACGTGTTCAAATTTGACTTTTAATTGAAGTATCATAGTGTTCACGTAAATTTTTAAGTTAGCTTTAAATCGCGTAGGCAAGAGGAAATACCACACAATGGAAAACAGATATTTAAATATAACTTTAGAACATTAATGCAACACAAATACAAGAACACGATGAACTAGTACACATTTAGTAGCATAGCCTTGCTGCCATCTGACAACCTGCAATCTTTTGGGTATTCCTTGAGTCAGTATGCGTCAATACTTCAGTAAAAAGGAACCCCACTTCTCTTTAATCTTTGTCCAGATTCTTCCAGATTTTAAATTTTATCATTGCAGAGCTCTTGCTTCATGTAATGTCATATCTATTCGATAGTATTGAGGTATGGAGATTGTGCAGGCCAATCCTAACCGGAATATCATGCTCTTCATGTCACACATTGACAGTGCCAGCTGTGTAAATGGGAGCATTATTCTGCACGAAGAGGTGATTATCAGGCAAATTCTGGCCAAAATAGGATAGGAAATGCTCAGTCAACATATTAATGTACTCGATTTAATTAATTCGACTTTGCAAGCGAGCTATAGGCCCCACGACAAAACTAAACCGCCACCAACTTGCATCGTTTAAAATGTGCACCTAGGATTAAATACGTTGTTCTTTTCTACGACGGACATTAAACTTGCTTTCATCACTAAAAATCACTTTCGACAGATATGAAGAGCTATGATCTTTATTGCATCTGACGAAGTCCAGATGACACTTTCTGTTCTTTACAGGAATCATTGGTTCGTGTCTTGCAACACAGCCTCTCAAATAAAATTCTTTCAAACTGTCCTTAACTGTAGGAAGATAGCACTTTTTAACAAGATTACACTGTTTTTGGATTAGGTGAACCGTTACAAATCTATTTCTGAGGCTGCAGATCTTGATATCATTGTCTTCTCTGTAAGAAGTAACTCTAGGACGACCAGATTTAGGGGCATCCACACATTGACGGTGTTTTGCTACTTTCCCATATTTTTCTCATCACATCCAAATCTGCGATCGATTTTTCGATTGGAAAAACCAAAAAGATGGAGATCATAAAGAAAGTCAAGGCATATGGACTAAATGTTAGGTTGTATAACTTGGAACAACAACAATTAAAATTAGAGATTTATTGTTGCTTAAAAGGTGGATATTTTAAGTTAGTTTTAAGCCCATTTGTTTCCGCGGAGTTTCTTTTTTCTTTCTCGTTTTACAGTAAATCTTTAAATTTACGTGAACACTATGATACTTTAATTAATATTCAATTATGAACAGGTAAAATTACAGAGTAATAAAAGGTGAATAAAATGATGTATAGGTTGTATAAACAATTTTGACTATCGATTTATTTTAAATTTGTGGGTTTTGAAAAATGACAAGTGCGAACTTTCGTTTTGGCGTCACTGTATATATGTGGCTTCACACACACACACACACACACACACACACACACATATATATGTATATATATATATATATATATATATATATATATATATATATATATATATACATGAAACCAGACGAAGTAATATCTACAAAATATAACCGTACGTCTGGGAAGCTGTCTATATCAAACTAGATAGACGCCCGGTATTTTACGCTTGTACAATACGCTTAAACATGATATTTTAATTTATGCAGATTGCGTATGTATTATTATTCGATTAATCCTCTATTAAATATTATACATTAACAATAATTATTTGCCTAGTAGACTAATTTGCGAAACAAACAATAGAAAAGCAGTAATGATATTGTCGTTCATCAAATTTCGTTTGTGTTTATAATATTACGTCAGCTGATTTTCGTGCTTGAACATTCTAAAAATAGTCTTTCTTCATTTATAGATAAACAAGAAGAACTTTTTCAGGACAATATGATACGACGGTCAAGGTTACAATTATTTTTTCTCTGTAACAGAACAAAGACTATGTTAAAAATCTGATGTTTTCGATTTCCCATACTTATCGAATAAATTTATGTACCAAACATATCTAAAAACACTGCCAGACATATAAATTACCTTCGCGTAAAATTTGCAAAAGATAGGTTCAGCCGTTCGGGAACCTATGAGGAAGGAACTCGCGCGCGCACACACACACACACACAACGTGACTTTATATAGGGATTAAAATAACTTTTTTTTATATAGAATTAGTCATAATCTGAGTAGGTTTACTCCTTAAGGTGTAGACTAAACCATAATACTTTTATTGGCATAAGCGACATTCAAATAAGTGATTTTAACTAAATGACGTTACGGAGGCGTTTTTAAATCAAATTTAAAATCAATTTATCCTTAATATCATATTACTTTATTTTTCGGTTAAACGTTAAACATGGTTTCGTGTGTTATTTGTGATTCCGCCATTGAAAATATACTCATGTTTTCAATACTCTTGCTAAAATTAGTCGAAAACAATGAATAATAAAGTTCAATAATAAAAATGACAGTTAAATATGACAATTAAATTGATGTCTCTTTAATTGAAAATGTGAATGAACGAATTGACCATTAAATGCACACGCACATACCCCTCTCTCTCTCATATATATATATATATATATATATATATATATATATATATATATATATATACATATATATGAGTGTATGTATGTTTATGTATGTGTGTATCATCTTCGTTCCTATGACAGTTTTCTTTTTCCTAAGATCAAAGCGGTCATCAAGGAGGCCATTTTAACAGCATGTCGGCCATCCGACAGCCTTACCGACAGAACTGAATTACAGGAGAATTAATCCTGCGGTGCTTTGAAGCGTGGCAGTTAAGGACAGGAGGAGTGAATTGGACTTGAGGATTTCTTTGATGTAAGTTGTTTGAATTGAAGAGCATTGCTTTTGAGGCTAGTGCTGCTACAAACGAACAAATATTTAAGAAATAAATGTTTGTGGCACCATTCGCCTTATATTTGAGACATAATTCGTATCATTTTAAACAAATTGTATTCCAGATTTTTTAAACTTACGTCATGTCGCAACAGTAAGAAAAATCACAGTATTTTTCTCATCAAACAGCAGTCGATTTGGTGAACATTGGAATAAAAAACTGTGTTTGTTTATTTGTATTTATTGCGGACTATTATCCTCATCTTTTTCTTGGTTGTTTTCACGACGTTTCAGCCAACTATTCCTCTGGCCTTCGTCAGGTAGTATCCGCGACGGATGAACTGAATCTCCTGACTACATTCACTGCAGTTACTGCCTTACGAAGTTGTTTTCGGCTCACCACGTTTTTGGCCAAGTAAGCCTCTGGCCGGCTTTGGGTAGGATTGAAACCACTATTTTCAGACATTTCTCACCTGGAACCGTCGCGGTTACCACCTGACGAAGGCCAGAGGAATAGTTGGTCGAAACGTGGTGAAAACAACTAATTAAAAGTGAGGATAATAGTCAGCAGTAAATAAAAATTAACAAATAATACTCATCTCTATGGATTCCAATTAAAATAATATATACCATTCGGTACGGACACGACTATGGAAGATCAGATAATAAATAAACATTTAAAAAATTTTACCTTGATTCCCCTTCGGGGCCCGTGGCGCAGTTAACAGAGACGTTGAATCTCAACGATTACAGGTGATAATTGTCTGAAGATAGCGGTTTCAATCCTACTCAAATCCGGCCAGAGGCGTAATTGGTAAAACCTTGGTGAGACGACAACAACTACGGAAGGCAGTGAATGCAGTCAGATGATTCAGAGTTCCTATCCGTCGCGGTTACAACCTGACAAAGGCCAGAAGAATAGTTGGCCGAAACGTCGTGAAAACAACTAAGAAAAAGATGAGGACAATGGTCCTCAATAAATAAAAAATAATAAATAATACTCATCTCAATGAATTCCAATTAAAACAATACATGTTTTTTTTATTTCCAGAAAAATCATAACAACTGAAACTGACGACGATATATGTAAATGAAGAACATCTTACATAAAAAAACGTTAACCATATTTTTTGCGAAGGAAACAATTTCAGGTTCGCATAAATGTTGATATAAAATATACTTTTATTTTATATATAATGTACATGTTTTTATTATTCTGACTGACTGTTTCTCCAGAAAATTAAGTGTTCGACAAAGATCAAATACAACACAGAAAATTGTAACGAAACACTATATTATATGTTCTGGTGAAGTATCAATAAAAAAAAAAATAGAAAACATAGTGATATGCTTTTCAGGTCTAGAATAAATAAAACCGGGATCGAAGTCAAGTAACTATAAACGGATATATATATATATATATATATATATATATATATATATATATATATATATATTTATATAAAATGGGTTAATAAATTCCAACGAAAGAAAGATATATATTTAAATAAGGGAGTAGTCACCAACAATGTGTACTTTTTTAACATTATTTTATTATTCCGTGTCTTGGTTTTTCATTGAGAATTATGTTTGGATCATTGTAATGCTGTTTTTAAGTCATTGAAATCGTTTACGCGCGTTTCAGACGGTCTGTGATGCGTCCTCGTCAGAAATTATTTTCAAATGTGTAAAAATGGCGATTTTCGTAGTTAGTTTGAAGTTTTTCCAAGGGGTGGAGGCTTGTAAGTGTTTATTATACATTGGTATGCTGAATTTTTATTGCTTTTTTATTTGGTTTGTCCAGGGAGATTATGACCTCGCTGTAGTCAGTCGCTATCTCTTTTTGCTAATGTGTTTTTCTTTTCCTTTAGGGTGGGGTAGGGTGTGTGTATGTGTATGTGTGTGTTTGTGTGTGTTTGTGTGTGTGTATGTGCGCGTGTGTGTGCGTGTGTGTGTTTGCTTTTATTGGTTTGGGAATGTGTATATTGTTTTATAGTATTTTGAGGTTATTTGCTTCCTTAGGAAGGCGGTTGTGGTCCGAGGTCGTTACTAATGGGTATGTGTGGGGAGGGGTTTTTTTTCAGGTGGGCGGTGGCCAAATTTATAGTATAGGGGTCCCTAAGAGCCTTTAGGAGGTCAGCAAAAGACAGAGTTCTAGCAATATTATTAGATGTTTCTCTGCTCTTGCTGATCATCAACAACAAACTGCACATTGATCGGTGATTCCTGTAATTATTATTCGAATTTTATTTTATTGATTATTTATTAATATATCAATTAACGCACTTGATTTATAGTTGAGTTGTTACTGTTTCCATTCGATCGACACTGTAGAATGTTGTTTAATAGACTATATGAATATTCAATTATTTATTTTAATTTAATTATGTACTACTACAACTACCGACATTATTATGTAATGATGCATGTAGTGACGAGGGTGGTAGACTGTATATGAGTATTCTAGGCGTGCGTATGCTGGAAAAGGTTGGAAAACACTTGTTATAAAATAAGAACTAATGAATCAGATGTTTGTACAGTATTATCGGGCGTAAAAGATAACGCAGCAACAACTGTAAAAAGAAATTCGTTGCTTTCAATTTTAAGAAATATTTTTTATATGTTGTCTTTATTTTTTATACTTACTTTTAAATGTAGAATACTTTTAGGTTTATATATCTACACACAAATAACATTCACGCGATAAACTGCAATTGTGCGTGCGGATTTGCTCAAGTAATCTAACTGCTGGTTGAAAATACGTAAAACATGTACAATTTATTTACTAAAAGTATTAACTATAAAAACATATTAAACTAGTATTCACTATAAAAATATATTAAACTAACAAGCAGCCTGGCATTAGATGGTTTAATTTATACTTTAATATTGTATTTTAATTCATGCAGATTTCGTATTTATTATGAAAGAGCCGATAGTCTAATAATTATTATATTGTGCTCTACAAATAGTAGTGATTTAAAAATTAAAAAAAAGTATTATTTGCTGCCATCAGTTAGAATTGAAACAAAAGCATAGCTTTGTAGTATTATTCGTTATATGCTATATGTTCATATGCATATCAAAACTTTACAAATAAACATAGTTAAGCGTATAAATGTGATTTGGGAAAGCATGGAAAATACAAGTTTTGTTGACTAATTCTATTTTATTTTTCAATTTTAACCACTTAGCAGTTATTTCCGCCATCTACAAAATTTAATTTGTTCTACATATTTGAATCAATCATATATCCAATTTTACACACACAACAAAGTAAATTTATATATATATATATATATATATATATATATATAAAGTTACTATATATATAAAGCTTTTTATATATCTTAATTACAACGACCACTGTTCTTTTCTTGTATTTTAATTAAGTTAGTAATTTTACTATCACATTAAAATACACTCTGCTCTTTAGACTACTGTTCTAACCCCTTTATATATATATATATATATATATATATATATATATATATATATTCAAATAAAAATTAAAAGATGAAGTAAGACGTTATAAAAGAACTCTTTCTCTTCCAATATTCTGATTTTGTAATCATGCCAAGATTTCTTTACTTTCTTTGAAATTGATACGTTCTTTTTCTTCTGATGAGTTAAAGGTAGAATATATTCAAATATAGACATACAGATTACAGAAATAATTTTACGGAGCTGGTGCCTTAAAGAATTATGCACGTCAACGTACTTAATGGTCAATATCTTGAAATTTGGAATACAGAATGTTGCTATTTATTTGTATATGTTCTGTAGTTACATCGAGCTTCATAAATTAAAGGACTATTATAAATAAAAGATGAAATATTATGGAGTAAATATATTTTCCCATATATATATATATATATATATATATATATATATGTGTGTGTGTATATATATATATATATATATATATAGAGAGAGAGAGAGAGAGAGAGAGAGTGACGTAGAGAAATAGATTTATACATAGATAATGAATAATTCGTGAAAATGAATAATTAATTTCTTTATCTAAAATAAATACATTCATGTTGTAATTATTAAAAATTGATTGTCACTCGTTCAATGTTAGGATAAGTAAATATTTTTTGCAATTATTTTAGTTTTCATTTCTTCATAAACATTCTTGCATAGCAATTTATCTACCGGTGCAACGCCAGGTATTCTTACCAAATGTTGAATTCCAATGACAACAACGAATTGATGTTTGTGTATCAGAGTTCTTAGTTTTAATTTGGGGAGTTCTTTTTTTCTGAAAAGTATATGCCTAAACCATGTAATTAAATTTCGGATTGCATGGTAAAAGTAAGCAAGATGTAATAAAGATGAAATCACTTGGCATCAGCGCATTGCAAGTAAAGTTAAGCTCAGTTCTGATCTTTACATATTTTTTAAGTTTATTCTATTTTTAAATCATTGACTTGACCGAGCCTTGATCTTTTAATTCAAGCGAAGATATTGAACAAGAGATAAGGATATAAAAATAAATATGATGATGTCTTTCTTTTATTATCTCCCTTTATCTTTTGATCCTATAAGCCATTTGCTAATGGTAGACATATAAATCTGGCCTGCTTTTCTAGATCTTAGATTTGGCTGATCAACGAATCATTTTTCAAAATTCGAAGTTGAAATTAATCTCGTTTTATTTTTGTATCTGCATCTATATATGTATGTTTCTCTTGAACATTCCAAATACAGGAAAGTAATCGTTAATACGTACGTTTGGATTTCCTTATCAATTTAGTAATAAATTGATTCGAATATGGAAGTATAGGTAAAATAGAATTGCAATTGTAATTCTCGTTTAGATGTTACGTTGTCGTATCATAAAATGAGCGTTTGTTGTATTGTCTATTTATAAAGGATTGAGTGTTTAACTATCTTACCAGAGTTAATGTCGTTGTGTGTGTGATCGTCTAGTGGTTTTTCTATTACATATGTTCATATGCTGTTAAGTGTGAATATGTGTGTGACATGTCATGTATTTTCAGACATACCTTCTGCCATTTCGTTGTTCCATCTGGAACATCTCTTCTGGGAGGGAGACTTGATACCTGTTTTGGGGGACGAAGATTTATTTCGCTCCAAGACAAGAAATTGGTTCTATAGTTTTTTTTATTCACCTTCCAGTTTGTTCGCAGAAGATTGGAAAGTGAATTTGGCCTGTGTTGTTTCTTTTTCTAAGTCTTGTTTCTATCACGTCAGCGTTCGCCCCCCCCCCCCCAGCGAAGGGGAGGAGACAACGGCGAAGCCGTCTGCTCTCTTCCAAGTCCCAACCAAATCTCCTCGATTCAGCTCACCTGATCACATGACTCACACGCAAACAAATCAGCTGATCTTGACTTCCGGTCAACGTGTCTACACTATAATTCACACTATCCCTCCCCCTCTCTCTCTTTCTCTCTCTCTATCCATTCTCTAACATAGAGAACTAGTCGCATAAACTATTTAAATAATATACGGTGTGAGAAGTGTGCGTAGTTTACTTAAATGAATCATATATGATGAGAGTAAACCCAATCGAATCTATGATGATTATTCGTATACTATTAATGTTTTGAAGAATTCCGCGTCCTCACTCTTGGATATACATAACACGTTTACCATATTGAATATGCTTCCACACTAACATATTGCAGTCATCCATGATGCTACTATTACTGACTTCATGATTAAAATTTGGCTTTAAATAACTACAGAACTGTTTAATTTATTACTTGGAAACACATACGACAAATGGAACCTTCTATTCCATTTGTTTAACTGAATAAAATAGAACAGACAACTTGATCGTTTTATATTTTGGGCAATGGATAGACAGATATGATTTGTTGCTCAATGAAAAAATTCAAAAAGAATGCTACAATTGAATCGATAAGCAATTTAGCATCTTTTGTAGAATAAGCGTTATACAGAGAGTGTACATATATCAATCTCATAATAACAGTAAAATAATCCAACTTAAATTTAAAATGATCGACTGAGAACAGGAGTTTTTATATAATGCTATATATTTAGCCTGCGTTGCATATGTAAACATATATTACCGGTTAGAATTTTTTTAGAGCAAACCAATTGCAAATATCGTTATACTTACATTCTTTTATCGTAAAAAATGTTAATATTAGCCTAGGTAATAGTAAAACTATCAGCACGGTGGTTCTACAATCCAAATGATAGTGGATATTTAATTTTTTCAATTTTTTAAAGTACATTCTAATTTGGCATACGGTTTGGTTAATTGGATTGTTATTTTATAAAATGAAGAAAATCTATTCTTTATAAATTCGTTTCGATAATATTTTAGATTAAAACATTCCGCTAAATGATAGCCACCCGAATGAAGGAGTTTTCAATTTCAGAAATGTATATATAAACACGTTGAAATTTTATGGAAAAATTTAGAAACAGTTATTTTATACTATAGGTGCTAATCAGATGATTATATAAATTTAACGGAACATAATTGCCGGCGTCTCATTCTAAGAGTGTAACTATCTTTTTTAGCATTGGTCCTACTCGTAAATTCGAATGACCAGGTCGCAAAGCAACATAAAGAACATTTAAAAAGTACCCCTTCTCCCAAGCACGAAACGCACTTATGTTCATGTTATAGCCAAAACAAATTACTAACTGCGACTTAAAACGCGTATGGTCCGTAAATGGCAGATGATTTTACATTACATTTGAACACAAAAACGGTTTCACTTTTTAAATTCGAAAATAAGTATTTTTTTCTTTCCGCCGATAGTTCAGAATGTTCGTATGTTCGTCTTTAAAAGGTAAATCATATTTTTCTTAGGTTCGGTGATCTAGCAAGTGTGTTTCTATTTACTTGCCTCCCCACGAGGGAAGAGTAAGACACAAGGCCGGTTTTTAATGTGGGGGACATCTAGCTTCCCCAAACGGGACACGCTGGAAAGATATAAAAATCCAGGATTTCTCCTTCACTGACTGAGGACAGAAAAGGCGAAGTGTACCATCAGAACAGATACTACACTGTGATCTTATTTATATAGTTTATTGCATATAATTTACAAATTAAGTTATAACGCAAAAAATGAAAAAAATAACATACAAGAAACTTACATATGAAGCCCATAAGAAACTTGGAGGAGGGGATAAAGGGTCTTTCTGATAGGTCTATAAAACTTTGAAGATTACTCTGGGCTGAAATCATCAACCATAATAACGCATTCACACCATGGAGTTAAAGCTACTTTATAATTTTCCAAAGCGTTTTTATATTTAAAAAAAAAACTAACAGGACCTCTAGATAATCTACAGGGGACTGATTCATATGTAATATATTGATGTTGGGATTCTGTAGATATTCAGCGTAAATGGAGATGCTCTGATATTATTGTAGCTATTTTGTTAAAATTGCAAAAGTATTTATCCAAGCTAGCAGGGGCTCACTGCGTAGCCACGTCGTAAAATACACTTAAATGTGATATATTAATTTTTGCAGATTTCGTATATATTCGTATATATTATTATAGAGTTAATGTTCTATCGATTTTTATATATTATAAAGTTGCCATTTCAAAAATAAAAATGCATATATATGATTTAGGTTCATCAGCTTGAATCGAAACCGAATCCAAAACTCATATATATAGCTATAGATATACAGGGTGACCCCCCTCAAAACAAAACAAAACAAAACAAAAGCTAAATGGAGGCCATCGAGAACATATTGTGTAGAACGGAGAAAAAAAGGCCAAACACCCTAGTGTTTTGATGTGATATTTTGAATAAACTAGTTATGACCAAAGTGTCATTTTATTCGGACAAAACACTAAGAAACGGGGCCTACTTATATGAGTTTTGGATTCGGTTTCGAATATATATATATATATATATATATATATATATATATATATATATATATATATATATATATATATAGTCATTCACATACATTACTGTTTCGCAGCCCATCAGTGTGGCTAGGCAAGCAACTACCTAAAGCCAGGATTGAAACCCGACCCTCCTAACCACTACGCTAATCGGCGGCTGCGGTGTGGATCATAGGTTTAACGATGTTTTGACATCGTCCGAAATACCTATGCTCGATTTGTTTACACAAAGAGCATCGGTTATACGCTAATGGTAATTCGTGTATCACTTCTCAATATGCTCAACTCAACTCGCCGATATACATACATATATATATATATATATATATATATATATATATATAAACTTTCGAAACCGAAACCGAAACTTATAAAGAATTTGTGATAAAATTATTTATATAAAAAAATAGATTACTATTGTGCCATCAGCTAAAATCGAAACCGAAAGTAAGTTTTATGAAGAACTCTTAATAAAATGATTTTAAAAAATTAGATTATTGGAGTGCCATTAATTGAAACCGTAACCAAAATTTATGAGGAATTGTTGGTTAAATTATTTATAAGTACTATCAGCTATAATCAAAATCAAAGCCAAAATTATCAAGAATTCTTAGTCAAATTACTTATTACAAGAAATTGAAGTACATAACAATTAAACGACTCGGATGTGAGCGTGACACAGAAAATAAGACACACGTTATCGTCTTAATATATAGATCATGTACATGCGTGCATGTGTGCGTGTATAATTTTTGAAAACAAAAAGAAAAAAAGTTCATTGAAACAAGTCTTTGAGTTGAATTTAGTATTGTAAAAAAAATCGATGTCGTAAAAAGCTCGTGATGGGAAATGGGGAAAAGCTAAGAAACACCTAAAAAGAAAAGATTGAACCAAATAAAATGTGTGTTTTTTTTTACTTTTTTGGAGCGCCTTTTGTTTGCCTTTAAAGTCTATGTAAGCTTGCAAAGGATTGGCCTCACATATTTTATCTCCTGACAGGAACGGTAATTATTTTGCTCATTCCGTACAGACTGGAGGCGTGGGTTTAGGTCTTTCCCGCTCTGACTTGTTATCCGGAAACTTATCGCCGGATGGAGAGCATGAACGATCTTGAGGAGTATTCGTAGGAGGTTGGGTTTCTCATCTAGTGAAGCTTCTGTCCGGTCTTCCTGAAGGGATGGGCTGGGGGCTGCCTCCCTGTTCTTGTGTTTTTCCTCCTGTCTTTGCTGTCAACACCAGCCGAAGTTATGGTCTCCACCGCCACCTCGAACACTGCCTCTTCTTCCTATTCCGGTGGAGAGACCGGGAGCTTCCGTTTGCCCCTTTAGGGGATGGTAATGGGGGATCCTTCGTTTTCGTGGGCTAATTAGTGTCAGGAGAATGTTGTTGCTGTTGCTGCTGGTGCTGCTGTTGCTACTATTTTCTGCTACTATCGTTGCTGCGTCTGCTGCTAAATTTGATGCTGTTGTTGCTACTGTTGGTGTTGCTGCTGCTGCGGTAGTTGCGGAGGCTGTTGTTGTGGAGGCTGTTTTGCGAATGCTGCTGTTGTTGTTGCTGCCTCGATTGTTGAGATGGTGGCAGGGCGGTAGAGAAAGGGGTCGTGGTCTTGCGTTTCCTGTCCGTCACCGTCCTGTCTCTCTTTTGACCTACTCCGCGGTTTTGGATCTCCTCAGCGCTGGGGTTGATGCCAGGGTTTAGGGAGTAGCAGAAGCTTGCTTTGTCTCTGCAGATGAGGTTTTCTTGTAGGTCGGGACAACCTGTTACCCAACCAACCCCGGTAAGAAGGAATTAATCCAGGAGGTGTTGCAGACAGCTAAATTAGAGCTATAGTTGAAAATTGCTTAAAAAAGGCGTCAGAAAAAGAGGAATCAGAGTCTTTTTTATTCTCATGGTTGGCCGGAAAATGGCGGAGCAGCCAATGTAAGTGCATTTAGCTAATTGTTTTGTCAAGCGACGTTTTGATCCTTAACCGGGTATCAAAGACTAAAAGTTGCCCGATGTGTAAGACGATATCGATCAGAAGCCATTTTCAGTGAAAATTACCTAGATGTGCGGGAGAGATAGTTGATTATCCAATCAAAACGATCCAAGATGTGTCGGATTAGATGATGACTAGCTGCCTGGGACATCCAGGGTGGAACCTGCCCACCCAATTATTCATAATCAAGCCAATGTAGAGCAGAAAATCGTAGAGTTTAAGAGTTTAGATTTTGGAGAGATATGTGCACCGCTTCTCCTCACCCCGTCGTTCAATAAACACTCTTCCGTAGACCGAACCAAAGCAAAAAATCAGTTTTTGTAACCACCAGAGAGAACTAAAATTCAACACTTTATTTAATTCTAGTCTCCTGTGAAAAACTGTAAATATTTAATATTCTTATCTTTTTCTTTGTGAATAATAAAATAAACGAAAACTAAAACCAACGTCGGTTATTGATATTATTGTGAGACTGACTTACAAGTGACCTTGAAAGAACAACTAGTTGAATGCTCTTCTTTTTCAACAAGAGAAGGAGGATAGTATAGATTAGCCACTACGAGGCGAAGCAGAACTTTGGTAGGGGGGCCTAACCACTGTGACTAGACGAACCTGAAAACAGACTTCTTTGTAATCTGCGGCGCTGTCCTTTGGGGCAGCTCTATGACATGTGAACTTCTTTTGGCAGAACTAGCAGTACGGGCGAGGGCTCTCCACCACTACAGTCATTCCATTGTTCTTGAATTTTAGCGCCGCCAGTATCACCACAAAGCCATCTTTCCTTAGCACCCTGGCCACTGTGTAGCAGCACATGCGTAGGCCAGTTTTCGACCGTGCCAGGGCGACTAGCTCCACCTCGCCAAACTGGCTGTAGAGAGCTTCCAGGAGCTTTGTGGGTACTTCAGATGCCACGTTGAATACTTGAATACGGCTCCTTTTCTTGCTCTCGTATTCGGGCATTAACTTGAAATTGAGACAGTTCATGTCGTGGAAGGAGAGTCTCACTGCATCCTCCTTGGTTGGTAGGAGGAGGTCTCACATGGCAAAGCTTCTCTGGTACACGTATAATTCGGGCAAGTTCAGTTTGAGGAGGAGCTCCGCCATGTTTTTCTCTTCAACATCAAGGGGTGGTTCAGGTATGTCCGAGGTGACGAAGGAACAGGACTCTGCCCTCGATCGCCTACAAGCCGCCAGGTACTGGCTTTATCTCTACCTCCTCAATGTATTCCTTGTACTTGGTTGAGTACAGGTCTCTGTATTCTTGAGGGGACAGCTGTTTTTCCGTGATCTTTCCCACGCAGACCCTCTTGCTGGTGTAGCTGCTGGGCCATTAGTGGGTTTTTAAGTTCTTTAACGGAGGCTGCCCCTGTAAGTGTTTTGGCGAGGCCACCCGTTTTCCCGGAGCCCGACTGTTCTTTTGTGGGAAGGTTGCTTTTTGTACGGGGCATGGTCCTTTCCACTTTCTTTTGGATCCGATTCTCCTTGGTCGATATTCATTACGAGAACGGCTACCCTTTTGGGAGAGTCGTCTTCTTGTGAAGCGTTGAGCCTTTTATTGTCGTTGTGGATTTCTATCCTTTCTGGGTAGGTGGGGTCCAGGCGGTATACACCCTCGTTCCTTGATTAGGGGGGTTCGTCCTCCTGAGGAGCATTGCCTCTATTGTCGTCTGAGGCTACTGCCTCCTCTATTTTGTTGTCTGAGCTGGATCCCCATTAAGACATTGGTTTTGCTCCCCTTTGAGTTAATCGCCATCGTTGGGAGCCACTGGTACATTCTACCCTTCGAGTGAGTGTCTCCTGTTTACTCCTGGTCCGGGCTGTATGTCCTAACGTGGGTTGATCATTTTTTCCTTCTTTTCGAGAGTCGTCCTTTGGGAAAACAGCTGCTTACGGAGTGGTCCCCAGACTGGAGGTATCCTTAGTTGTAGTCCCCAAGCTAAGGAGGTCTATTTGATTCCCTCTCCGGGTGGTAGCGGTTTCCGTCTCCAGTTCCATGTTTGACAAAAGGCGCCAAATCAAGTGAGGTCAATACAGCGTCCGTATTGGAGAGCCGACTTCGGCGCCAAATAGAAGTGGCGCTAAAAGCGTCAAGAGCGGGCGATTTAACTGAGAGAGCGAGTGGGGGGTTAAATGGAGATAAGAGAGAAGTGTCCGACCCTCCCTCGCGGGAAGATCGTTGTTATCAGCTCAGATCCCTCCCCGGAGGGCGGGGGAAAGCAAAGAAAGGCATACAAAGTAGGAGTTGCGTAGAGCACGCTAGTCCAAACAACAACAAAAAAATAGTTTTTCGGAGTGTTTGGGGCACATAAATGTGTTGCTAAACCAGCTCGGACAGTAGCTACTTCGCGTGAAGGCAAACGTATGTAGGACTGGTGATCTTGACCAGAAAGCCAATTGTTTTTAGCAAGTGTGTTAATGCACATAAATATCAATCGCTTCGTAATGTTCTAGCAAGTAAAATGTCCAGAAGCATTATGTGGTTCTTAAAACATATTGGTTGCTTTCTTGACATTTCATAATCTTTTTTACTAATTATTATTAACTGTTATAGGCACCTTTAAAATAAAATTAAAAAAAACAAACTTTAGAATCCCACTGAAATTTTAGATGTACAAGGTGAAATGATAAATTTGTCGCCCTCAAGAAAACACCACAACAGCTTACTTTAAAACTTTTATTGGAAAAATAAATTCAGGTAACTTGATTATTTAGTAGAGCTGACATCTATTCAATGTAGACGCCTGCGGCTTACATCACCGCCTCGATACATGTCCAGATCTGTCAGTATGCCTTTCCAAAAACGCCGTTGGAAGCTCAGTGAATACCAGGCGGATAGCAACGATCAGGCTGGCTTTTGTGTTGTGGGAGGTCATGTTTGTGATGTTTTCGACGTATGACCAAACGAAGTAGTCCAGCGGGCTCAAGTCGGTGGAAGAGGGGGGCAGTGAAAGTAGCACTCCTTCTGAAGTCAAGATCGGGTCTCTTTCGACTTGTGGACCATCGGCGGGTCTTGCTTCCACACCCACGGTCTACTGCCGGCCACCTAATTGCACCATAGGATCACCTCACTCTTCAACACATGCAGGTACACTTTGGTGGTGACTTTCAAGCCGACTTCAAAGATGTGAAGTAGCATGATGTGTCCCTAGCTTGAAACCACACGAAAAACCATAACCGTAGCCCCAAACTTTATTGAGCTGTGCCCTGAAGCGTTAAACTGTTTTGATTTGCATTTTAAGGGTGCTAACAATGGTCCTGTTGTAAAAACTTGGAGTGGTAGAGTGCGAGAGTTATACAGCGGCGCATCTCCGATCTCGCTCATTGAATATTTTGTCACTTTCATATATGATAAAACGCCTCTATGGCTCTTGAGATTTCTACACAACTGGCCTACAAGACCGTCTGCAACAAAAAACAGAAACCTGTTTTTAATCAAACGAAAATGGAATCATGTCGTCTTTTCTAGGGCCAGAGTTTTATCGTTCCATGCTGTAATAAGAAAATAAAATCTATAGACATTAATTTAAATATTAATTCAATAGTATTTGTTTTATATTTAATAATTTTGAAATTGAAATCTTTCTTATACTTTTCCAATATAACAAGCAAGAAAATACTACATTTTCTGTACAAATCAATATAAAACAAATTGTCGGATAGGATTTATTGTTACGTGTAAAATTGTAATGCCATTTTCAAACGACAATTCCAATGAAAGTATAGAAAGATCGTCTTTTAAAAATACAGTGACTGACAGCGAAAATGAAAAAGCACATTTTTGTTGACGATATGTTTACTTAAAACGACAAATAGTTTGTGCAAATAGAAACGAATGCATTTATTTTTAATCTTAAAAATACACATAAATGCAATTATATAGTTTTTTCTAAATATGTCTAATTCGATACTTCACTGGGATATTCATTGCTTAATATCGGGTTTTCTTTTACTAAATGAAGAAAATATGTATTTCTTTTCTTTGTTTTTATATATTTCAGTTATTTTATGGATTTACAGATAATTGCTTCACTTATTACTGAATTAATTCAAAAGAAAAATACATTAATTTGTTTGAATTGCTTGAAATTTTCTATTATTGAAACTTATTTAAATGTTCCGTCTATTAACTTATCAACTGCTATTAAAATCATTGACATTAATATATAAGTGAATCCAAAGGAAATTGGCAACTGATTTCCGGCTCCAGTTATACAATTACGTTGTCTGGCAAACGAGTTAGATTGTAGCACGCTAACGCTAACATTATGCAACGTATCTATGACACCATATATCTGAGCTCATGAACTTTAATTTATTTATTTATTTGGGACGATTTTCTGAAATTTCTTTTTCCATTTTCTGAACGCTTTCAACTGTTATACTCCTCGATCTTCTTCTATTTAGTTATCACAGTAAGGGACATTCGAAAACATTTATTAATACTTTATAGTTAAAACTCTCTATGTGAAATGATATAAAATATCAAATTAGAATGGATTTTTCATTCGAAATTACCAATTATTTTCTGACTATAATAAACCGCACGTAGAAAATACTTGGTGGCATAATGTCTAAAACTTTGTAAGAATAATACCGCTAAAGATGACAGAAAGTATACGGACGATTATAGGAATACGCTGATGTCATTCGTATTGCGACATCAATCACCATACTATAAAATTAATTTACTATACAATCGACAGGACGCTAAATTTACAAAAACTTATCAATTAGTTGCTTGCAATCAAATCCTTACACCAAATATAGTTTACTGAATTATAACAGTATAGAAAACACCCTATTTTATTAACAATTATGTGTGAGCTTACTATAGAATTTCTCTGGTTGAACAATTCCGCTAAGCAAAGTAAGTAATGAGAAATCTCTTCAGACTCCTAAAATACCTGTTGAATAAAGATGCAAATCAATATTATCTGAAGCGGCTGAAGGATTCATTAAAAAGTCGTACAAAGTTTGACGTGTCGCCGCCGGTCTCTGTGTTAATGTGTTCGCTTTTCGTAGGTGCGAAACGTGTGTTATTTTGATGAAGACGACTCCGTTTTCCATACAGCCAGTCTTTTAATCAAGCTAGACACGAGAAGAATATATATGTAAATGTCAGTTATGGCGTGACTAAATTAGGTAATCTACATTCAACGCAGAATGAGATACAGTGAAAGTGAAGCCGGGCAGATATAATTAGAAGAATATGATTATCAGATATTCGTCTGCGTTACTCGTGTTATCACCGCTTGAATTAAGGAAAAATATGTATATATATATATATATATATATATATATATACCAAATGTTCTCTATGTCACCAAACAATTGCACACGCGCACACACACACACACACACACACACACACACACACACACACACACACATATATATACAGTTATCCACATATAGTACCGTTTCACTGTATCACAGCTAAAGAGTGCAGCTAGACCAGCACCTTTCCTTAGCCACGGATTCAATCTAAAACCATCGAGGTGATAGTCGTTTTTACGGTGATGGAGCTGCTTGTTTAATTATAAATAAACAAACAGCGAACACCGCATTAATGCCAATTCAACAACGAGGGAGATACATTTATGAGATTGCTCTACTGAAGAAGGGGTGCTTTATATATATATATATATATATATATATATATATTTATATATATGTATATATATATCTTTCTTTCTCTCTCTCTCTCTCTCTCTCTCTATATATATATATATATATATATATATATATATATATCCACTCTATTTGTAAATAGTGAAGAACAACACACAACATCAGCAGTAAATACAATTATGCCCGTATAAACGGGTTTCGTGCATTAGCGAAATAATATTCTGTTTTTTAACAATTGCCTCATCTCACATCATTAATTTAATGTTAAATAAACGGTGCGACGAATATAGTGTGCGTTTTAAACTGGGTGGATTCAATTCGTAGTTCTTGTTTTTACATTTTGGCTCTGTTAGCTTGTGTGTGTTCGTGACCTACTCTTTTAGTAACTGGGTCATACACACATCGAACGTGATTCAGTATGTCACCGATGTAGCATATCGTATTGTGGATTATCAAAACAAAATAGGGTAGGTAAAACATGCTTTTACTCTAGACAAAAAATGATGCATAGACATCAAACACTGCTTTATTCATTTTTTTTCATTGTTTATACAGAAACAGCAGGCAGCCTTTCTATCGTCTATAAATCTCAAACGTCTGTTAGTGTGTATGTTTGTATGTATGTTGATAACTTGTTTATGTTTGTATGTATGTTGATAACTTTTTAAACAGCATCGGACTGGATCGAAACTGGTGCTATCTGAAAGGGCGATGTTTCGGTCGAATAATAGGTGAGGATTAGAAAAAAACGGTCAATTATTTCGTTAAGTAATGATCATTTCAAACAAGGAAACTTCGCGAAAAACCGTTCCTTTTTAAATGAGTTCGACAACCACGCATTGGTTTAAATATAAAAAAAAAACAACGTAATTTCGATGTCTGCATCGTGGTTCAGTGTATAACGAGGTCGCGTCGTAAACTTTAGTTTTCACGTTTAAGCCCACGGAACGGTTGTGTTTGTGTTTAACAGTGTTATTTCGAGGTTAACCTAATGTTTTTCGTTTGTTTTCATCTAGACTGAGTTCTCTTAAACTGGTTTTCTTGTTTTATCCGTTCTTTTATTTGCTATGAAGTTTGGAGATGTGACCAAACAACCTCATCGGGTATCCATGTTTTTTTTTACGCCTGGTAGTTGCTCAATAACATTACTACACTATTCGCCACACCCGGGCAACGCCGGGTACCTCGTTAGTTAAAACTAAAATACAGTTTGGTGTATGTGTATTTATCTAAGACATAAATCAATATCATTAAATAATTCGTTTTCTAAAGTTACATTTATTTAGTAATGTAACGCATGAAACAAGCGTGATACGTACACAACACGAATGACATCTATTATAACTTACTTTTTGCTAGAATTAATCAATATAGTCTCCTGTATTTTTCTATCTGACAGTTTCTAATTCTTTTTATGTATATTTGATATACACACACACGCACCCACGCACACACACGCACGAGCGCACACACATACACACACATACACACATATATATATATACATATATATATATATACTAGCAGGGTGACCCGGCGTTGCCTGGGATTGATAAATAATCAACGAATGTCTCACATTCCCATAGTTTATTGTCATCGAATTCGATGAAAAAGCCCAGTTTTTAAACAAATCGATTGATTACATGCTGTAATTAGGGGCTCATCATGATGTACCTTGAAAAGCTTCATGTGCCTCTCGCAATAACAAGATGAACAACACTTTGTTGTTGACATTGCGATTATATAAAATTATATTTTGATATATAGTGGCTTGAATGAAATTTTAAACTGTAAAAGTCAAGTATCATGCTTTAACTGTGCTATACAGAAAAAACACATTTATTTCGGTTGCACCCTTGTCATATCTAGCGACCTAATTTTGGTTTCATATGCCTGGCATTACTGGTTGAATTTAAGTTTAAAATGGAAAAGTCAAGTATCATTGTGAAATTGTGCTCTAAAACAGAAATATTAAACTCCAAAGCGCCTCTGTCATATCAAAGAACCTACTCCTGCTTTTATATATCGGACCTTTCGGCTTGTGTTTTATTAAAACTCAGGAAATGCACTTGAAATGTTAGGCTGAGTTAGATGTTCATTTGGCTCAAAATCGCCTGTTCCTTCTTCCATCGGATTATTTCGATTATCAATACTTATCAAAGACATTCCGACACGGGACATATCTAAGAACATGCGCCAGACATATAAAGTGTCTCCCTGTGAAATTTCATAAAAATCGATCGGGCCGGTTTTTGGTTCACATGGGATGAACTCATAGACACGCAAGCACTCAGATAAACTAACACACAAAGTTCCTATAAAATATTATATATATGTATATATATAATCTAGGGTTCAGCCGCTGTCCATCGACGAAATGTTGCATCGGTCTGCCTGTTCTACAAGTACTTTAATGGTGAATGCTCTGACGAACTACAAGCACTTGTACCTCCTCGACATGATATCCCCGACAAACACGACAAGCAACTAAGTCCCACCCCTTTACATTAGAGATCCCTAGGTGTAAGAAAGCCTTTTGCTCTAATAGTTTCTTTCCCAAAACTGCAAGATTTTGAAATTCCCTTCCGGGATTCTGCTTTCCCATCTGTACTGATATGCATAAGTTCAAGTGTAATGTGAACAAACATCTTGCTACTCATCTCCCTTCATAATGTCCCTGCAACTTATGTCCCCGATAGTAGCCCCCTACTTACAAAGTGTCACTGTGCCTTGTTTGAGGTGAAAATTGATTAATATATATATATATATATATATATATATATATAGATATATATATATAGATATAGATATACACAGTCCAAAACTAAGGGACAAAATTTGCAAACCTAATATAATAATATATATAACAAGTGTGAAAAGCTGAACTTTTGACAACTGGTAGTCGTTATCATTCATAATAACATACAAACATTGTAATCATTTGCAAAGGATAGAAAAAGAGTTATAACAATTACTTATTTATTTTAAAAAATAGGAACGTCCAAAAGTAAGGAGCAAAATTGAGAAAAACAATGTAAACCGCCCAAAAAAAAAACAATTAAAAAATGTATAATCAATATTTAATAAATGAGCCCTTGCTCTCAATGACAGCTGCACATCGACTACTAGAACGAATCAGCTCTTGACAACCCTCGATACTAATTTTAGACCATTCTTCTTGAAGCTTCACCCATAAATCATCCGTGTTAGTGGGATGACTTTTCTCATCATAACTTTGACTCTTAAGATGTTCCAAAGATTCTTATTGGATTTAAGTCAGGACTTTGCGATGGTCAATCCATAATTTTGGAAATCTTGCTCGCTAAGTTAACTCATTATTACTTTTGTCGTGTGACATGGAGCATTATCTTGCATAAAGATAACCATATCGAAACCTGAATTCTCTATGATTGGCAGAACATGATTTTGAACAATGTTTTTATAGATCTGCGCGTTTACACGAACAAGAGGCGTTGTACCTTGGCTAGAAAACATTCCAAATACCATGACGCTTCCGCCCCTCAAACTTAACAGTTTTCTTAGTACACTTTGCACTTAATTATTCACTAATACGTCTCTTTACATTGTTTTTTCCATCATTTCCAAATAAATGAAACTTGCTTTCATCACTGAAAAATACTTTTGTCCAATTTTCATATGTCCAAATTACATACCTGCTTGAAAACTCTAATCTCTTCTTATTCTTCGAACTAACAAGTGGTTTCTTCCCTGGGGATCGATTAAACATCCCTATGTCTTGACACATTAACACATGAGATACTATTCATAACCCTTTTACTTTCTGTGCAAGACTTAAAACAGTCCTTTAATGACACGAGTTGCATTATTCGATCTTCTCTTGCCGAAGTTTTGCGGGGTCTGTCGGTGTTAAAAGCACTAACTAATTTGCCAGTATCTTTGTAGGATTTAACAACCCTGCCTACAACACTCTTGGAACGTTTCACTTTTCCTGAATTCTTTCTAATGGTGTGCTTTTCCTTGTGTAGCTTCACAATATCTTGTCACAAAGAGTATTCAAGTTTCGCCATTGTGTCGGCTGATGCAACGTGCACAAATGACTAAGTAAGGTTTATTCTTAAGAGGAAATAAAAAAATTGAATATAGCATACTGTTTACATTGTTTTTCTCAATGTTGGCCCTTAATTTTGGACGTTCCTATTTTGGAAATAAATAAATAATTGTTATAATTATTTTTCTATCCACCAGTTGTCAAAATTTCAGTTTTCACAGTTGCTATTTCTAACAAATATTAGGTTTTAAATTTTTGTCCTTCGAGTTTGGACGCTACTGTATATATATATATATATATATATATATATATATATATATATATATATATATATATATATATATATATAGTAGCGTCGAAAGCTAATATTTGTTAAAAAAAAATATATATATAACCATACAAACGGAAGAGCGTTCCACAGATGTGCAGTTCTAAGAAAGAAGCTTTGTTCATGGAATCTACGTTAAGATTTATGCACAAATAAAGAGTGGGGGAATTGTTGATAGCGGTTTTAGCTTGTAACACTGTGTTTCTTGGAAGTTTGACGAGGGGGACCATAGATTGGACCTCAGACGAATATTCACCATGAAAATAACGATATAGCAGAGGCAGGCTCGCATTGTCTCTTCCGTAGGAAAGGTTGCAAGAAAGAGAAAAGGGCATTCCTTGCTAGGCTACGAAGTCTATTTTAAACTTTGTCAAAGCGGGATGTCAAGAGCAATTACCCTAGGAAAGAAAGCCTCTGTCGAGAGATTCGCTAATCCTATGAGATATTACCGTTAACACATCTGCTGTAGATCTGGCAGAACAAAAACCATATTGCATATAACTAAGGAGGTTATTTTTGATGAGGTGGTTGACTACTTCTCTATTTAACACAGATTCCATCAACTTATTCATGCCGCACAGAAGACTACTTGGTCTGGCCTGAGAGGGAGATGAGCGATCACCCGAATTCTTCATTAGGTAGCATACTGATAAGTTTTTAAAGAGTGTTAAGAAGCAATCTCCTTAGGACGACGGGTAAACAGCTTTTTGAATATGGGAGCTTGTTCTGGTAAGAAAGTTTTTGAACACTATAATTGAAATGCCGTCAGGGCTACTTGCTTTACTAGAATCGAGATTTTTTATTAGCTTGGCAACATCACTAACATATATTTGTATATCGCATAGCGTGTTTTCAGATACAAGAGAGAATACGCTATTAGTTATCGATATAATTCTCCCATCCCTTTTATTCTATGTTCATTGAACCACTATCTGACATTTCTAATTAGGAATTTTCTTGTGAGCATTTAGAGAGAGAAAATATGTCCACTCCTATCACCTTCATCTAATTTACTTGCATGGGACTGTATTCACAGGAAGCAGGTAAATAAATTCACAAAATAATATCTTCATATCTATATAAGAATATTAAAAAAAATGAACACTTCTATAGAATTATATTAATAATGATTACAAGGATAATATAGAAATAAACATATTTTATGTAACATTTTATAAGTTTCGAAGAGTAGTTCCAAAGGACTTGTCTCATTTCTCCTAGTTTTCTTTTATTCCGCTGGAATGGACCAGAGAAGATATGGGAATTGCATTATTATGATTACTGAGCTATACCTTTTATGCTTTTGAAAGTTTCTTTTGTTGTAGACATTGACGATGTGAAACTAAGTAAGTAACCTATATCATAGACTACGGTAGAAGGAGAAAGGCAACATTAAATCCCTGGCATAAGTGCATTTTGAATGGTGATGATTATTTAGAAAAATAAATTCTGCAGCAAAAAAGATCGCCCGTTCACTTTGAACGTTGAATATTTTAAATTCAAAAAGAAGTGAATTTTCTTTTCGAACGGGTTTCGTATAACAAAGCCCCGCTCCAGACACCCATACACATACATTGTTCATCGCAGGAAAACTGCACAGACAATAGTGGAAAAATAACTCTATAGCAAAAAAGGTCGCTCGTTTCAATGGTATCACTCCTGCCTTCGTAAATATTCAACTTTTGTGCTTAAAATAGGAGTCTTTACTTTTGGAACAAACCTCGTAGATGTATAAATAAAAAAAACGATACTTGTTTTTTTTTCTTCATCAACGTTTTATTTTTCTTTCAACCTATCCTAATGTACTGATTTGACGAAAACCAGAATTGCAAATACGCGTAACTGCTAGACGCATCAACGACATGAATATAATATATGTTTGCTTTGTTTCGAACGAAACATATACGCTAAGATTCAAAATGTATGGTGAGTTTGTGAAGTAGAATCGATGTGTTATTCGTCTCGTTTGCTTATTTTTTTATTACCAGTGTAAAATATGCAGGTTTGTTTGGAAATGTGGTGAATATTTTTTTACACAATCACCGCTTCTACGGGCCCGGACGCCACTCGAGGATAAGGGTTAATGGGTATACATTAGTCAATGTGATCATAGCGTAGTAAACATAAGTAGCGGGAATTTTGTAAATTGGATTACTTAAGGGGACGGTTAATCAAGAACTTGTTTACGTTGGTCTTGGATATAAATACAAGTTCAGTTTGTTTTTTATAAATTTCGGGAAATAAATTTTGGAAGCCGTAACGCTGATTAATGGTGTCAGCGTTTATAATTCATGAAGGTATATTGTAAGATTCATTAATATTAATTAAATTAGTATAGCTTATTTAAGCTAAAAAAGAGAGCATAAGTCGTATAAGGAATCGTTATATTTATAAGATTTTTATGTTCATTAACCCAGGTTATAAGTTCGTCGTGAGCTTCACTAGGATATATCTGATTATAAATTTTTGTGAGAGAGCAATGGTGTGTTAAGAATATTTTTGTTCGAGCAAAACGTACATAATATAGTTTTTTCAAAATATAAATTAAAAAAAAAAATCCTAATCCAATTCCTTTCCATGAAAGCATCACATGCTTTTTTGTTATAACGCCTATGTTTCATGAGTAAAATGATCAGAAAAATTATTTCTATATCATAGATGCCAGCGTATTTTTCATATTATAAATTCTGAGGTTTTGTTTGAATTAGTTATGTCGAAAAAGTCTTACATATAGACTATATATATATATATATATATATATATATATATATATATAAATATAAATATATGTATATATATTTATATATATACATACATATTTAGCCAGTAGACTTAGTTTCCTAGAAGTACATCCAATGAAACATGTGTCTACCAAAAAGTGATCAATGAGTAAAAAGAGCAGGTATATTAAATTTATTTATACAAACATTGATGGCTACATATGTGCATACATGTTTCTTTTACTCCCCGCGTTGGAGGATTGCGTCTTCAAGCAAAGAATTACTATCGAAAAGAGTTTTCGAAGATAATTCTTGGATTGAAGACGTAATCCCCCAACGCGGGTGATTACAGAAGAATGTATGCACATATGTAGCCATCAAATTTGGTATAAATAAATTTAATATATACATACATACATATATTTATCTATGTATGTATATATCTATCTATCTCTCTATATATATATGTATGTAAAACTACTTAATTTATTCACACAAAATTAATATACGAAAGTATAGATTTATGCGTAAACTTTAAGTATTTACTTCAAAAGTGCTCAATACGTTGTTAGAGCTAGTTAGTAAGTTATAAAATTTATATGGCGATTAAGCTACACTGAATAAGCCTGAAGAGTTATAGAGTGGATGAAACGCGGAATATTTAGTGTAGCTTAATCGCCATATACATTTTATTACTTACTATATATATATATATATATATATATATATATATATATATACATATATATAGATATATATATAGATAGATAGATATAGATATAGATATTTCGTCTATATGTAAGATTTTCTCGACATAGCTAATTCAAACAAAACCCAGGAATTTCTAATCTGAAAAATACGTTGGCGTCTATGATATAGAAATAATCTTTGTGCTCATTAAGAGACTGTATATAGTGTGTCTATTGTATAAACTTTGAAATGACATGCTATATTAATAGTTATTTCTGTACTTCATCTGGGTAACCTTAGACATAAAGTCAGTTTTACATGACTGCTAATCCACCTGCTTTGATGAGAAGTCGAGTAGGTCACAAAAATAACCTGTATCAGACCTTTTCGAATTTCCCGATCAGATGACTCCCTGCTATTGAAAATACTCTATTTCCGAAGAAGAAAATAATCTATAGAAATATAGCTTCATAATATAGAGATAACAATTAGAATTTTTTCCGAGGTCAACTTTTTCTGAGGTTAATTTTTTCCGAGGTCAATTTTTTTCTGATGGTCAACTACATGTTTATAAATGTAATCTTCTGAAATACTTTGTGTACTGCAATTTGTTCACACGCAGTTTTTCCCTTTAGGTGTAGTTGTTTTATTTTTAAAAGACGATATTCTATCTGCTCCCATCGCCCTAAGCTTCTTCAGTTTCTTAAAGAGAACATAGCTGTACATAAAAATCCCAGTTTTTACATAATCTTACTCAGTGCTTTCCTAGAAGCTAAAGTAGAATCTGAGGCGAACCTTTTTCGTGTCGTGTAGAAAAGCAATCCTTCATAACAATGAAGAATGGCAATATGCATTAGATTAAAACAAAGTGATTTGTTTAGTTAACCCCCAAACAGTTTGCCGCCTTGAAATAAACTGTTACTTCTGAGACCTATTTGATAGATATACTAGCATCCCGGCCAGCTTAAACCTCTCGTAAAATACGGATAAATATACAATTTTAATTTATAGAGAAAGAAAGACATGTACATGCGAGCATTTTTTTTCTTTCTAAAAAGTTCACTTCATGTAATTAAAAAAACAATACCCAGCTGAGACCGAAACCAAAACCTAATGAGAAAGTCTTTACAAACTGTTTTCAAACGCATTGTGAAACAGTTGACAAAAAGATAAAACGTCGATGACCCCGACTTACAAATTTCTCACTCTTTATCAGCCCTATTTGCGGATGCAAACCGATTAAAACGTTTTTCACATGTCTGATTACCATATATACTAAATTTCAAGTTTGGAGATAAAAATTCCATTTAGTTTATAGGTTGAGAATAATCCTCACACACATTCTCACTTTAATAAATATATAGACGTATATTATTTCTTTTATTTTATATATTATTTTATTTTCTGAACTACAATCATTTAGGCTGAAATTAATTACTATAAACTTAAAACAAACAATCAACAAGCATTATCAAGTTTCAACATCAACACTTTCTGAAAGTTAATCCATATATTAATAGTGTCTATTTCCAAACATATCTATTATTTCAAATATTTGAACCAAGCTCCGAACATCTATATTAAACTACGTTTTATGCAGGTTTCATATAGGAACATTTCTATAAAATACTAGCAGGTCGCCCGGCATTGCCCGGTCGTAAGAAACGCTTACGTTGGATATTTTAATTCATACAAAAATACGTATTTATTATTAAAAAGAAAATCTTTTTTTTATAAATTATAATATTTAACTTAACATATACTTGTGAGATAAAAATAAAACTATATATATGACTTTTTGTGCTATCAGGTAGAATCGAAACCATAAGCTACAACTCGCCCCCCCCCCCCCTTGAAGAAGCACCTATATATATATATATATATATATATATATATATATATATATATATATATATATGCTCGAACTATTAGTAGTCTGATAACATGGCATGACGCTACGAAAGCAGGGACTTCAGAACAGCTTAAAATAAACGTTTAAAGACGCAGGTGGTTGAACTCAACGTATGGTTTTCTAGGTCAAAAATTACGCTATAGTAGTAATAGTTGTAGTAGTAGTAGTTGTAGAGAAAATGAATTCACAGCGCGAATTTTGTAAGATAAAAGTCGCTGAAATAAAAGATATTTGCGACATCCTTTCGTAAATCACAAATATTATAATTTAAGGAGTATATAAAAAATGCACACACATACTAACACACTAAAACATATTTTGCCGTATATATATAGATTAATATATAAATATATATTTATTAATATATATATACTGTTAATATGCATATATATATATATATATGTATGTGTGTGTGTTTGTGTATTACGAGAACAAGTCGCCTGTTCTTGTAAGTAAGTAAAAATGAGGTAGAATAGATTGAGAATTAAACTTGGTAATCTAGGTTTAGAAATAGGTTCTGAATTAAGATTCAAGAGAATTCCGATCGTGAGTTTAAAATTAATAATACAAATTTGTTATTGGAAAGTGAATGTAGAATTACCCATTGTTCAGTTTCACATAAAATAGTTAGATATGTGGCTTAAAACGGAATTTGATGATTCAATTCTGTTTATTGAAAAAGGAATTTGATTATTCAGTTCTGTTTATGAAAATGAAATTAAAATAAGGAATTTGAAATGAAATAGGAAAATGTAAACATATTTGAAAGTAGGTTAGGCCAAAATAGGTAAGAGAACTCTGGTTGCAGACATGTGAGGAACAGTGCATGTGTTAGATAACGTGAGGCATGCCAGGCTACGGGATCGAGATGCACGTTGTTGGCCATGCAATGACGTCATGGTTAAGAGATGAATCAAGAGATGAATTAAGAGATGAATCAAGAGATGAATCATGGTCAAGAGATGAATTGTCAATACAGCTAGAGCTTTAGTAAGGAGTCAGAGAGTCCAGACAGAGAAGTCAATGCCGAGTCAGAGGTCGGACAAGGTCGGTCAGACAGAGCTGACATCCAACTTTGGGAGCGAAGGTTAGAAGAAGGAAATCATGTAAGACGTTGAACTCCTTGATGCAAAATCATGACCAGTCAAAGAAATAAAGGAAGTCATCATCATTTTGTAGCAATTGTCTTGTGTTATGTCATTCAACAAAGGTATTGTGAATTTGTATTATAAGAACTTGTGTTCCACTAATCTGCATAAAAAACTTTGTGTATGCAATTCATATAAGTAATGTGTCTATCATATTAAGAATGTTTCCCCTCTCAGCTATTAATAAGTAATGACTGGTTCCTTCTTTATGATAAAAGAACTGAGAATCATCATCTCAAAAATATATGTGCTAAAAGAAAGATAATGTTTATAGAAACATTCCCAGAACTGTCATAACTGTATAAATGTCTATCTCTCTTCTATCTATATATCTATCCCCCTCTTATTGTGTACTACATGTTCCCGGCTCTGTATTAAAATGTACCCTGTCTCTATCTCACTAACATGAACACTCTAAGATGAACACGCAGCAACAAATATATAATTCCTCATCTTAATAAGACCACTACATAACATATAATGATATATATTATTATTGGGGCTCCGTCAATTTTTCACAGACTACTGATATCCAAGAAAGGGGTGCCTGCGCGAGAAATCTTTGTGGCAGGAGGTACGCAATCGCCAACCACACCTCTCCTTAGTCGACATTGTTTAATACGAGTGAAGTGTATACAGGAAGACGAAAAACAAATGAGGAAATAAGCGAAGAGCTCATACAGCGCTTGGAATTCCCAAATGGTCATCCATCTGGTACTAACCAGACTGGACGTTGCTTAAATTCGTTGATCTGACGATAACTGGTGTGTCAACGCGATTATGCCGTATATACACACACACACATATATATATATATATATATATATATATATATATATATATAAATATATTATATATATAATTATTAGTATATAAACACATTTTTAATATATAATTATATATATCAATATATATATATATACATAATGCATTATATATTAATATATATATTATTATAATATATGTATATATGTATATATTAATATATATGCATGTATACATATATATATACATATATATACATATATACATATATATATACATATATACTATATATACATGTATACATATATATACATATATACTATTTATACATATATACATACACACACCCACACACATCCACACACACACACACACACACACACACACACACACATATATATATATATTTACCTGCCATCTGTATTTTAAAAGATGGAATCGCCAGATCATCGAAAACAAGATTCAAGCAAGCAATTAAAGAAAAGAACACCCGGATCGTCCACATAGTTTTTATACATCCTTCTTAGTAAAATTGCATTTAAGTGAAGATAATAAATTACACGGTTTTTGTAAATATCAATTTTAAATCACTGTGTACACATACCGTAGATTTAAAAACTGTCAACCAAGATAGAATATCATTAAACAAACGATTTTTACATATTTTTTTGTAAAAATATACCTCCTTATAATATGTATTTTCTCTTACTTACTAAAAAAAACTAGTTTGTTTCCTCATTTTGTTTTTACTCATATGTTATGTAAAATCAATCTAAACTTTCTAAGCTATGAGGCGACCACAGAAAACGTTCAATTTTAAAGTATACAATTTACATCAGTTAATTCTATGAAAAGACTACATTAGTTATTAGAAATGTACACTGATTAACAAAAAATCCCATACATGTCCGATTTTGCAATTACATGTTGCATTTTTGAATAGCATCATCGCAAGACTATTGATGCAGCCGTCGGCAAACTTGATTAGCGAAAACTACGTTAGGAGATAATTAGCCATCCATAATATCAGTGCATTTCAAGCACGAACCATCTTTGTTTATTCATTATTTTTATTTAGTTAATAACTCGGTTCTTAAACGGTAAAAGGTAGACTATTTTGCCGCTATATGTGTTGATTGCAAAGAAATAACGAAAAGTATATTACAATCGTACAATATCATATACTACAGATAAAGAACTAATACGAATAAAACTAAATTAGAGAATAATAATTAACTTAGATATAATGCAGAGGGAATGGGATTTTTGCATCTGAATACACGTTGAATGAATCAGAAATTGTCTGCTAAGTTCTTAAACACGTGTACACCTATCTCATTCAAGTAGGCTTTAAAGTATATTATTCAAGGTGTTACCGTGATTCTTCGTTCAATTTCAATGTTTTATGCATTCGTGAGTTTGAATCTCACATTCAACAATTGTATTTTTTAATGAGTTTTTAGTGTTAAATTTTTCCTGGTCGATATCAATTATTATCATGAGCCTAAATATGTGTTTAATAAATAATGAATACAAAATATTTAATAAGATTTTTAATTTTAACATTGCTTATCACCCTCGAGAAAAGGCGGGAACCCAGTATAGGCGGATACTTCAGCTAGTAAAATAAGCGCGAAAACCACTATTTGTTATTTGATCTCAGCCACATTTGAAACGAAGTTCAGTTACACACAAAAAAAATGTTAAGCATACATCAAATAAATCATTATTTAATAAAGATAATTATCCAGTTGGGACTAAATAAATTAATAGCTTCTAATAAAATTAAACTGATAATTAAATTAAGGCGAACTTAATAAATGAAATACAACCAAAATCTAATTATATAATATATTTTTTAAATGTTTACATGGCATATGTTTCGGAAAGTCAATGCTGCATTACATACTTATGTCTACGAAGAACAAGACCAAGAATGATTAAAAAAGTAGATTAAAGGAAACAACTTGGTGAACTTAGTGTTCTTAGTTGGATATTCATCTGTAGTAGTTTTCACTGGCTTAAATATAGTTGTCTTATTCTTCTTAATAGCAACAAACTATATAGGTTCACTAGTTTACGTATTTCCTCTTAAGGTCGTTAAATGGTTCTTTGGTATTCAGTTTTTGCCATGCGTCTTAAAGCAGGGTTTGTGTACTTAGAGCCTCTCAATAGTAAAAAAAAACATTTTGGACGAGGCAAAGAATCAAACCTATCACGTGTAAATACCACTAATATGCACAGGCATTGTCAAGATACATCGAAGCTAGATTACCTTAATCTTCATTAGAAGTCCACCAATTCTTCCCGCATAGTTGTATTATTTGTAGCAATCATCGAGAAACTCATTCATTGACAGAGAGAGGCTGGGTACATCGGGGGAGAGCACTTTTCACGACAACCGAAGATTTCTTTGCTTAAGTTTGCGGAAAAAATATAATGAAACTCTCGTAGTGACGTATATATATGTCCTCAGTCATCGAAAGATTAAATACAGTTCATGCAAGTTACAAGTCAGTGGAAACCTGAAAATTAAACCAAATTGATATTTATATGAATTGATGACCAAATATTTTTATATTATAACTATTCATACTTATAGAGAGGAAAAATTTGTTCGGTCAGCCTAGTAACAACCCCTTTCTCTCTTTGTCTGTTGAAGGGCTTATCTATTTGGTTAACATATGTGAAATACAAACTAATGAATCTTACTTCATATCATTTATATTTATTTATTTATTTAACATGTCATCTACAATTACACACAACCCATTCTTTACTATTTTTTTAGTAACATCGGAGGAATCAGTTCAAACTTTCCTAATGTTCTATCATTTCTTTTGCACACATATTCTCACATTCCTGCTTCAGTGAAATTAACTTAGATTGGTTTATTAGTAGTAATGATCTACATGTGAAAAGTGTTTTGCCTTCTAAACTCCTCGACGCATTTGCATGGTCTTGCTATTTCTTTTCTTTCGCAAGGAATCCCCCATTGTTCCCTGCCTTGAATTTCATGTATTTCCTCTTATCGTTTGAGTCTATAATGGCTGCACACAATTTCCTACATGTTATTTTTATACCCTTCATCTTCTGACAGTTACTTTTCTATTGTTGATGCTATATTCAACAGTATTCATAATGTATTAACACTTTAGCTAGCAAGCACTATCTTTGTCTTCGTAACTTTAATGTGCACCATTCTTTCCAATGCTAATAGCGCACATTTGCTCGTGAAATGTTATAACCTTTCTCTGACTCATGACTTGTTCCAAATTATCACGTTTCCTACAAGTTTCCCTGATAATAACGACTTTCCCTTGATCGTTTTCTGTTTCTCAATTATCATCTATTTCTTCTTCTATTCCATTGGTTTTTTCTGATTATGCTGTTTTTATATTTACCTCAATTTGTCTGTGATATATTTATTAGTCAGTTCATCCATAGGAAAACTTTTAATTATAGGACACCTTATTGGGATGGGCTTCCCAGCTGCCTATGTGAGGTTGCATGGGGTTCTATTTTGGTATGTCTTTTAATACTGTTAAGGAGGCTAATGACTGTTGTTTTACTGGATTTGACAACTTTTATGCGCGTTGTAATTTTCAATCTAAACTTCAATTTCATTTCTGGTTTTCAGCGATTCATGCTTCTGTTATTACCCCTCGTAATCATTACTTTAATCACTAGCGTCGGGATTTTTCTGTGACTTCGGAACAAGCATAGAGAAAAGCTAACAATTCCTGCAAGAGAGAAATTTCTGATGCCAAGTTTAGCTATTCTCAAAGGATTCGTAACTATCCCTTTCTCCAAAATTCGGCTCTCGTGATATAATAGTGTTATTAATAATAACAAATCTGCTATTTCCTCTCTTTTTAAATAGTTTCCAGGTTACTTCATCTACAAAGGATAAAGTTGATATTTTTTCTCGAATATTTGCTGATAATTCTTCTATTGATGATTCTTGTGCTGCTCTTCTTGATTTTTCTTCGAAAATCGATCAGATTCTTGGTTAAGTAATTATCACACTAAAGAGACGTGCTAGAGTTTAGCTGGTTTTAACCAGTCTAAGTCATTTAGTTCTGAGTTGATTCCTGATATTGATTTATCCTCTTAGAATTATTCTATTTGTCTCAGTCATGTGTAAGGAGTCGTCTGTCGTTTCTATCTTTAAAATGCTGGTGATTGAGCTGATCCAACTCGTCTCTGCTTTGTTATTAGAAAAGTTTTTGAGAGTTTGGCAGATAAAAGACCTGTTCATTTTCTGGGAAACCTGCGCTTTTTAATTGTGTTTAGTATGGCTTTCCTGTTTTTTATTCAACAGTAATCTATTAGCTGTTGTAAGAAAACGGACCTGTTGGTTTATGGATAATTATGCATATGGTAGGATCATTGCGCTTGAAATTTCAAAATCATTCGACACACTGTAGCATCATGGTTTTGTACATAAACCTTTCTATTGGTGGTAACATATATATATAACATATATATATATATAACATATATATATATATATAACTGTATAATTGTACATAAACCTTGATATTCTACTATTGGTGGTAAATTTCTTGACATTGACAGTTTTTTTATCGATACTTTCGAGGTCGTTTATAAATATCAAAAATAAAAAAAAACCCTTTATATTAACCATTAGGCCACATCTAAATTGATGTTATTTTGTTTGGATGAACGATCATCGAAGATAATGTAAATTTTTCTGTTGTCTAAGAAAGATCTGATTATATTATGTAATCTTCCAGTAATACCATACAATTTAGATTTCAGAAAAAAAAACACCTTCATTCCAGACCTTGTCAATGGGGTTTGAAATATCGAGAGTTTCAACTCTAGCTTTCTCTGCCTTGAAAAATTCATTATGCCGGCGTTAGCACACGATCGTTATGATATTTGCACTAGAATGGGATCGCCTAAATTGATATTGGCCGTCAGAAAAATAGTTTAGCATTTACAATGTGGGTGATTAGCGCTATATAAATTAAGAATTCGATAGTTTTACTTACATGGGGGCTGAGTGTGTGATAATTGAGTGATCCACCCCTTTCATCATAAGTTATTCATACTTTTATCGTAGAGACAATATTCAAATTATCAAGGAAGTAAACCTTTCAGAGGTTACCGAGAAAATGTGCTAACTCAGTACAGCATTTCTTTCCTAATATAGCAAGGATATGAGCCATCACACACATTTAGTAATTGTTTAGGTTTATTATATCACGGACTTGGAAATCAACCTATCGAGTGTAACTTCTGGTCGCAAATATAGAGAGTACTTTCAGGGTCTAAGGTGGAGTTATAGATGAACTGCCACAAACCAAGACAGATTTCTCAGCTGTTGAATAATAGACTGCTGATTGTTCATTACTCATAACATATGATTCGTTTCTAGAAATTGCTATTTCCTTCATTTCAACAACTTAATGCGTTCTCTAATTTTTACAGTATGCTTTCTGTTGGCTGCGGACTATTAAAGCTTACAAATATAAATTACTAGATTATCTATGGAATGCATGCATGCGCGTGACACTTGAGACGTAAACAAAATAGTTTTTTTTTTTAAATAACAGAAATATTTCTATGGAAGTATATTAAAATGAAAAATCACGGACGGATCACTCAAACATTAAAACAAATCCTACCTATTCGTGTAAAGTTACCTATTTTTCGAATAATCGCTCAAAAATCGAAAATTAAACATGATTTTCCTATGAAGCGAACGCCGACGAAAGTCATTTATCAGCAAAAATGCACATGTACCTACCAATGAGAAATATAAGAATGAAAAACCCATATTGGAATCGTCCAACCAAGTATAGAAACTTAAAATCTAAAATAAAATAATTAATAAAACCTAAAGCAAAAAAATAAAAACCTAAAGAAATAAAATAAAATAAAACTAAATATTGAAACAGATTAGTAAATTTGTCAACAAATTCACCGTTCTCACGCAACTATTTTGTATCTAGAAATGCAAGCAAAAAATAAAAAAGAAGGAAGAAACGAAGGAAGAAGAAGGGACGGAAAGAGAGTAGTAGTAGTAATAGTAGTAGTCTTGGCTTTACAATTGTTCTTATGTTAGTCAACGGTTTAAAGTTGTTTAGTTTTAGGAAAATAGCGACGGTATAGTTGTAATAAAGAATAGTTGAACCCCCCCTCCACTCTTCCAATGTTAACTAATAATTTCGAAATAATAACGTTAATATTTCAGTGCGCAGGTCAAGATCTGCAAAAGAAGCGATTTGTGTTTATTTGTTTACGTTGTTATAGGTTAATATTTATGCGCGCATACGCAAACGGATGTCGAAAACCGGAAAGTGGGTTACATCACTCGTTATAAGGTCATTTGAGTTTGTTATCGGAATCTGAATATCGACGACAAAACTACGTGACGATATCTGATTTGATTTGATTGAATGGCACCAATACAGCTTGAAGTGAATCTTTGGCATTCATTTTACAATAAAAATCATGATTATTATTATTACGCTATTACACATATCATGAGTATAAAATATCAATTATTGTCTACTTCTATAATAATGCAAGATATATATTTACACATACTGATAGACACACTTGTATACACACATACATATGCACACACGTACCTACCCACCCATATATATATATATATATATATATATATATATATATATATATATATATAGTAAGCTGGTAAGTTTTCTGTCTACAAGGTAAAACTTCAGAAACTCTTTCTTCTATAATAATAGTGTTCAATAATAAATATATCTACTTTTATTATCAAACGATTTATTTATACTAATATCTGGCTAACAACTTCGGAATATGCTTCCGTAAAAGTTCGACATCTTTAGATATAAAGAAAGAAAAATACCCCGTTCTTCGTGCGTTTGTATCCTAACATGAAGTTAACTTACTATGAACAGAAATTCTGTTACTAAATTAAAACTCCGTTTTAACATACGTAAGAGTAAACGTTCGTGTAATTGAAATTCCAAATTCATCCGATTATGGTGAAATGAGATTTTTATTGTTTGCGTTGTCACGTGTAAGTGGGCAGATATTTATGATTGACACAATCACTTGTGTATTCATGGATGGGGAAGGAACATATCATTAGTTGATGTAATTACACTAAGATAAACAAATTTATGAGAAAATAATTTCAAATAGCAGATAATAATACATATATAATTAAAAAAGTATATGCAGTTCCTGATTTCATAAATACACTAGCAAGAAGATCTGACGTTGCCCGGATTGTACTACACCTATAATTTTTCTTGGATATTCCTGCATCCTGATTAGTTGACCAAACCGTGGTGAGATAACAACAACTACTGAAAGCATTAACTGCTGTGGATGTAGTTGGAGGATCCGACATTCCTATTCCGTTGCGGTTTACCTGACGGAGGCCTGAGAAATAATTGCCCGAAACGCCGTAGAAGACAACAACTAGAAGATCAGGAAAATAGTCCAAATAATTAATACATAAAAAAACAAAAAAACAAATTTACTCATCTACCAAATAATTCAAAAAATTAATTCTACACTTTCTATGTCTTTATTGTCGTCGAGATCGGTAAAATTGCATATTTTTTAATCAAATCGGAAGATGTTTTAGGTCTAGTCCTGGACCAATCACCATGAACGGGAAAGAAGTGTTGCGTGCTTTCCCAGGATTACTTAATCTACAATACATTCTTATCTACATTCTCAGAGAACCGATAGTTGATTTTACACGTGAGTTTTTCTGCTCGTGCGTTGATAAAACTTGTTAAAATGCAATTGCGATATAATACTGCATATGAGTGTGGACTTTCGTCAAAATTGAACTGTTACTCCTTTAATCTAATTTAACAATTATGGACTTTTTTTTTGCTTATCGAAGATATTTCTATACAAGACATATCTAAGAACAGTGTCAGGAATATATAGCACAGTTTTACAACTCCAAAAAGATTTGCCTAAATGTTTCTCAAGTGTATAGTGAACTCTCTCCTACACGCACAACGTACTTTTATATATAAGTGAAGATAAATTATATATATAAACATAAATTAGAATATATTTTAAGTAAGTATTCTAAAAAAATTAAATAATTAAGTAAAATACATAAAAAATGGCTGCTACTACTACTACTACTACTAATAATAATAATAATAAATAACTGTAATAAAAATAATGATATATCTAAACGTTTATACCATGCACTGAACAAGGCAGGGGTGCCAAGGCAGTAGCCCTAGATATACCTAAGACCTTAGACAGGGTATGGAACGATGTTCTTCTCATGAAAAGTCAGTTCCTGTGGTATTACTGGAGAAATACTTTACATGATTAAATCCTTCTTAAATAAGAGAAAAATCCAGGCTATTCTAGATGGTTGTTCTTCAAAGCAATATCATATAAATGCGGGTGTACCTCAGGAGTCGATCCTTAGACATTTATTATACCTGATATTTATAAATGATCTCCCTGATATATTTTTTCCGGAGATGGGTATATTTGCTGAAGACACCATGCTTTAAAGCAGACAAACGGATCCAAACATTGAAGGAAACCGTATCCAAGCCAACGGAGAAAACTCTAGATGAAGACCTCCAGTTTGTCGTAAAATGCTATCAAGACTAAACTTCTTTCCTTAAATAACTACAAGAAACTTTCTCAACCACTAATAACCATTGAAAATGATACATAACCTGGAGATATTTTTTTCCATCTCCATGACTTAACGTTCACATGAAACATGAGTTATAATAAAAACATTTAGGACATTGCCAATGCTGCTGCAAAAAAGTGGACTATCTTTACCGTGCTGGAAAATTACTTACGTTTGAGAGTATCCTGTACGTCTACAAGGTCACCATTAGCCCATGTATGAGTGATTGTTGCCACATTTGGGCTGGTGCATCTGGTACTAGTCTCTCCCTCTTAGTCAGGATTAAAAAAGAGAGTGGTTAATCTAATGAATCTGCACCATCAGCTAGACGTCAACAGCTGTCAAATCGACGAAATAATGCACCCCTGCCTGTTTTAGAAGTATTTTAATGGTAGGTGCTCAGATGCACTACACTACAGGTCGTTGTCTCTCATCGGCGTAAAAACCACACAGCAGTAAAATCCAACACCTACAGAGTAAACATTCCTAGACGTAAGAAAGCCTTCTTCCCTAGGACTGCCAGAATGGAATTCTCTTCCTGGCTCCTGCTTCCCGGGCTGTACTGACATGCAAACGTTCAAATGTAAAGTAAACAGACATCTTGCTGCTCAACTCCCTATTTAGAATCCCTGAAAATTATGTCTCAGATAGTAGCACCTTGTATCAAATTGGTAGTGATTTGTTTGGGGTGAAAATACAATAAAAATTAATACGAAATCTATATGGATTAAAATACCACATTTAAGCGTAACAACGGGGTAATTGGGGGTGAATTGCAAGTATATATATATATATATATATATATATATATATATATATATATATATATATATATGAGTAGAAAAAGTGAAGATATTGTAGAATTAAATTTACAATATTTTATACAAAAAAGGAATGCGAAATATACATATGTGTATGTATATAGATTATTGAATACTTGACTGAATATATATAAATGAAATATCAATCAATTAATGTAGAATATTTAGAAAACTGTATCATGGTTTTGGGCTAATCTTAAACTGGAGAATGTTAAACAACCCTCAAATAAATGAATATTCACATGTATCCACATAAAATAAAAGCCAATGCATCTAAATATATGTATATTCGGTATTAACATATTAAAATCTATTCTAGCAACCGCAAGCAAATATACAATACAAATTTACTACACTCTTTGTTATACTAATTTTTAACTATTAATATTATGAGGAAGATGCAGGTAAAGTGTGATTAGAAGGAAGAAGCAGAAACTTTGGAAAAGGAAAAATAAGAAATGTGTTTAGGAAAAGTCTGTCTCTCTTTAATATAAAACTAATATTATCATTATTATTATAAATAGTATTATTGCTTTTACCTTAAAACTATTTTAATATATAAACAGACATATAGGTCTTTCTGAAATTACATGGAAACATTCAAGTGCAATCGTATTTTTACATTTTATTAATTAAAACATAGGTTGCTCCAGTTCTGTCCAAACTTTACAATAAATGCCTTAACGAATCTTGTTTTCCCGACTGCTGGAAAACCGCCTCTGTGGTACCAGTCTTCAAGAATTCTGGTGAAAGAACTGACCCACTAAATTATCGCCCCATTAGCCTCCTCCCGCTTTTCGCCAAAATATTTGAGTCCTTAGTTAATAAAGCCCTAGTCCAGCACCTAACAGCTGCTAAACTCTTGACTGACAAACAATATGGATTCAGGCAAGCCCGTTCAACAGCAGATATCTTAACTGTAGTTTCTGAACGTATATACCGTTCATTGGATAAAACAGGGGAGGGTAGAGCGGTGGCCCTTGATATATCTAAGGCTTTTGACAGGGTATGGCACGATGGTCTTCTAAGGAAAATTAGATCATATGGAATCACTGGAAGAATTCATAACGTAATTAAATCCTTCTTAAGTAATAGAAAAATCAAAGTTGTCCTCGACGGACGTACATCCAAACAATATGACATAAATGCGGGAGTGCCTCAGGGGTCTATCCTTGGACCTCTATTGTTCCTGATATTCATAAACGACCTCCCTGATAATATTGTTTCGGAGATGGGTATATTTGCCGATGACACCACTCTCTATAACAGATATGAGGGGAAAACAAATGAACACATATCCAAGAAAATGGCAGAAACACTAGAGGATGACCTCCAATCCGTAGTGGAATGGGGACAAAAATGGTTGGTCTCATTCAATGCTGCTAAGACTAAGCTTGTTTCCTTCAATAACTACAAGAAACCTTCTCTACCACCAATAGCAATGGCCAAGAACACATTGCCTGAAAATACTTCTTTTAAACTCCTCGGCCTAACGTTTACAGGGAATATGAACTGGAATAGATACATTGAGAGCATTGCCAAGGCTGCTGCAAGGAAGGTTGGCTCCCTCTACCGTGCTAGAAAACTACTTACGCCTGCCAGTATCCTATACCTCTATAAGGCAACCATTCGCCCATGTATGGAGTACTGTTGTCACATCTGGGCTGGTGCATCTGCTGCTTGTCTCTCGCTCCTGGACAGGGTTCAAAAAAGAGTCGCAAACCTGATAGGTCCTGAACTGTCATCTGGGCTTCAACCTCTGTCCCATCGACGAGATGTTGCATCCCTCTGCCTGTTCTACAAATACTTTAATGGTGAATGCTCTGACGAACTGCAAACACTTGTACCTCCCCGACGTAACTACCCCCGACAAACCCGACAAGCTACTAAGTCTCATCCCTTTACAGTGGAGATCCCTAGGTGCAAGAAAGCCTTTTACTCCAATAGTTTCTTCCCCAGAACTGCGGGTCTTTGGAACTCCCTTCCGGGATTCTGCTTTCCCAACTGCAATGATATGCAGAAGTTCAAGTGTAATGTGAACAAACATCTTTCTACTCTTCTCCCTTCATAATGACCCCGCTAATTAATTCCCTAATAGTAGCCCCCTGCTTCAAAGTGGCACTGTGCCTTGTTTGGGGTGAAAATTGAATAAAAAAATAAAATAATAAAATAATATTATATTAATATTTCCAGACATTATGAAATTCCATGTTTTTCCTTCAGTTTTTATAACATAATATACATGCATTTATTATCACCCAAACAATATATATCCATGTTCAATGTATGCCCTTTTAATATATTCGTATTGTATGTTCTTTATTCTATATAAGCACAATAATATTCTTTGATAATTCGATATTCAAATATTTGCGAAGAGTGCAATTAACAATGTTGTAGTTTTCTGTTAACGCAATTATATAAATAAACATATTAATATGTCTACCTTTATTATATTTGTTTGATATACAACTTCATGCAATAGAGTCCATAGAAAAGTACATCAATCCATATTGCTGAAATTATAGCCAGCGTGTCGATTTAACTAGTTCGCATTAATGTTCATTTTTTACTGTAACCGTCCACAATATGTATTAGCTAAGAGATTTACTGTAATAACAGTTATTTAGTTCATAGAGTAAATATAATTTATAGTCAATAGTGGCAAAATAAACTTCTTTTTGGAAGCTGATAAGACAACTGTTTTTATATAAATATCAATATTTTTATAGTTGTGCTTATGCATCGCTGTGTACGTAGTTCGGTTCTCTCAGAAGAGTAGATAGAGGATAATATTTATAAGGATATAGACAACAGTAACTGAACTGAAGACAATCCAGGGCTTGTCAAAGGGCGTGCTGTAATATGTTCCGTCATGCAATTAAAGATAATGCGTCGAACGGCGAGCGAATGTAGAGGAAAACTTGCTTGGTCTGACTTTTCAAGTCTGGTTTTATATTTCAGCAATAGAGACTTTGCCGATGTCATAATTGATTTTGAGAGTCTTTCATCTTTGGAAAGATCTTATTAAGAAGGTTTTGAACTATGAATACAGACATCCATTACAAGATAAAGAAGGGTGTATAATAACGGCTAGATAGGGGAGGGCGATTAACAGTATAGAGATTAGAACGAGAGACAAAAACAAAAATAGTAGGTGAGATCAAGAGAGTAAGAATAAGAAGAAGAGACGTAAGTCAAAATATTTAAAATGAAGAAATTTAAAGAGAAAGAAGTTTAGACAACACTGTAAATTAAAAGCGATTTAAATGGACAAGAAGGAGGGAAAGATGAAGTGGCAATAAAACGAAAGAGCCCGCCGAAGATAAGAATTAGGGTATTGATCAAAGGCTAAAGAAAATAAGAAAGAGATAGCACTAATCAAAATATTGGTATATAAATAAAAATAGACACTAAACAATTAAAAGGCACACACGATTAAAAGAAGTAGTTTAGAGTAATTGATAGACGATTGGAAATGGCTCAAGTTTAAGATACACACATAGATAAAAATAAAGGAAACTAATACAGTCAACACACACACACTCATATATATTATATAGAGATAGATTGATAGATAGATGCATACATACATACATGCATACATTGATACATAGATAGATAGAATTATAAAGAGGCAATGACGAGGGCAGGTAGTAAAATGTGCAACCACGAAATAAGAAAGAAAATATAACAAGCAAATGTAAAGTAACACTGTAAAAAGTTTCGTTTGATCACTAGAAAGTCTGAACGACAGATAGCATGTCCGTGATGATAAATCCTTAATAACGGTTATCAAAGAACGTTTATAAGTCAATGTGTATCCACCATGCAAGAGAAGATTACTAAAAGTACCCAATCAGATTAATTTCACTCTCTTAAATAGTTGATCAAATTCTAAAATCGTTGTCTTAGGAGTGGTAATCATAGTATAAGAGGAATCAAATGCTGAAGGTAGTGAAGCAAAGAGCAGATCCGCTTTTGTCAGCAATTAACGATGGATTTTATCACAAAGATTTATGATGTTTTAATTAATCCTTAACTAATCGATCCATTAGAGATTAATTATTCCAAATTTTGGAATAAGGATTAGTTAACTGTGTATTAATGGAAGTCTATCATAACTGTTTAAAAGTAGCAACCGCATTTTATTGTCACAATTTACTGTATAACGTAGCCCTGTTTGGCTAGCCATTGTGTATGTTCCGAACTGAGATTTAAAACCTGATCGAATATAGGTTCTTATTCCTTGCAAATCTGGAATCTAGGGAAAATTTTAATGTATATTTTTTACGTAACTATATCTGGAGAAATCTACTCTAAAGAGTAATTATTGCCATTAGTTGAAAATCGTTATTTTTTACGGGTAAAGAGCTAAAGATATTAACGCGGATTATATATATATATATATATATATATATATATATATATATATATATATATATATATATATATAAACCTATTTCATTTATTCACATAAATTTACTATACGAAAGTATAGATTTATGCGTAAACTTTAAGTATTTACTTCAAAAGTGCTCAATACGTAGGTAGAGCTAGTAAGTAATTTATAAAATATATATGGCGATTAAGCTACACTGAATATTCTGCGTTTCATCCAACTATAGGATTCGTCAGGCTTATGCGCATAAGCCTGACGAATCCTATAGTTGGATGAAACGCAGAATATTCAGTGTAGCTTAATCGCCATATATATTTTATAAATTACTATATATATATATATATATATATATATATATATATATACTTATCTATACATGTGTATATATATAACAATGCTGTATGTACACAATATGTATATATATATATATTATATATATATTATATATATATGTGTTTGTGTGATTATGCTATATACGCAACATGTAAACACTGTATATTTAACTTCATTAAGATAGGTCCATGGATTAAAACGTTGGATATTAACAGTTAGTGATTCTAGGTTCGAGATATCTGCTAGTGTGCTATTGTTTATCGTCACACTGATGAGACATGGGGAAAACGAAACTAGCTTGTCTGTAACATTAATATGAATTAAAAAATATACATGTTTACGTATATTAATGTGTGTGTAGAAAATAGCAGCATAGATAGCTGGTGCATCGCATAAATGATCGTATGCTTTGCAGATATAGCAACCCTAATGCAGCAGAGTGAGCGGACAAGATGAGCGTTTTCCTGCAAATTAGTCGTGCTTTGCCAGATATGCCGTGCTATTGCTCATATCTGCATGTGAAAGACTCCATAAGGGTCACCTATTCAGACTAGATCAGGTTTGAACAAAAGATGGCTTCACGCCGTTCAAGACAACGTTCCCCGTCTTAAAACGACCTGTCAGTTAACAATTGGGTTAATAACTTGCCTAGTATTAATTCCTCCTCGTATTTCAAGTTGCATATCATATATGTCCATTCTCTTCCAAATTGAAGTCATAAAGAAAGGCTTTTATTCCCAGCGATACTAAAATCTAACAGACTATGAAGACGGCAATCAATGAAATCGTCTTTTGAACGCTTCGAATGGAACTAAGTGTGGCACTAATTCTTTCTATACAAATGTGTTCAATCACCGTTTGAAAGTGGTCAGAGTTATCACCAAATGCCTCACTGCAGATGCCTAATGCAATAATGAGTTTAGTGTAAAGAATTAGCTTAAATGCTATTAAATATATCTACGTACTTATTTATCCGTCATTCTCTCTCTCTGTCTCTGTCTCTCTCTCTCTCTCTCTCTCTCTATATATATATATATATATATATATATGTCACCCCTTGTATTAATATCCATAAATGAATATGATGGTATGTTTGTCTATTAATATATGAATATGTTTAAACCGTAATTATATTTTCTGTCTGTTACTATTGCATTTATTATCACTTACACACACATATATGACATTAAATAGATACTTTACGAAATAATTCATAGATGTAAAAGTTTCCTGCTTATTCTACTCACGGCAAGCACGGAAAATCATATAAACTAGCATTAAAAATTGAAACGTTATATACTAATTGATATTTTGTGTGTGTTTCATATAATAATTTGCATAATGTATATCCCAGGTTTATTATGACACAAGCCAAAAAAGCATAGGAATTCGCAGTGTCAGAAAAGCTGGATAATAATGTAATGAATACACATGCTCTGGCGAGATCCCCGTAATTTTATTTAATGCATTCAATAGCGCTCTTGATTTCTACAAAGTTATATTTTTAACACTACTTACTTAATAAATTGTTCAGCTTTCCTTACTTTATTAGTTAGTAATTTGCTTGTTTTTAGCGGCCGACTCGTGCGTTCTTTAGCGTTCTGCAGGTCACTCGAGTGATATGTTTTTCAGGAATCACTTAAAAATAATTCCATTCTAGGAGGGGTACGAGGGGCGTGCAATAAGTAATGCCCCTGACCAACTTCCCATAGCAGTTACGCAACGAAATTTGGCACAGTTATTAGTCTTTCTCTATATAGAAACCACCCAGAGTTATGCATTTCTCCCATCGTTTGATGCAGTTATGGAGACCGTTTTTGTAGAACACTCCAGGTTGGTCCTCTAACCACGACGTGACTTCAGAAATCAAGGCTGCATCATCTGGGAAACGCTTTCTTTCAAAAACAACTTCGTGGTTGGGAAGAGGTAAAAGTCAGAGGGTGCAAGGTCAGGAGAGTTGGGAGGATGGGGAGGAATTCATAACCACACGCCCGTGCTTCTGATCTGGCGACATTCGAGTTGTGGACAGGAGCGTTGTCCTGCAGGAGGAGAATACCTTTGCTGATCTTGCCCCGCCTCTTGATTTTGATAGCTTCCCTTAATGTCCTCAAAAATGAAGTGTAATAAGCTCCTGTAATTGTGGTACCCTTTGCCAGGAAATCTGTCATCACTACTCCGTCCTGGTCCCAGAAGACTGTGAGCATGACCTTGTCAACAGAGGGCTGCACTCTTGCCTTCTTTTGAGGTGGTGAATCCCAGTGCTTCCACTGCACTGTGAACTTTGGTCTCTGAATCATAGTGATGGACCAAGCTTTCATCCTGTGTAATCAGTCTTTTGAAAAACTCATCTTCTTGGCACATTTCCAAATTCATCCTCGAGCACTCGAGGCGTTCTCGCTTATGGTGTGAGCAACCTGGGAATCCATCTGGCAGAAACTTTATGCATATGCAAATGGTCATGAATGATATTTTCCGTGGACACTATACTAATCTTTACATCTTGGGATATTTGGCGAATAGTAATGCGCCGATCTCCAAAAATGGCCGTCTCGACTAGACGGACAGATGCCTCATCCATGGCAGAAGAAGGAGCTTTTTCTACAGACTTCCGGTCATGTTTGAATTCATGATGCCAGCGTTTTACAAGGTAATATGATGAGGCATTACCACCATAAGTTTCTTTCATTTCACCAAAAGTCAAATACAAAAACCGGATCACTGCTCAAAATTCAACAGGCTCCATTTCACACCTGACTTAGTTCAAACACCTGTAAAACAGAAACCACAATTAGTTCAGAGCTGTAATTTGCCACATAATCTGTAGAGATATAATTCATTGCATATGCAAAATTTTAGCTAGATCAGACAACTGAAAGTGGGCCAGGAGCATTACTTATTGCACGCCCCTCGTAAAAATATAGTTTGATTGGTGGTCCGAGTGTTCCATTACTTGAATTTAGTGCTTTCAGTAGCGCTCTCAGAACCTCCTGAGTTATATATTTTAAAGATATTACTTAAAAGTAATATCTCTTTTAGGTGGTTAGAAACTTAGTTTATTACTGCTTGATGTCTTTATAATTTTATTAATTGCTTTCAGTAGCAATCTGGAAGTCTCCCAGGTTTTATTATTTTTCACTTCTCGCTTAATAATACTTTCTATTTTAGGATGGAGAATTAAAGATTACCTTGGTGTCTCAGTCGCGCTTTAATTACTCTTTTATGGTGGGAGTAAAATTATTTTATTAGTGCTCTGAATGCCTCCGTAATTTTAATTAGTACTTTCTGAAGGTTTTCTGAATTGCATTTTTCAATGTTGACTTAATATCTTTTTCCAGGCAGAAAAAGAAACTCGGTTTTAGTTGCGCTGTTGATGCCTTTTTACTCATAGTTAGGTGCTTTGAGTTGAGTTGAATTTCTTTCAGTTCTTACTGGAGTGAAATAATTTATCTACTAGGGGTTTAGAAATATGGATTTAGTTGTACTCTAGAAGCCGTTATAGATTTATTCTGTATCATATTACAGTCAAATTACAAAATAAAATGGTAATCACATTAAAGTCATATATATATGTGCGTGTGTGTATATATATATGTATATAACTACTTAATTTAAGCACATAAAATTAATATATGAAAGTATAGATTTATGCGTAAACTTTAAGTATTTACTTCAAAAGTGCTCAATACGTAGGTAGAGTTAGTTAGTAAGTTATAAAATATATATTGCGATTAAGCTACACTGAATATTCCGCGCTTCATCCACTCTAGGACTCTTCAGGATTATGCGCGAATTTTGTGGTTGTTTGTCGTTTTTATATACGTATATAAAAACGACAAACAACCACAAAATTCGCGCATATTCCCCACCGCGAACTTTTTTTTATTCCGATGCAATGACTTCCGTAGATTTCTAGAGAAAAAATAGATATCTGTTGACGTAAACCAAAGTATTGACGAACATAATAAATTCATTTTATTCGCAACACTCTAACTGATATGCATTTCCATTTCGAGCTATTGTAAGTTTCAAATGCTATATTCAGGCTTATATGCGAATTTTGTGGTTGTTTGTCGTTTTTATATACGTATATAAAAACGACAAACAACCACAAAATTCGCGCATAAGCCTGAAGAGTCCTAGAGTGGATGTAACGCGGAATATTCAGTGTAGCTTAATCGCCATATATATTTTATAGCTTACTATATATATATATATATATATATATATCAATAATTATTATTATGTATATAAGTTTATATTTTTTCATTCATATGCATGCTATATATATATATATATATATGTCATATAATCTTAACAATTGTTAGCATATATAAACATATATATATAATACGACAATCGTTCCACTTTTTTTATTCCGATGCAATGACTTCCGTAGATTTTTAGAGAAAAAATAGATATCTGTTGACGTAAACCGAAGTATTGACGAACATAATAAATTCATTTCATTCGCAACACTCTAACTGATATGCATTTCCATTTCGAGCTATTGTAAGTTTCAAATGCTATATTATTGATCATTTAAAATAATCATAAACTGGATAATCCATACTAAAACCATATGATTGAAGGAAGATGTTTTAATATATGAAAATATTTTTCCTATTTTTAAAATTTGCTAGTGCCACGCCTATAGATTTTATACACATGTATTTCGAATTTTACCCATTTTCAGTGGTCTGACAACAGAATTTTATTGAATGGAGAATATTATCACGTATATATGGGTTAGTGTCATTCACTTAATAGCCGGCAATAATAGTGTTTTTGATCATGCAATTAGATTAATATACCTACTTAGATAATTTATGATAGCTATTAAAGATAGCCGTGGAATTTAGATACCTAAGTATACAACACAATGGCAAGCAATCTACGAAAGATTAATGCTAGCAACAGTAAACGTAGTTACTAGTTTTGTCTTCTCTGCGCCAACCTCTCGAACCAAATGTTCTCAAATCCTTCGCCACCTTTACTCAAGGCACGCCTTTATGCTAGTCTATCTTCGGCTAGCTCCTCCCACACATTCTCATCGATGCCAAGAGCGATCATGCCCGTTTGGCCACGTCTTTAAAGCGCAGCACCTTGCGACCGCGGCTTCTTGTTCCATTTGCCAGTTCGCGGTGCGGGATATCCTTAGGGAGATGGCCATCAGGCATTCTGCGCAGGTGTCCAAGCCATGTTGATTGTCGGATCCTAAGTGTCCGGAACAAGAAGCGGTTGCCAGCATATCTTAGCACCTCTTCGTTGGTGATTCTATCCCACCAATTGATACCCATGATACGTCGCAAGCATCGGACATGGTGGACCTTCAGTCTTTTCTCGTGACGAGCATACGTGGTCCAAGTCTCTGCTCCATACAGTAGGGTACTCAGAACACATCATTCGTAGATGTGGCAAGAAGTGAGGTATTTATTGAACCATGCTCTTTCATGTAGTTGGTTGAAAGTAGACGCTGCTCTACCTATGCGCGTTTGTAGCTCCTCTTCAAAGGATACTCACTTGTTGATGTTGGATCCAAGATACGCAAAGTTCTCGCAGTCTCTAGTTCGTACCCATTGATGGCGATTGGTGATACGTCACCCTGGCGCATCACGGCTGTCTTCTTCATACTGATTACTAGTGCGAACTCCGCACAAACAGTGCTCAATTTGTCAAACAGCCGCTGGAGTCCACTTGCGGATAGCGAGACCAATGCACCATCGTCTGCAAACAGCAGCTTAAGTATTAGGACTCTTTGAACCTTAGTTTTGGCGCGTAGGCGGGCCAAGCTAAAATGTTCTCCGTCAGAGCGAGTATGAAGGAACACACTGTCTTCGTCCTCGTGGTTTCCAAAAGCATTGTGCAGAAGAACTGAGAAAATGATACCAAACAGTGTGGGAGCCAACAAAACCTTGCTTGTCAGACATGTCACCTTCGAAGAAGACTGCGGTTGTCATGTCGTCCTGGAGCGATCTTGTCAAACTAAGAAGAGTCGGTGGACAGCCCAGCCTTTGTAGGATGGCAAAAAAACCATCTCTACTGACCATGTCAAAAGCTTTCGTGAGGTCCACAAATGCGATATGGAGAGGTCTACGTTGCTCTCTGCATTTTCCCTGTATTTGATGCACTGAATATATCATGTCCGTGGTTGAGCGCTCGCTGCGGAAGCCACATTGCGATTCTAGATAAACGCGGTTTGTAATCTGCTGGAGCCTTGGAAGGAACACTCTGGCAAAGACTTTGTCGGTGACACCGAGTAAAGGTATACCACGATAGTTAATTTAATCTCCCGTGTCTCCTTTATTGAATTAATATAAGTATGGGAGATGAATTATTCAGTAATCCGAAAACTTCAGACTCCCTAGTGTATTATGAAGACATTTAAAACGGGCATAATATGGAAATAACCTCAACTTTATAAATACAAATAGTTTCAATTTGCATTAATTTGGTCCATTGTTTTGAAACCCTAATTAAGCAAGATTCGTTGAATTTTAATTTACCTAAGGATTCTTTAAAATTAAGCCATACGTCCGTGTCGGAGGATATCATAAACTTTTATAAAATTAGAAAAGGCATCATATATATTAGGTTAATATCATTAAGTTTAATATCTTTATATCTATGTTTTACTAATCGCATGAAAATATATTTTGTGAACTGGGGCGGGTAGTCTTCTAGTTTACTATAATTTACATTTAATCATCTTTATTAAGTGTTTTTGCAACATGTATTAATGTTATCTGCATTCATTAGCTTGAACTATTATCTGTTGAATTATTTTTATTCATTTTGCTATATCAATCATTTGTTTATATATTTTTTATTTACACCATAGAAATACTTTTGCTCTTATTTTATTACTTTCCAACAATGGAGCAGTTAGAGAACGCGACCGTTTTCAATGTCGGAAAAGCACCTCCACAAACTGAGGCATTCTGTCTGAAAACAGCACTAAAAGTAGTCGTGATTAGTGAAAGAAAGATAAAGTATCAGCACATATATTACACTTTGCTACTAGCAATATTTATTCTTATTTAATAGCGAAACATAACAAATAGCATTAACATTTATGTGCTTTATTGATCAGATTTCATCTTACATATAGAGATAACGGAAATGATGATTCTTAAATTTATCCAAAAAGTAGTATCGATACATGAACGACATAGACCCAATAGGCTTGGAACTTTAGAATATGTAGTGTTATAGTTTATTTATTACGACAACAACAGATATGTCTACAACAATTAGCTAGTTTTATTATTTTGTTCATAATTATAGATCGACGTACGTAAGCATGATTCAGCAGAAATCGATTTCAATATGGGAGAATCGTCAGGTTTCGACTATAAGAGTAAATATACAAAGAAACCTTTAGAGTCTTCATTCAGTTCTTTCCCAATTGAATGGCGCCAGAAGAAACGATCTCAATCAAATTGGAACATACATATTACACTGATATTATTGTATACGACTTTCTGTTTTCATCTATTTATTGATGTTTTCATTCGCTTTAATTTTCCAAACCATTTGAGAATTTATTACAGACGCTCAGTGAAAAATTATTCATTAAATCTCTTCCAGAACATTTATGTATTAATGGTTTCGTTGCCTGCTTTACAAGTGCATGTTGCAATGGAGAAGAGAAGAAACAATACAGTTAGGAGAAAATATTAAGGCAAAGAACACAAACGAATTATGAAAGTAAAACAACAAAGATAAACTAAAATAAGTAAAATTTAAGAGAAACTGTCTGAAAAAACGAAAGTAAGATATAAAGTTAGCAGAAGCCCAAGGGAGAAAAACGAGAGAAAAAAAAAAGTAAAAAACACAAATGCAAGATAAACGCCATGTAAAAAAAAGCAAAGAAGGAAACGGAAATAGAAAATGAAAAGAGGGGGAAAGAAACACTGAAAGAAAAATAAAAGAAAAAACAAATCGAAAAATAATAAGGACAAAAAAATAGAGAAACTTGAAACAACGATGAAACATTACTAATGGTAAAAATATAAAAGCAAAGATGAAAATATTAAAATAATGAAAAAACATAATATTTTTTAAATTGGTAAAAAAAAGAAATGATACAAAATACAAGAGAAGGAAGTAAAAATATAAAGGCCAATGATATTGACAAATAACAAATTACAAATAACAACAACAATAAAAACAAAAAAGAAAATAACGAAATAGAAATGAAGAAATGGAACAAAAACGCAAAGAAAAAAAGTTAAAAAGAAAACAGAATGAATAAAAGAGAAAGTAAAAACGAATAAAAGAAAGAACAATTAAAAATTAAAAAAAATAAAAACAAGAAAATAAAAAGTTAAGACGGGAGAAAATGTTTTAAGAAAAGTTAGAAATAATTAAAAAAAACTATATAGTGTCAGAAAAGGAAAGAAAAATAACAATTCGTTGATAAATCAGTTTGTAATACCAATTTTGGTAGTATTCTCGCAACGCCGGGAATTCCACTATTATTTGAAAGTGGAGGATCATGCTGAATACAAACCACAGGTATTCAGTAATAGGCATAAATATATCGGTAAGGCAACATGACGCACCGTACTCAGTATTTATAAATGGCCAGTCATATTATAATGACCAGGCCCAACGTCGCTTATCTCCAGCTATCTAACGAATATGAATGAGAAATTACTAAGTGAAATAACGAAATAAAAATATGAAATAGAAAGTATTATATTCAATACTATAAATTACTTTGTTTGTTGGGTTTACTTGAGTTCATCTAACCTTATTTTATTTGTGCTTTACTCCTATGGATAAAATGTTATGCAGATCTTAACAAATTCGATGATCCTGTATAATAAATGTAAACCTAGAGAATACATATTAAGTAACGGTAAACAGCGATTGTTATAATGCCCCTATAATCGGGCCTAACTGACATTTTCAGAAAAGTCTTAAGATCCTATTTATCAAGGTTACATCAACCTAAATTAAACTAATTTAATATAATGAAAATAATCCGCATTTCGCACTATCACAGCAAATTTAATAATGATCGCTTAATTAGCTTAAAAGTTATTAAGGCACATAAAAATTGATAAACACCTTATTTAAGAGAAATATTTATAAATACAAAATCTTTGAATGAAAACATCCTACAAAAATAGAAGAACTTTATATCAGCGAACATATTATTTAAGTACGAATAAACAAGTACTAAAGCAATACCTTCTGAAAATTTAATAGCACATAGTTTAGAACTCTTAATCACGAATTTGAATATTCGCGATGCTATTTTAACGTGATATGAAAACAATTCAATAACAAATAATTTATCTCTAATTAGCCCATGATTGCAGAGGTGAGAATTTAATTGATATCGCTTCCGCTAAGGTTTACAAAGCTTACAATTCAGTCATATTTTATTCACCGCTGATTTCATGTTGATATAATACGCCGGAAACGCCGGGTAGGCCTTCAGCTGTTCTATAATAGTATGCGTAGAATTTGTTCCTAAAGTTCCGAAAAATAAAAACAGAAAATAAAAAGATGATGAAAGAAGAAAATACGTTGAAATTAAAGTAGAAAATAACGTACAGATAAAGGTTTAAAATATCGGAAAGCGAAGGAAACTAAAGACTGTAATGAAAATAGGAAAGGAAGAAAGAAGAGAAATAAAGTAAATTGTATGATCGTCGCGGAGAGAGAATACCATGCTAATAAAAGCATGAGAGATAATACAAAACATATACGCGTCATGCAAAGACACTTGAGAGCAAACATTGTAGCAACAAAAAGAAGGAATGAAAGTTCATGCAAGTTCATTTTTACGATAGTGACGTCACGAAAATTGTTGTTTATCTTTTGACTAATTCAATATATATTATCTTAAACTGTTATAGGCATTTTACGATTAGACTTTTATATAACCTTATGATATTTTATAAGAATGATCGTGACTGACTATCCGAGTAACAGATAAATTTAAAAGTGTATTTGAGATGTCATATAAATAAAATTTATTTTTTGATACCTAAATTTCAACATCGGTAGTTGGAAACACATTGTTGTTGTATACGTGAAGAGTTCAAGAAAAGAAAATAATACAAAATTCAGAGCATATCAGAAAACATGCAAAGTAAAATCAGAAAAGTAGAAAAATACACACATGGTAAGCAAAACAAAAAGGGAAAAATCCAAGAAAAAGAATATGTAAAATGTTTTATTAATGTGTTAGGCTAAAGTGTTACTTGTAAAAACCGGATTTCAGTATGCCACACTAATTCGAAACTTAATTTTCTCCACGAAACAAATTTAGTTTTTGCTGCTCCGATTCATCGATGTAGAATAATCTATCCATGTGTGTGTTAATCCTAATTTTGAAATTGAATTTTTTGACGTTGGGTTAATTTACATTTTGAGTAGCATGTATTTTAGGGTTCTCGCAGCTATATTTGAAACAGCATGGATAATTTAATAAGCAGGTTTGAAGATTAAAGTTTTAAATTTAATTGTAATTCTAAAATTCGCCGATAAATAGATGCTAATCTAGTACACTAGCAGTTAAGCCAGGCTTTGCTAGGGCCCTATGTACTGTTCATAACTTTATATGCCTATGCATATATATTAAAAAGTTTGACTCATGTTCAGGTATCCTACATCTAAAATCTCAATTGTTCGGACCTCAAATTGACGGAGGAATTTGGTAGAGTCTATATAGGTCAACCTTTCAACTTTGACCTGTTGGGAGCCAAATTTTTGCACAACAACTGACTAAAAAGCTTGCTGCATTTCTGAATGTCCTTTCTCTAAAATTTCCAATGTTTAGACCCAAAATTTGCTTAATGTTTTGCTAGAGATGTCAAATCTTGAGAACTTTGACTTCTACGTAGCAATATTCCCGTCCAAAAATTGATTAAGCAACTAGCCCTATGTCCGAATGCACTTTATGAAATATTTCAAATGTTTTAACCGAAAATTAACTGAGTAATTTGGTAGAGACAGCAGAGGTCAATTTTTTTTAAAATTTGACCTCTATTTTAACACTTTAACATTTATTGTTTTGGGCTCAAATTAAATTAAAAAAGTTTGATCCATTTCCAAAAACCTATATCTAAAATCGCAAGTGTTTAGACCACAAAATTGGCGGAGGTGTTTATTACAGTTTTCAAAGGTCTAATCTTTTTTTTTTTTTTTTTTTTTTTACATTTTCACCCCAAACAAGGCACATTGCCACTTTGGTGAAGGGAGCTACTGTCATGGGCAGCAACTGCTGATGGACTATGTTGGGATTTGGGCAGCAAGATGTCGGTTCACGTTACACTTGAACTTCTGCATATCAGTACAGTTAGGGAAGCAGGGACCTGGAATGGAATTCCAGAGTCTAGCAATTCTGGGGAAGAAACTACTGGAGTAGAAAGATCTTTTACATATACGGATCTCTACTGTGTGGGGTGGGATTTAGCTGCCTGTCGGGTTTGTCGAGGGTGTCTACGTCGTGGGGGCACAAGTGTCTGTAGTTCGTCAGATCATTCACCATTAAAATACTTGTAGAACAGGCAGAGGGATGCAACGTTTCGTCGATGGGACAGAGGCTGAAGCTTAGATTCCAGTTCAGGGCCTATCAGATTGGCGACTCTCTTTTCAACCTTGTCTAGGAGCGAGAGACTAGCAGCAGATGCACCAGCCCAAATGTGACAACAATACTCCATACATGGGCGAATGGTGGCCATATAGAGGTACAGGATACTTTCAGGTGTCAGTAGTTTTCTAGCACGGTAGAAAGAGCCTACCTTTTTCGCAGCGGCCCTGGCAATGCCTTCAATATAATTGTTCCAACTCATGTTTCCTGTGAACGTTAGGTCAAGCAGTTTGAAAGATGTACTCTCAGACAGGGAGTCACTGGCCATTGCTATTGGTGGCAGAGAAGGTTTCTTGTAATTATTGAAGGAAATCAGTTTAATCTTGGCAGCATTGAATGTGACCATCCATTTATGTCCCCATTCCACTAAAGATTGCAGGTCATCATCAAGTGTTTTTGCCATTTCTTTAGTCATGTGTTCATTTGTTTTCCTGTCACGCCTGTTATAGAGTGTGGTGCCATCAGCATATATACCCATCTCAGAGGCAGTTTTGTCGGGAAGGTCATTAATTAGGAACAATAGAGGCCCAACAATAGACCCCTGAGTCACTCCCGTATTTATATCACACTGTTTAGATATAGGACCGTCGAGGACAACTTGAATTTTTCTCTTATCTAAGGAAGATTTAATTATGTTAAGTATTCTACCAGCGATACCGTATGATTTAATTTTCCTGAGGAGACCCTCATGCCATACCCTGTCAAAAACCTTAGATATATCTAGAGCTACCGCTGAACTTTGACCCTTTACCAGTAATATTCCTTTTCGACAAGCCGATTAAAAATATTTTCTTAAATCTCAATTCCCCTTACGTCAAATCTCGAGTCTGTAGACTGAAAATTGACAGAGTAGTTTGGTAGGGAAATGACACACACACAGAAACACACAGAGAAAATTTCACTTTTATAAATATATAGATTATTTTTTGTTATATATATATGCATATATATATATGTATATATATATATATATATATATATATATATATACATAATTCTATAGTAGACTCAGGTATATTATATTTCTTAATTACATATATATATGTATACACACATATATATATATATATATATATATATATATATATATATATATATATATATATATACTAGCAGGCCACCTGGCATTGCTAAATAGTAAGATGCGCTTTAATAAGATATTTAGATCAATACAGATTTTGCATTCATTATTATATTAAACTAGCATGGGTGCCCGACATTGCCCAGGTTTTTAGAGGTGTGTGTTCAGCAACAAAAAAAGTGGTAGTAGGAAGGAAGGCTCGAACCCATATCGCGAAGGATGAAAAGAACGGGGAAAAACGTGACATCTTTGCTGTTACAACCACCGCCAAGCCGGAAGTGACGTAGTTTTAAATTAAGGCTAGACAATCGAAAAGAAGGGAAGACTGTCGAAAATATCGGCGAAGAAAGCGACCCCTTCCTATAGAAAAGTGCCCGATTGAGGGCGATGAAATTGATGTTTGTAACCAATAATTCGGTATTTGTCGTCCGAAGGGTCGAGCTTCAAAGCGATACCGATCTTGTGAAAATTTGTCCCCCCTGTTGAATGTTTTACTCATACATGCAAACATACATACATACATTTATATATTGGTTGCTCAAATTTTCAACCCAAACTGATGTAAAAGCTTGCCCTATCTTTATGTAAAATTTCAAATGTTTAGACCAGAAATTGTCTGAGTAATTTGGTAGAGACCGCAGTGGTTAATTTTTCAAAAAACTTTAACCCCTATTATAACCTCTTAACATTTATTGTTTTCGGCTCACATCAATTTATTTTGTTAGATCCATGTCGAGAGGACCTTTATCCAAGATTTCAATTGTTTATACCAAAAAATTGGCTGAGGAGTTTAGTAGAGTGCTCAAAGGTTAAATCGTTGAACTTTGACCCCTTACCCGTACAAATTCCTGGTCAAAAACGGATTACAAATATTTTCCCAAATCTCAATAACCTGTATATCAAATTTCGAGTCTGTAGACTGAAAATTGACAGAGTTATTGTGTAGGGAAATGTATACAAACAGGCATACTACACGGACAGACACTTTCACTTTTATAGATATATAGATTGGACCTAATATATAGCAAATGTTTAAAAAGTTTATTTAATAAATGACTACACCGAGAATCGAAACCAAAACGCTTACGATTTACTCTCTTTTTTATTTTAATTCCTGAGCTATAGAAGCATGTTTGCTGTAAATCAGTAAAACGAAATTAACACATGAACCAATAGCTATTATGTTACGCATCCATATTCGTAATGCTGTCGTTAGACCTTCACATGGCAACATTCATTATTATAATGATCACATTTTCCATCAATTTCCCCAGCTAAAACCCTAATATAAAGTTTCGCATAGGTACGAATACCATACATTTTAAGTTTCATGTTTGTATATCAAAACCTGACAGTGGAGTTTGGCAGGCATTTTTACACACACACACACACACACACACATACACACACACACACGCGCGCGCACACACACACACATATATATACACGAATACATGAATGTATTTAGAAAGACGTTTGTGTTTACTATAACATTTACCGAAAATATCATGCAAGTATAAATCATATAGAATAGCTGCATGACTATAAGTACACGTAATAGTTAACTACAGATGATCCTTATGTCAGAAAACCGAAAAAAAACTAATAGGCAATTAATTAAATTAATGTTTAAAAAACATGCAAATAACTAGCTCATTTGCAGATGAATGCAATTCCATGACCCATACATTACGAAGTTGTATTTTCTTCTTTAACAAATAGAAAAAAAATTGAATATGAATATCAATAAACGAAAACAAAAAAAAAAAAAAAACACACACACACAAAAAACAAATATATATATATACAGTGATGATCATATTTATTGGCACGGTAAAATAAAAGTTAAATTTTGTATAATAAATTCTAAAAAAATGATTAAATAAAAGAAAATAACAAAGTATATTATGTATTTTTAACTGGCCTTTCCGATGCAGCAATCGGATTTTAGAAAAAAAATATAACAAAGGAACAACAAACATAATTGCAAAAAACCCTTGTTCAAAATTATTGGCACGATTTATTTTATAATCAATTGTATAGCCTTTGGCCTTGATTACCTTCCTCAGTCGCTTTTCATAGTTTACAACCAAGTTGTTGCACTCTTCAGTAGTAATTTTAGCCCACTCTTCCTGACAATAATCCTCCAATTGAATAAGATTCTTAGGCTTCCTTTGCATTACCCTCAATTTTAATGTTCTCCATAAATTTTCAATTGGATTAAGGTCTGGCTTTGTGATGGCCACTCCAAAACATTAATATGATTGTCCTCAAGCCATTTCTTAGTCAGTTTAGCCGAATGCTTTGGGTCATTATCTTGCATGAACCACCAACGACGACCAAGTGAGAGCTCTTTAGCAGAGTCTTTCAGGTTTTCATCCAATATTTTAACATAATCTTCCTTTTTTATGCTACCTGTGACCTTAACAAGTCGCCCTGGTCCAGAGGCAGCAAAGGATCCCCAAAACATCAAACTGCCTCCACCGTGCTTCACTGTAGGTATGGTGTTCTTAGGCAGGAAAGCTTCGCCAGATTTTCTGTAAATATAAGACACTTTATTATGGCCAAATAACTCTATTTTCGTTTCGTCAGTCCATAGAACACGTTTCCAGAATGCAACATCTTTATCAATATGACGTTTTGCAAAGGCTAGCCTTGCTTTCAGGTGCATAGGCTTCAATAAGGGAGTCTTTCTCGGACGACATGCTTTTAAACCAGCTCTCTTCAAAACTCTACCAACTGTATGTCGAGATACATTCACTCCAGAGGTGGTCTGTTCATCAACAATCTCCCCAACAGAGATCCTTGGGTTTTGTTTTACTTGTCGAACAATTTTCCGTTCATCTCTTGGGGAAAGAATCCTTTTTCTCCCTCTACCCTCTAAACTCATAACGTGGCCTTGCGATTTGAACTTGTTTATTATGGCTCTAACAGTGGATTTGGGAAGGTTTAGCTTCTTTGAAATCTTATCATAGCCCTCCCCATTGGTATGGCATGCTACAACAAGCTATATATACATATATACGGCCTCCGTTAATCGAGCCAGAGATGTCTCGTGTCGCGGGGTTCGAATCGTTCGACTGGTAGTAATCGTGACACCCTGCAGTGAAGAATCCCGAAAGGATGAAACACTAGTGTCTGTAGGTATTTAATTATTATAGTAAAAAAAATAATTATGACAGCCCCTTTAAGAAATTCGTTTCTTATCGTTGAGCACTTTCCGTTGAATTAAAAGTCGGTCAATTTAGCTCTTATGCGTAGATCATCGTATAACGATTTGATCACTGTTGTCTGACGTAATAAACATTTAAATTAAAATGTTTAAAATTCAACGCTATTTCACACGGTTAATAGTAGCCGAATGGATACGGCCTCCGCTAATCGAGCCAGAGATGTCTCGTGTCGCGGGGTTCGAATCGTTCGACTGGTAGTAATCGTGACACCCTGCACTGAAGAATCCCGAAAGGATGAAACACTAGTGTCTGTAGGTATTTAATTATTATAGTAAAAAAATAATTATGACAGCCCCTTTAAGAAATTCGTTTCTTATCGTTGAGCACTTTCCGTTGAATTAAAAGTCGGTCAATTTAGCTCTTATGCGTAGATCATCGTATAACGATTTGATCACTGTCTGTCTGACGTAATGAACATTTAAATTAAAATGTTTAAAATTCAACGCTATTTCACACGGTTAATAGTAGCCGAATGGATACGGCCTCCGCTAATCGAGCCAGAGATGTCTCGTGTCGCGGGGTTCGAATCGTTCGACTGGTAGTAATCGTGACACCCTGCACTGAAGAATCCCGAAAGGATGAAACACTAGTGTCTGTAGGTATTTAATTATTATAGTAAAAAATAATTATGTATATATATATATATGTATGTGTGTATATGTATGCGTGTATGTGCGTGTGCATATGTAGTTATGCTATATATGTTCTATATATATATATATATATATATATACACTGATATCAGAAAAATAGACACCAATTATACTTAGACATTTTTAAAAACATTAAATATTGATGAAAGATCATAAAGTTATCATTGTGTTATTTCACAATGTTGCAATCTTCTTGAACTCCAAATCATTTTATCAAACTGGAGATTGTGGACGGAATTTCTTTCGCAAGGAGCCGTGGCGTTGTAGATAAAGTACTTTGTAAAATTCAGTGTAAAGTTACACTCTTCTTAAGTTGAAGGTTCAATTCTCAGTACAAGCGACACTCAAAATGTAATTGTGAATTAATTCGGACATATTTCCAATCATTACCCAGTGAGAGAACGATGGCATGATAATTTAATTAAATAAATAATTTCTTTCGGCATTCCATGCCGATTTCCAAATTTGACAGAAAGATTACTGGGTTGAAAGATACACGTGAAAGAGGTCTGAGGTAACATCGACTGAAACCTCGAGTAAAAAAAACGACACCATAAGAAGAATATATACCAGGATCCAAATAATACGAATAACCAGTCGTTATCTCTAAAATTCAGAAAAAGAAAATTATTGTACTTATCTACTATAGATATAGGCTTCTTTCCGTCTTGACAGATCATGGATACCCACGGTAATGGTGCCTGCGCATGAAATATTTGTGGCAAGAGTTGCGCAATCTACAACCACACCTCTCCTGAGTCGACATTATTAAATACCAGTGGCAAGTGAAGTTCAGGACGATTGAAAACAAATGCCAAGATAAGCGGAAAGCAAGTACAGCGCCTAGAATTCACTGGTATTTGACAGGCTCAACATTGCTTAACTTCGGCGATATGAGGAGAACTGGTGTGTCAACGCGGTTATGCCGCACAACTATACATAATCGACATCTCACTCTCCTTTTTTAAGCAATGGGCTTTTAAAAATATCACACTGATAAGATTAGCTTAACAATATTAACAGAGTACTTCTTACAAGTTCTGCACTAAATTTTTAAAAATTCATTTCTCAAGTGTTTTGGTCAACGATGACACGGTGAGTTCATATATGTCGACTGAATTTGCCATAACATTTCTTTAAATCTCATTTTTACTGCAACAAATATTGACTTTTATCAATTTAGAAAGTTTAGTAAGGGTTTCTAGGAACTTATGTTTTGTAATTCTATTACCATGAAATGCTGGAAATAGCAATTGCTACAGTACGGAAACTTATTTAATATATATATATATATATATATATATATATGTGTGTATATATATATATATGTATATATATATATATACATGACATATATGACAGCCCCTTTAAGAAATTCATTTCTTACTGTTGAGCACTTTCAGTTGAATTAAAATCGGTCAATTTAGCTCTTATGCATAGATCATCGTATACCGATTAGATCACTCTCTGACTGACGAAATGGACATTTAAAATTAAAATGTTTAAAATTCAATGCTGTATCACACGGTTAATGGTTGCCTAATGGATGCGGTCTCCGCTAATCGAGCCAGAGATGTCTCGGGTTGCGGGGTTCGAATCGCTCGGCTGGTTTAATCGTGGCACCCTGCACTAAAGAATCCCGAAAGGATGAAACGCTAGTGCCTGTAGGTATTTAATTATTATAGCAAAAAAATAATTATATATATATATATATATATATATATATATATATATATATATATTGTTCATCCGGCATACCATTAACCCCGGACATGGCCGTTTCAATACTGTATGCTTCAACATTTTTTTTACATGAAACCTTTATTTTAGTTTAAATTACATAGTTTTGAAATAGAAAACGATTCGAACACATTTACAGAATGGTTATTATTACGATGCACATATGCAATGTGATGCGTTTAACGTTGACTACGATGTTTTCATCGCAATTATTATCGATCAACACAAATGCAATTTCAAATATAAGCGTCACATAATGAAATCGAAGGGCAGACTCTACTATATAGATGCTTGGACAAATTTAAACTAAATGCGTCCATTAAATTATATATGCTTTTAGCAATAGAAAATTAATCTGATATTGAAGTGTGACAGCCCGAGGTTTGGGCAGATACTGGAAAGTTACTAGAAAGCTTTTAATTCTTTATCCTTCTGTGCACAATTGGTGCAGTGGACAGCTTTTAACTCCTAATATCTGTGAACGATTTCAAGCAAAAAAGCTGATTCATACAACGGCCCTACTAGATTTATTTTACCCGCTCCATCTTATTTGGAATCTTTTATGGAAACGCTTGTCCTGTAGAAGTCGACGGATATTCTGCGTGCCAATGGGATATACGTTGCGAGAAACGAGCGTGAACACATTCCAGTTGTCAAAAGCTGGCCGGATAGAAATATACTTTTTCATTATTTATGTTGTAAAAGGGTAGAAATACGCAGGAAGTGCCCCGGTGGTCGATATATAATAAATTGCAAAGCTATTTTAGCAAGGATTCCTGTCATCTGAACGAGTAAAGGCAGGCGTGATATCAAGCTGAATCTGTTTAAAGCTACACATTGAAAGTGCGCGAAAAGCTGGAAACATTTTTTATTTTTATATTTATAATTGAGAAAGATAATGAATAAAAAGGCAAAACATTTTTAAGAACGAATAATCTTAAAAGCCGAACATTCAATCAGCTCGTTTAGACATTAAAACTGTTATTTAACACTTAGCCAGACAGACTGACGGACAAATTACATCGTTAATATGAAAATGAAATGAGAGATATAAGCATGCTGTTGTAAATTCCAGTGCGGTAGACGAAAACAAAAAATCTATTTGAAACTTATATACAGGACCAATCAACGGACTGACTAAACACGATTTATGATGCTGGAAAAGATCTAAAATAAAACATGTGTATCGCGAAACATTTGTGTATGTGTTGTTTTAACTAAGGTGCTACCAAAAGATTGATCAATATTCTCACAGCTATGCGAGGATATAAGGAAGACTAAAATAAACACAACAATTTTAAACCTAAGCATTAGATAGAGATTGACGAACAGCCAACCCGATGCAGATATACGCAGCTATAAAAAATACAAGATGATTAGGCGTTGGCACACGGATTAGACACCGGAAACATAATAAAGAGACATGAACAAATTGTGACTATGAGAGAGAGAGAGAGAGAGAGAGAGAGAGAGAGAGAGAGAGAGAGAGAGAGAGAGAGAGGGACTAGGACTTTATATATAGAATGGAAAAGAGATAGAGAGAAGTAGACTGTAACATTTTGAGGAAGAAAGAGTGGAATAAGAGATAATTGGCGATAAAGCGCGCGCGCGAGAGAGAGAGAGAGAGAGAGAGAGAGAGAGAGAGCGGGATTTAAATTATGTGAGAAAAGTTTCCGGTTACCACTCACTAAAATGATTGATGAAAAAGTGACCCCGAGTTAAATAATTCGGGCCGCATCAGCTTAATTGTCGTGGGTTGTAAATCTAAAGTTTAATGCAGTTGTAGGCTCGAGTTAAGTTTATAAATCAAAGTAGGAGTTAATTTGTGTTGCATTGGTTTGTATAGTGAATAAAATATCCTGAAGTCATTTAATGCCCAAAGAAAACAGATATTCATTCTATAGAATTTATAGAACGCAGGTTACTATTTTACCCATGGTTGTGGAGATAGATAGATAGATAGATAGATAGAGAGAGAGAGATGGAGGAGAGAAAGAGAGGGAGATAGAATTATGGTTTAGTATGTTTGCAAAATTTATTGAATCATAGCAAGAACTACAATATAGCGGATGAATATGATTTAGACTAGGCCTAGCCGACTGAAAAAGCCAATGCGTAACCCATTATGCAGATCGCACGTTCACTTAGATTAAATTGGGTACGAATAATTTATGTCTAATTTAAAAGCAAGTTAAACATGTTCAGAATATTAATAAGGTTAATCTGGTTACTTTGATCCCCTTTTTAATTTAGTAAACATTTATTTCATATTTGCTTTAAAAATATCCCAAATAGTTCGGTTTTATTGAAGTTTTCTGGGTGGATCAATTCTCTGTGGTTATGCCTCGTTTTGTATAATTTCCTCATGTTAAGTCAAGTTTGCTCCTGATTAATAAGTAATAACAAAATCACAGAGACATCATCAATTTACATTTGATTTGTAATAATATATTTGCATTTAAGTATTCGAAATTATTTTTTCCAAATCTTTTTTGCTTTTTTTTTGTTATTTAAAATATTTTAATAAATCATTGTTCAATAATAAATTAATTTCAAAGATTTAAATCTAATATATTTTAAAACATGCTTTTCTTTAATAACTTATTTTTAAACAATGCTATGCTGTTCTAATCTTATCGTAAACCTTAACATTAGACAAAGCATACAACTGATTAAAGATTGACTGGGAGAATCGAT
>NC_136482.1:67085379-67337879 GCF_053919585.1 Euprymna scolopes | reverse complement strand
TCTGACCAGAATAAATTCTTGAACCAGTGTGTATCTTTCTTACCATAACACGAGAAAAATCTCTTTCTATCATCGTTGTTCTTAAATAAAAATGGCTTATTTTCACGCCTTTTAGAAGAAAATCCCATTTCTATCATTTATCTAGATATTGTATATCTAGAAACAGCATTTCAAGCCGTATTTTACTTCTTTGCTATGGTCAGCATGTTTTTTCGATCCTTCAAAACAGTTATGATATGTCTGTAATCGTGCTTCAAAGTGGATGCTCTAGGCTGACCAGATCTAGATTTTCTTTTTTACCGAGCGTTCGACTTCGACCTTTTGACCAATTAGCTTCACTACAGAAAGAGATGTTTTCACATTTTCTTTTCTTAAAATATAAAAATATCTGCTTGTAAGATGTAGTCTTACAATTTTTCGGTTTATTATTATATGCTATAATAATAATGATCTACAAAATAGAAATTTTCATTTAAAATTAACAAAAATTCATGGAAAAATACTGAAAAATCGATTTCTTCCTTCTTTCACTCTTGGTCCATTGTTTTTGCTCGTGAGTTTATATATAGAAAATTGAATTATGCACTATATGTTAAGTATGATTTTTACTGATTTAATTAATTTATTTAATTAATTAAGTATTATATATTTAAATGTGCATATATGACAAATGTACGTTAAGCTTGGCCACTATTGAACTGCTATAATCGGAAGAGGCAATATAGGAAGTGTGTATCGAATGAAGTAATTTTAATTAAACTAGAAGAAAATGAGCAGTCTTTACAGTATATAGAAATATTGAGAATAAATTTACTAATATGAAGAATCTATATATATAAAGTGTTTGTATGTGTGTGTCTCATGCACAAATTTCCTACAGCCCAAAGCACTGGACTAATCATGACCAAACCTGGCATGATTATAACCCCACCTAAAGGTAATTTACACCATTTTACAAAGTAAAGGTTAAAGATCAAGGCCATAGCCTACGTATATATACTCTCTTACAGTCCGCAGCATTGGGCCAATCAGGAACAAACCTGGCATGATGATAGCACTACACCAAGGAATGGTGCCCACCATTTTTCAAGATTAAGGTCAAAAGACAAGGTCTTGCTTACACATGTATACTCTCCTATAGCTCACACCATTAAACCGACTATGGCCAAACCTGACATGATAATGGTTCTTCACCTGGAGATAGTGCGCACAATTTTTCAAGGTTAGCGTACCGAGTCATGGTCACAGCCTATGTACATATGTACAGATAGATATATGTTCTTTTAAAATTCGTACCACTGAACTGTCATAGAAATGTTGCACTCTATTTTTCAAGGTCAAGGTCTCACGTTATAGTGAGGACTTCGCTATACGCTCGTATATGAGCATAGTGGAAAGTCCTTCGCAACTAGCTGGATAGAGTAATATGACCGAAAATAGAAAATACAAGCACTACTATTAATCTGATAAGATCATGTACAATAAATTTAATTAATTATTACGAGTGAGAGAATGTGTGACCGAAAGGGCGCCCGTAAAAATGTGAGCGCAACGATTATGTGCATAGTAAAATATCGTGAAAGGTGTATGTGAACGGGTATTTATATGAAACGTGTATGTGAACGGGTATTTATATATTTATTTATAATCTCCTCTTAATGTCTAATATATATATATATATATATATATATATATATATATATATATATATATATATATATATATGTATGTATGTATGTATGAAGCATACATACATTGTGAATGTATCAGTGTTATTGGAAAGCGCTGAGAGGTTGATGTGATTCTTGGTATTTTTGTTAATTTTTGATTTGTGTGCATATTTTGCGCTGAAGAGTGACTGACTGGTATAAGGATAATTACACGTATGTTCAGGATGCTATATATTCAAATGCCAGTAATGGGCCCATACAATTGGAATCATGCAATCTTAATAAAACTGTAACTTTTGTAATGAGTATAAAAACGTGTGTTTGTCCCTCCTTAATTTGTATATGATGAAAAAGCGTAAATATATATGCATACAGTTATATATATATATATATATATATATATATATATATATAAATATATGCATACACTTTATATATATATATATATATATATATATATATATATATATATATGTATATATATATATATGTATATATATATATATATATATATATATATATATATAAGCGTAGAATTTATTTCCCAGCTAAAAATAATAAAATGTTTCACATTTGAAATGTATACAATGTAAATGTAAATTCCTGTGCTATGACTCCAATTTTAAAGACCTATTAACTATTTTCTTTTATCGTTTATATGGAAAAATAGTGTACCGTAAGTAAATATTGAATAGTAATTTTATAATCGCTTTGCACAGTGCTAGTTTATTAAATAATTACTATTTTAATAATAATGTCGGAGTAAGAATTTTTACGACTATTTCAATTTTTAAATACAAATTGAACAGTTATTTACGAATGGAATAAATATGAATTGTGGATATTGAATCTATTATATAGTTAACTTTAGTTTCGTAAATTCAGTTTAAAAACCTTGATGGAGAACTGAATCTGATAACATCATAATTATTTAAAAAAAAAAATTTTTTACACAGTGATCACCACTTATCAAGGCCCGGAAGCCACTCAGGGATAAGGGTTATTGCAAGTACATTACGTTAGTGTGGAGATTTGATGAAATGTTTAATTAGGGGGGCGGTTCATTAGGAATTTATTGTATTTTTTTCGGGAGAGTGATTATGAATATTATATATATAAATTTATTATTATAATTTTGTCAACTTAAAAAAAATTCCATTGCCTTTTATCATCCTTTTTCTTCAAAAGTTAAAAAAAAACAGCTTAGGTATTTTACCATGAGAACACATATATGCACCTGCTGAGTTGCTAAGTGAGTTTCCGCTATTAAACGAAACACGTATAATTGGTACTAAAATAACATGTACATAAAGTACTATGTATGCAAAATATGTACATCTCTTTCATCATTTCAAACAATATATATATATATGTGTGTGCGCGTGCGTGTGTGTGTGTGTGTGTGTGTGATTCTGAAACCAAGGCCCCCCCCTCTTTGAATGTGAAATAAATATATCTGGTTTTGGAATGATATCTATCTCTATATCCATCTATGTATCACTATTCCTCTTACCCTTTCTCTCTCTATCTCTCCTCATGTATATATATATATATATATATATATATATATATATATATGGAATACATAAACTTCTGTAAGTTATAAATGGAAGAAACTCCCAAATGATTGCTTTGGAGAACAAAAAACACTTTACATAAAGCAGACCCGAACTCTGGCATTAGTAACGCATATAAATAATTCATTTAAACATATGTATTTTTACCTTCTTGAATTACATAAATTCTTTTCGTAGATATAACACCATAAGGACTTATTGTAAACTATAATTTTATAAATAGGCAGGCGTTACTTAGAACACTAACATTATTACATGCAAAAATAAGGATATTATCAAAGTCAATTATTTATCAGCAATTAATTTTTACAAAATAAAAAAAATACTGTAAAGTAGGATATTATCACATTTCCTTTATGTTTTGTAGTTTTAGTTTGTTATGTTTTAGCCTTTACTGTATTTATACAAAATTAAAAACTTTTCATGTTCTTCGGTCGATATAAAAAGATACTAACGTAGAAATTTGAAATTGGTAGCAACCATCTTGCAATAAATATTCCCTTTCTAGCGTTGATGATTTTATCCAAAATACGTTAGTAGATTCAAACTAGCTCAGATATTTTAGCGGAAACGGTATAGGTAATACATTATACCTTCTTGTTTTTATGGCAACTTATTCTATGTGTGCCAAATTTGTCTAGAGTTTACAGAATCAGAAATTACTGTTTTTCTACAACCTACACTGATGAATAAAATCCTGACTGTTTCTACCAGAGGATATTGATGTTTTTGTCAGACTACCTGTAGTTACAAAATACATATGAAAAACAAAGCGGAAAATATTGTTCAAGTTTGACAAAGGCGTAAAATGCACGAATGAACAAACTGTGAAATACAGCCGTTCTGAAGGTGAAAATGGTGTGATGACACGATAGTCAGCCAGAAAGAGGTGCTACCAAACATATTAAAAATATTTAAATATTTCAGGAAATACTTGGTAAATATCAGCATGATATTCGTCTCATATATATGTACTAAAGTTTAAAACGAAAACACGTATATGTTTGGGCTCTTATTTTCTCCTCAGCGTGTATCCTAACCAATAACAAAAAACGTATGGACCGATTGTTTTTATCAAGATAAATATTTCAGAAACTCAGTTAGTTATAAAATTCTTGTAAGCATTTTATTCATTTCTAATCTAGATCGCACTATCCATTTTATCAGTGAATTTATAAATAAAAATAAACTAAAAGATAGCACACCTATATGCGAATTCCACCGAATAGAAGTTCAGGTTTATTTTCTTAATATTTGCAAAGATGTAAAAGTGACGCAAATATATTTAAATTGTAAGGGACACATAAGTGTTTACAATGCACATATGAAGTTAAATGAGCTATGAGAAATAAAAGAGAAAAAATTAAGAGAAAACATTATATATACATGTATATGTATATATAATGTATGTATATGTATACATATATATGCGTGTGTGTATGTGGGTATGACGGTGACGGTGGTTACGTGGTTAACTACATAAGATGAAAAACCTTGCTATGAAAAGTTCGAATCCAGTTCATTAAATAGAAACGATTTCAGCAAAGTCCTACGTGGCTTTGTGTCTAGTCTCTTAGCTATGAGTTGAATAATATATATATATATATATATATATATATATATATATATATATATATATATATATATATATGTTTACAGGTACAGAATTTATATATAGTTTTAAAAATAATAGGTGGAAGTTTCTCGAGAGCTCTTTCGGCTATCATCTCGTCGGGAGAAAATCGATAGCGAACAAAATAATATTGTGTCGAAAAATAAAGAGTTCTAATGGGGAACTTATTAAATGTGCCAAAAGTACGAGGATACTAAATACATTTATTTACGTTTAAAAACGATTAAGATATTGGCACAACGAGGGAAGAAAAAACCGGGAGAAAAGATTCAAAGTTCCCCAAAGAGAAACAATGCGTTTGATGTTTCTTTTTGCCGGCACAAAGAAGGTTGACGCACCGCAATAGAGACAGACTTCAAAATCTTTAAATGGTTTTTGGAGTCCGCTCTATGTAGCACCTCGAACCAATCTATTTTATATCTATCGGCACAGCACGTGTTGTCAACCAAATGTTGGCCAATAGCAGAGTCCAAGGCTGCAGAAGGAGGGAGACCATCAGACCCCATCCTCCCTTGTCTGATCTCCGATGGAACATGCTGGTTTATACGAGTCAGAAGGTGCAAGGATGTTCGCCCAACATAACCAGCATCGCGCTGGCATCTAAACTGATATACAATATTACTATTTTGGATGTAAGGCAAACTATCCTTGAGAAAAGACGGAAAAGCAGGTCTCGTAGTATATACCTAACGCAAGGACACAGAATTGAAGCAGTCGTAAATACTTTTTCGAATTTGTTTGGAAATTCTATTACTCCCCTTCCCAATCCACGGTAATTTCAAATAAACCGGGCATTTCAAGGGTCCAAACATTTTAGGGGATTTAAAATCCGCAACCTTTTTAGGGGATTTAAAATCCGCAACCTTTTTGAAAATACAGTCATCAATAAGGTCAACAGGATAACCATTATAGATGAATATTTCCCTGATCTTATCGAGTTCGGCGTCTAATCTGTTAGGCGAACAAATCATGAGGGCTCTATGTACCAAAGTATTAATTAGGCCGACCTTACGTGATTTAGGTACAAAAGACAACCAGTTCACATATAGGCCAGTAAATGTCGGCTTTCTATAAATTGTAGTGAGAAAGCCCCCGTACTTTTGGCACATTTAATAAGTTCCCCATTAGAACTCTTTATTTTTCGACACAATATTATTTTGTTCGCTATCGATTTTCTCCTGACGAGATGATAGTCGAAAGAGCTCTCGAGAAACTTAATACTATATATATATATATATATATATATATATATATATATATATATATATATATATTATTTGTGAACACGCCTCCCCACAGACATATATATATAGTCTAAAGAAGCTCTGAATAAAATAATGTAAAATAAAAAATAAAGAATGCAATTTAAATTCCCAGAAAAAAAAACAATCACAGAAATAGCACTTGCACAATCCGATTCTAAAATGTCTACAATTACAAAAGAGAATTTTAACCATGTATGGGGGAAAACTTAAATTGTTAAATAAAAATACACTTAGCACTAGCATAAGCCAACTTCTAAAAAGTTTACAATTATAAAAGAGAAGTCAACTTTATGAGGATGAAAAAGGAAAACCTTAACTAAAATCGCTAAATAGAAAAAGGGGGTCATCAGCTGCCTAACATGTACCTGTTTCTGAGATTTACCACTTCTCCAATAACGAAATGTACATACAGTAGAGTTACTATTTATACTAATATTAAAAATGAAATATTAATAATATTAATAATAATAATAAGATTCTATTCTGCGACATTCGCATATAAATTTTATAACAATAACATGCATAAAAGCTTAAGTACCTTTGATACCAGGCAGGGTATATATATATATATATATATATATATATATATATATATATATATATATATATATATATATATATATATATATATATATATATATATATATATATATATATATAATCATACCGTCCGGCGTTTTTCGGTCGTAAAATATGCTTATATCAAGAAGATTTCATATTTATCACTATAAATAAAATTCGCTATCGATTATTATAATGAATGCAATATATATAGTAATGATTTCAAAGGTTAAAATCGTAACCAAAACATTCATCGCTCAAGCCTTGACTGTTATTTGACGCTTCAATCTTTGCCGACAGATGTGAAAGGTAAAACATTAACCCACTTTAACCTACATATGTGCGCATAATCAGAAGTTAGTCAATTTACTGTTGCCAAGGTAAACTTTTTTCTAATTTTGATCTTTTAACTGTTATTCCAGACGCTATAATAAAATTGAAAGTGATCCATATACTCTATAATACAGGTTCCAAGTCTGTAGAAAAAAATCAGAGAAGAGTTTTGCAGAGACGTTTTGCACACACCACCACTGCGATACAATTGCCGATTTTATACTAAATCCCCGATTCGATACAATTACCGATTCCGATTCTTTATAAATCTCTAAATATTTTACTATAAAATTGTTATTTTGTCTCGATTACTGTAAAACCACATCTTAAATTTGTATGTATTTTCTCAAACGTGAAAACACAGTTGTGAGGTGGTAATCTTGGTATTATAGCCTTACTGGAAGTCTGTGTGCTACAACGTTTTAATCCACAATTACGCGCAATGTTTAAACTATGCATGAAAAAAATTAAGTGTAGGAGTAGTTTAATGAAGCCGAATATATATTAAACACCGATAAAAAATGTCTAAATTATCAATGAATGATTGTTTTTAAAAAAATTAGTTTACCTTTATGAAGTCGCTCACTTACGAGTATATTAGAAATTTGTTTAATAATTTTTAAATAGAAAAAGTAAGCTTTTAATATTAATGTCAGAGAAAAAAAACTCAACCATATACGTACACACACACACACACACACACTTACACACACATATATATATATATATATATATATACTAGAATTCGTGAGAGAAAGATAAGCTACAGGTATTAAAATATCTTCTTAGAAAATATGTTCAAACAAAAATAAACACTAATTAAGACACCTTTTAATTAAATAAATGTAAAAACATTGAGAGAGTTCTATCGGATAAAAATAGCAAGACCACCTTTTACAATACTTAACTTATTAGATGAGATATTGATGCTTGTATTAGTGTAACCCGGATATAACAGAGTTCGTCTGGGGTCGCTACATCTCTCTTTTATCGGGGTTAACCTTATATCCGGTGTTCTTATATCCGAATTAAACTGTACATGTACACTGGGTCTAATTTGGAGCCCAGATAAAATCTCTCTTATATCCGTGTTTCTTATATGCGAGTCTCTTATATCTGGGTAATACTGTATTTCGATTACTCGGACAATTGTTCTCATGTTGATTATTTTTAGCGCAACGTTTCGAAAATCTTCAGTCACCATGCTTTTGCCAAGATGAGAAAAAATGTCCAATGATTCCCAAGAATACAAAGAACCATTTTGCTAATGCAAAATAAATAAGTTCCATCATAAGTGAACTGCGTGATCTGAACGGTTGATGTTAACTCTTCTTCTTTCCCTTAAGTGTTCTATTACTAGACACTGCTGAAAAGACGATTTGTTTCTACGAACCAGTTTTTTCTACTGGCTTCGATATGACCAAATCAATTAAAACAAAATATAGTAAGCAGATAGTATAATATACAGCATGAATTAATTAATTTTCATTTGTAGAATATACGTTTGAGAATTCTGTTGTTTTTTCCAAATTTCTTGTACTTAATCCTATAACATTCAAAAATGTCATTTACTCAAATAACCGAATAGCACTTGAGGTAGTAATTACGGTGAGCACTTTTAGTCTCCTCATGTTACTTGCGTAGACTTCAAGGAGATTGTTCGAAAGATTACGGTTTTATTATTAATGTACTAATGTTTTTGTCAAATATTTACATACATATTTATACGATAACATTATTATTTCAAATATCATACGATAATATTGTTATTTTGGCAACTAGCACTTTAACGGGTTTTAGATATCTATTTGCATTTCTAATAAATAAGAATAATTTAGGCTTTAAACGGGAAAAACAGGTTGTAAACTTGTAATAAAATAACTAAAACAGATTTAATGTTCCCATATATGAGCTCTTGATGTCTTTGCTTATTGTATTAATATAAAGAATTACCTTTAAAATAGCTGGCATATTTTAGTGTGAATATAAAATAAATGATAAACATGTAAATACAGAATATGCAAATTTGCCAAGAAATATTCTAAGTGAGTATATGTATACACACACTTTTCGGTGTTATTGTAAAAAACAATGCGAAATTTGAGACAACTCAATGACTTCCCAGGCTGCATTGCACATAACTTTATGTTATAGGACAGTATTAAAACGGCCAAAATGAACAAATTGTATATATATGAGGTTCTCTAATAATAAATATTCAAATAACTGGTAAAATCTGAATATTAGTACTTAGATGCGAGATCTTATTTCTCCAATATGATGTATATAGGTAATAAATGTTACGTAGTGCAGAAAACAAATAAAATAACAAAAAGGATCCTTTATGAATGCGTTTATGGATGACGTAACTTTAATCACAGAATCCACACTACACATGTTTACCCTCCTACAGGACTGCGATCAAACTAAAGCCATGAAAACAACGCAGTTTATACATAGTTAAACGATCATCCAAGTAAAGGTAAGTCTCTGTCGATGAAACCGAAATCACTACAATCCGGGATAAAAGTGTAAAGAGCTTTATTGCTTTTATTCACTATATCTGACTTATCAAAATCGTTAGCAATACTAAAAAGACAAGCATTGGTGCAATTATATTAGACTAATTCTCAAGTTATCTTGACCAGGGGTGTCACTTAGAAAAGTTTAGAAATGAAACGTGTGATCAGTAAGTTCATGAGACTGTTGTAAGAGGTACCTTATTTCTTGACAAAATGGCATTATAAAAAGTTCATCTACGAAGTTAAAACTTCTAACGTTGTTACTTGTTAAAGAATATATAATTGGGTAAACGCGACTTTTTTCAGATACTTGGCGAGTCCTGCGACCCACTAGTGAACAATGTCGAACCAGCAGTAATGACTGATTAGAAATAGAAATCAAAGAAGCTGCTGGACGGAAAGAAATAATTAGTGCCGATGCATTTGTGAGAGCAGATCTAGGTTTATGCCCACGGCATTCGTGATCTAAAGAATCCGTTGTAAAGTGGACACAGATGGTTTTGGGGAAAAATTCCTAATCCTGAGGAATATAAGCGTATTGCTACCAAAGTAAACAATGTGCATGGAATAAGTTTAAGAAATTGTATAAAAACAAAGAAATCATATTTCGCGACTTTAAATACATGGAACCTAAGCATACGTTTTCTATAAATGAAAACCTGCGATATCTTACCAACACAAGTTAACCTTCATGCCTGTGATTTAATTACATCGGATCGACGCAGGCCATGTGAGAGTACTGCCAACCTCAAATATATTCCTCAAGACCCTAGAAAATAAAATGAACTCTTGGCGATTATTGCGGAGGCTGCGGAAATATATCCTGTGAATATCAACAAAGCTCAAAATGTCACTAGTAGAGGGAATTATTTAGACAAAGAAGGAAATAATTGTAAATATTTTTGTAAAAATACACATAGGTCGTCATTGTTTGATGGTTGCACGGACTGGCAGATTACATTCGATTGGAACGCCGGTTCGTATCTCCTACTAAAATAACGTTAATGAATCAGAGTCCGGATATCGCCATTTTGTCTGTTAATTTAAGAAAGAATTATCGTCATTGAATTAACGGTTCCGTCTGAGGAAAATCTTTACCGATCACACTAACGCAAGTTGAAAAGATATGAAGATACACACTAAAAAGTGTTAAAACTGTCTGGAAAACCATTGTATAACATATCGTAGATTACGAAGTTTCATTGGCAACTTAACTTCCATGTTCTTAAATTATCTTAGTCTTCTTTCTGTCTGTCAAGAAATCGCACATAAAGAAACCGCAAGAACACGGCTCTATCTGCATCAGTGTGGATATGCAATTCTAAAGCGTGAGAACAATTCAACAGAGTTTGGTAGTATCTTGAGATAATGCTAAGGCGTTCTGGACTAGCAGTAATGAGGTTTCAGCCCTGAAGTCATGCCTGAATATAGAATCATCATCAGATGAAGGCTTTTTAAGAAGCACCACTTATTTTATGCACATTTTTTTTTAATGTATATGTTACTTCCTGTCTACAAAATATGTTGTCTGAGTTTGGCTTTTTATTTTAGAATTTTGAGAAGTTGATTTTTCATGGGATCATGCGATAGTAAAATTATATATATATGCTTATGTAAATACATACCCACACTCATATATATATATATATATATACATATATATACATATATATATATATACATATATATTTCATTTCTAACGCAAAGAAAAAAGCTACGAAAATACACTAAAACATAAACACACAGAAAAATAAAACAAATACCTCACTATTAAACATACATCTTTTCATTCCCACCCACACCAAAAATACAAAAATGTACGACACTCTTAATAGACTTGGTTTTCACTTGATACAAACAACTTCCTCAACCATAAAACAGACATTAAAAACTACCAAGCACTCTCCCAAAACCCTCACATCCGATGCCGGTATATATTCCATCCCATGTAACAACTGTCAACAAGCGTACATAGGTGAACACAGCGAAAATTGAAATTAACTTAACGAGCATAGAAGAGATATAAGGAATGGTAACGCCCTAAATGCACTCTTTTGCCATTGTGCAGAACACGATCACTCATTTAATTTAGATCAAGCGAAAATTATTAAATACGTGATAGATAGAGCTAAAAGAAGACTTTTAGAATCAGCACTAATATTGAATACTAATACTATTACGCAAAGAAAAGGCTTCTACCATTTAACCCCTAGCATAGGGAAAATAATAATCAAAGAACAAAATATCAAAACAGATCCTGGCTAACCGTTTTTCCTTAAATATTTCAACAAAATGAATAAGTTTACAGAAGAAAAAAAAATGTACATATTTATTTTAACGCATTTTAAAAGTGTATATATAGACATCGAACAACCCAACCTTCCCATACGCACACATATGTTTGTCCTTCCCGACATGGGTAGGATTCAAAAACTGTTCTCCTTTTCGTACGATCTATGACTTTTTCTTTTCTTACATTTTTACTTCAATTATCCTGAAGATGTCCTCTGAAGATGTCCTCTGTAATAAGGACGAAACGTTGATTATTTTAATAATTTCATTCGGTTTTTCTAGTTTTCTCAAAACACATATATATATATGTGTGTGTGTGTGTGTGTGTGTGTGTGTAGCGTGATATCATAAGAACTTACATGATAAGAGACGATCGATAGTTTCACAGGTGTAGTCATTCGTTTAGTTATTCATGTAAGCGAACAAGTATTAACTGATAAAAATAGAACTTTCTGAAATTATAAAAAAAAAAAAAAAAAAATGGTTCCCCACACGCACAGGAGCAATTTACATTCGGAGGCGTCGTCTTCATGTGTTCATGTGTACGATATGTGATTAGTTAATAGTATTGCAAAAACTTCAAATTTATTTATCATGTTTGGAAACAAACAAACGTACAAATGCTTACAACTTCATATATATATATATATATATATATATATATATATATATATATATATATATATATGAAATGATGTGTGAAACTGTCCACATCATCATCATTTTCTACTTCAAAAGTGATAGTCTTATAGCGAAACTTTTTTTGTAAAAATAAGAACAAAATGTAAATCCGCGCCATTTTTTTTGTCAATCTCCTTTAATCGTGCCGATCACCATCATCGTCGTCCTGATCATTGAGTATTTAAGACTTTTGGAATGTTCCTTCATGTGTATTATGTGTACGTATGCATATGCATGTGTATGTATATGCTTATTTGTGTGCCACTATGTGTGTACGTTTGCATGTGTGTGCATATGCATATGTATGTTCGCATACATCTGTATGTATGCATGTGTTCATTTCCATGTGTGTGTGGGGTGGAGAGGACTCCCGTGAGGCGTGTTGAGGGCAGCTCCTCTGGGAGAAGCGGATCTCTGATTAAAAAAAAAGCGGGAGATCAGTACCCGCATTAAGCTGGTCTGCAGTTTGACTTGTTGCTGGCTATCTTGCTCTTGCTTGTTGCTGGATGTCAACATTTTGAACCGAGAGAGAGATTTAGCTGTCGTACAAAGCTAAAACTCTGTATCATCTTTGTATAGATACTCCCCCAGTCATTTGTCTATTTAAAAAAAGAGAAAAAAAAAGTCCTGTGGCGATAAAAAAAAGCTGTGACATGTGTACGCCTGAAATGCTGGATGCATGTCACAATTAATCTGCCATCATTATATGTATCTATGTATGTATATGTGTATGTATATTTATATATGTATGTGTGTATATATTTATATATGTACATGTGTGCTTATATGTATTTATATCTATGTGTATATGTATGTATAAGCGTCTGTGTGTATATATGTGGTGTGTGTATGTATATACATTTATATATGTTTTTATGCATGTATGTGTGTATATGCATATATGTGTATGTGTATGTATGCATGTGTGTATGTATATGTATGTGTATATGTGCATGTATGTGGGCACGTGTATGAATGCGTATATATGTATGCGTATGTATATGTAGGTAAGTGTATGTATATATATGTGCATATGTGTACGTATGTGTATTTGTATGTGTATGTGTAAGTATATGTGTGTATGTATTTGTATATGTGTGTGCATATGTGGATGTATATGTATGTATATGTGTATGTATGCATGTGGGTATGTATATGTATGTTTGTGTATTATGTACTGTGTATGTATATGGGTATATATGAGCGTATGCTTATAGACATGTATGTATGCATGTATATATTTATATGTATGTATACCAATGATCGTCTTGTGTATGTTTGCATGTGTGTGTATGTATATCTATGTTTGCGTAATGTGTATTGTGTATGTATGCATGTATATATGTGTGTCATATGTGTACATATGTATGTATGTGTGCGTGCGTGTGTATACCAACGCCCGTCTTTAGTGTCATGTCTGCTTGAGCATGTGAATTCGCCGTCAGGACTATACGTCATTTTCGGGCTCATGAACTTTCAGTATCTGAGGGAGTGGAACTCGTCTGACAAGACGTTTCAATCATATATATATATATATATATATATATATATATATATATATATATATATATAGAACAATCAGGTTGACCGTTTCTCTCCAGATCACCTAAGCTAAGCAAAATTGAGCCTGGCCAGTAGCAGATAGGTGATCATTTGGGAAGGTTAGGTGGTGGATGTATTGCAACGGGTCATAGAATTTTCCAGGTTGGTGTCCGGGCGCGCATAAATACACTGGGAGTGATGCACCCCCACTCTTCGTTAAGATATGCATCTAATAGCCCTGATGTAAAAACTTGCGGCTTACTGTATACTTTGTCCTGTGGCAGTCATCTGCACCGATAAAGATTAACATTAATACCAAAAAGAGTGCTCGGTTCTACACAAAGCATTGACCACTATAACAAAATCATCTGTTTGGATTTCCGAGCAACTTAGTTGTTGTGACGGAAGCTAATGCGTCGAAATTGAGGGAAGAGTCTACCCTTATATATATATATATATATATATATATATATATATATATATATATATATATATATATATATATATATTTACCAGTGGTGAAAAAACCGGACTAGAGTGTTCAATGTGTAGCCAGAGCAGTATATAAGAAATGTATTACTGTGAGTCCAGAATGAGTTTACATATTGTTTCAACTAGAGGAAGAACCTTAAAGAGAAGAACTATCCAACTAGCATCTTCAGAATTCATAGATGGACTAATATATATATATATATATATATATATATATATATATATATATATATATGTGTGAGTGTGTGTGTGTGTGTGTGTGTGTATGTGTACACGAAAAATGTTTCAAGAGTTATGTTGCATATTTTTACTCTGGCCAAATGGATCAGAGGGAATTGCACTTCGTATTGTTATAATGAGCCGAAAGTTTCATTTCGCTGTTACAGATATTAGCGGTGTAATATCCAAAGAAAGTAAATCCTGTCATGGAAGTGCGTCAAACGCTTAGAGGCGTCAGTGAATTTTTACATGAACTAAATATAAAGCGATTTACATTCACCAGCACCTGTCAAACGTACACGAAGCCGTTGAAGAAGTACAGTTACAGGATTGATTCATCGATTTCAAGGTGACGACAGAGATATTAATGAGAAAGTACGCTTTGAACTTTTAGGTAGGAGGCATCAAATGAGGCTGGAAAAAGGTCATTGGGAATGTTGATTACTTTGTAGAAAAAGAAATTTAGGAACAGAAAAATCTCGCTTGTTTTATGGTGCTATATATATATATATATATATATATATATATATATACATATATATATGCATACTTTTATAGTGTATATATAAATCTTATAATTATAAAGTACTTAAAGTAAAAATTATGCCCACCATTACTTGTTAATTGAAAATTAGGCTGTGTATTAATAAATGCACGTTAAAATATTCTTACAGCTGCCTGAACTATGACAAGCCCGTTTACATGGCTTTATAATTAACTTGCTTTAATAGTTAATTCCTGATTGCTGAGGGAAGATGATAGCTTTTTTTTTACACAGTCGTCACCACTTATCAAGGCCCGGAAGCTACTCAGGGATAAGGGTTATTGCAAGTACATTACGTTAGTTTGGAGATTTGATGAAATGTTTACTCATGGGAGCGTTTCATTAGGAATTTGTTAACGTTGGACTTGAACACATCAAAGTCGTAGTCAGATGGGAAGCAGGCAGACGGAACAGAGTTCCACAGGCGTGCAGTTCTAAGAAAGAAGCTTTGTTCATGGAATCCATGTTTTGATTTAGGCACAGATAAAATGTGGGGGGAATTTTTCACAGTGGATTCAGCTAGACGGGTGTTTATCGTGAAAGATTGGCGAGAGGGGACCAGAGATTGGAGGTCAGATCACCACCTGCCATGGAAATAACGATAAAACAAGGATAGCCTCGCAACGTCTCTTCTGTGGGAGAGAGGTTGCAGGGTAGAGAAAAGGGCATCCCCCACTAAGCCACGAAGTCTATTTTGTACTCTGTCAAGGCAGAATAGGCTGTTTTTAGCAGCTCCTGCCCAGATATGGCAGCAGTACCCCATCCTTGGACGTACTTGGCTTTTATATAGATAGAGAATTGCATCAGTAGTGAGATATCTTCTGGAGCGGTAGGAGGATCCCACCATCTTTCCAGCGACCTTGGCAACAGACTTGATGTACGTGTTCCATTTCAGATCAGGAGTAAAAGTCAAACTCAGAAGCTTGTCAAAACACGGGGCTCTCCCAGACGACAGCCATCCATCCCAATTGATGCCAGATGGGGATCAGAGCTTTGATGATATAATGATAGGAGTTTGGTTTTAGATGCATTAAAGGTAACCAGCCACATCTTCCCCCACTGAACCACGCGCTCGAGATCAGAAGAGAGAGAGAATCAGAGAGAACTTTGTCATTTACAGCCTTTGATGTGTTGCCGTAGATGGTCGTGTCATCAGCATAGATATAAACGAATGATTTAAGTATGTGTTTAGGGAGGTCATTGATGTAGATCAGGAAGAGAGTTGGGCCAAGGATTGACCCCTGAGGGACTCCAGCATTAATAATGCAGGCCTCTGATTTTTGTCCATCGACCACTACTCTTATGAGCCTATCAGAGAGAAATGATTTAATGATTGAGAAAACATTTCCAGTTATACCGTAGCTGGAAATCTTGTGAAGTAGACCCTTATGCCATACCATGTCGAATGCCTTTGATTTGTCAAGAGCAATTGCCCTAGAAAGGAAGCCTTTGTCAAGAGATTCATTAATCCTGTGAGATATAACCGTCAGTACATCTGCGGTAGACCTTGCAGAGCGGAAACTATATTGTGTGTCACTAAGAAGGTTGTTTCTGCTAGGTGGTTGACTATTCCTCTATTTAATATGGATTCCAGCAACTTACTCATAACACACAGGAAACTTATTGGTCTGTACTGAGAGGGAGATGACTTATCACCTGTATTCTTAAATACAGGGCAAACTGATGAGGTCTTCCAGGGAGTCGGAAAGTACTTCTCCTTAAGGCAGCGCTTAAATAGTTTCGTAAGTATGGGAGCAAGTTCTGGTTGCAAATTTTTAACACTATAATTGGGATGCCGTCAGGGCCAGTTTCTTTACTGGAATCAAGGTTCTTGATTAGCTTGAAAATCTAGTGACTTGGTTCCACTTCTGCGACCAGCTATAGTTTTCACTTCCTTGCGTAAGTAGAAAACTAGTGCAAGTATGCATAAAAAATATAAATATTTTTATAAAAATATGATACAAACACACACACACACTTACATACACACACACACACACACATATATATATATATATTTGTGTGTGTGTCTGAGTGAGTGAACTGTGCTTGTTAATGTAACAAGTTTTCAATTAAGAAAACCTTGGTAAACATAAGAAAATATCATTACATATTTTTGTGTTTTCATTAATGCTTTTGGGTAAAATATAAAAAAATAAAATCAATGACGTTTCATGCAATATCACTTACACTTTCAAGTCTCTGTCGAACCACGTTGAATATACAAAAACAGATGGACATTGCGCTGAACATAATAAGGAAATAATATAACAGTTTAGAACATCATATCTGAAATCATTAGATATAAAAACAAACCGTTGAAGTTCCCGAAAACGGTTTATATTTTAGATTCAAAACCTCAGGATTAGCGTTACAATATTAATTGTATTTATGTCAAACATTTTCAAATGTGCAATAATATTTTAAATATATTATTGTGTTTCGAGAAAAAATAGTTTTAATTCATTTCAAAATATAATATTTTTCTGTTATTCAAAACATTATGGGAAGGCATGCTTTAAATCCCGGTTTGTTATGATTAAAGCTTTTAAAATGAACTATATCTTCCATATATAATACGTATTGTTTTTATTAAATATATTAAAACATATAATTAAATATAATATATACATATACATATATATATATATATAAATATAAAATAAAAATATACATAAATAAATATATAATGCAATATAAATGAATAAGGCATATTTATTAAACATATAAAACATTTAGATAAAAAAAAATATAGAAATGAACAAGAATTTTTTTTTTATTAATCGACCTTAGAGAATGCATTGTGGATGTGTGATCGGCAGCTTCCCTTACTCTCGCTTCTCTTTATTTGTCTCTCAGTCCTCATTTTTATGACTGATTTTTGTGACAAAGGGAGAAGAAAAAGTTGTATTTTAGGTTGGCAGTATTTTGCATGAACAGTCGCCAGAGATGTGGGACATTTTCCGTTTTCTATATCTATCCTAGTAGCCATATAACTAGTAAGGGTACTGGAGGTAGGCTGATGTTATCCGCCTGATAGTCAGGGACCCGAACTTTGGATTAACCACTAAGGAGGCTGTGCTATAAACAAGTGCGAAATACGGACTGCTGAAATCCCATTTGGTGAATGGATTCTGGTGGGGCCTCTGGGTGCTATATTAGTCGCTAGTTGTTACGGCTTCACTTTATCATGTGCCACAAAAATATAAATAAAAATAAAAATAAATGAACAGATTTCTTCGTTTCTTTTTCCCTCCCACTTTCTCTCTCTGTCATGCTCTAAGCAAGTCTCTCAATTAAGCCAACAAATCCCAAACCTCCATCATGACAAGTTTCAAGAAAAATACTCGATTAAACCCGGATCTCCAACTTCCAACGTAGAGCCCCACGACTATGTCTCCTTCTCCAACACCAAGGGTTTACGTTCTAACCGTTCAGAGGTTGAAACTCAATTACAGGAGACCAAACCAGGCCTATTATCCCTAAGCAAAACTGGCATTGGACAAACTACTTCCCTAGATGAGTTTGTGATTAAAGGATACTCTAACTTAACTTCCAAATCTGACCCCCAAGATAGCCATGGGGATGGAATATGTGCCTATATTAAAGATGGCTTTCAATGTGGTAGATCCTAACTTACCCTATATGTGCTTGCTCGTTACACCTGCTTACACTACTGCGTTTATATTTTCTCTCTATCTCCCCCGCAACGGCGGAGTTACTATCTTTCAAAGCATATCAGAGAAAATTGACCGCGTCCTATCTGCTTATTCTTCAGCTAACATTCAATATTCACAATGTGGAATGGTTAACCCACTGTCACGTTCCAAAGGCCGTGGGAAGAAAACAGAGGCCCTAAAGGTTGGACATAAATCTGGGGCGTGGACGCAAGTCCATTGCAGAGCCGCTGCGACGTCGTAAGGGGCAGATTATTTACAGAATCCATGCTAATCCATGCGACTGCCGTGAAGATGACAGTAGTAATAGTTTACAAGAGGCGCGAAAAAATAGGAATAGAGGAAAGGGGAGTCGTTTTGGCGCTTTCAGGGCGGAAAGACATTTTGTCTTGGTTGTGCTGGACTCGTAGAATGAGCTCGGGGAAACAAAGAAAAAGGAGTTTATTTGGGCGCTTTTGGCAAGAAAATGACGACGTTTTTTTTTTTGTTCGTTTTTATTAATAGTAGAATGAGCGGCGGAAAACAAAGAAAAAAAAGAATGATACCTTAAAAAACTAAAAAAAAAAAAGTCAACTTTGGGTTCGCCATGAAGGTTTGTGGATTTCCCTCCATCATTTTCCCTCATCAAAGAGACTTTCACAATATTGTCATCCTGTATTATACGTTTTGTTTGTGTGTCTGTTTGTTTACTTGTTTTATAAGAAAAAGGGATAAATAAAGCCCGTATAAAAAAGAAACATATATATATACATATATATATATATATGTGTGTGTGTGTGTGTGTGTGTGTGTGTGTGTGTGTATATAAACTATATTGCTGTCTCCGACCTCATCATTATTGAATGTTGAATGCTTCCTTTTAAACCGCCTGTTTGCATGCTCGATTTTCGGTGATAAAACTCGGGAACATCGATAGATGATGAAACTCGCTCACACTCGACTGAATTGGGCAATAATAACGTAGCGATCTCTGGAAATACCTCCACATACCTTTCTTTAAGAGCAGATAGTAACTCTAAGTCCGTGTGCTGCCATTAAAATTACTGCTGCGCATTTAAACTCGGACAAGAGACGCAACACCACTCAAACAATACCGACGATGAGGGGAGGTTCTGTCATGATTTCTCCATTGCTTATGACCTCACTCAGATTGTTCACGAAGACACCCGTGTGCCCGACACTGACAACCAGTATGCAAGTCTCCTAGACATTTTTCTTACAACTTGCTCTGAACTATGTTCAGCTTTCGTTCTGTCTCCACTGTGATCTTCCCACCACTTTGTTGTAGCAAATAAGATAAAAATGAAATGTAATAAGCCCTCAGACGTACCTCTCCATCGTACAGTATATCAATACTCTATGGCTGACTGGGATAGCTTCTGTACATTGATATCAGATCTACCTCTGCGTTCCATGTTTGTAAAGGATGTGTCCTCTATAGAATCAGACCTAACGGAATTGTTAATTGCAGGTATGGACCGTTTCATACCCTCGAAAAATTTCCAGTAAAAACCTTACAACCAGCCGTGGTTCTCTCAAGATTTTGCTACTGCTGTTGCGCACAGAAATAACTTTTTCCATTGCTTCCAACGTAATAGATGTAATGAGACTAAAATCGCTTTCAGGATGCCAGCAATCACTGTAGAAAAGTAATAAAGAACGCGAGAGAGATGTATGCTCAGTCCGTCAAGTCCACAGAAGCTGAGCAGCGGTTTGGTTCTCACCAGTTTGGGCAAATGGCAAACAGAACCCCAGACGGAAGCGCGTGCCCTATCCTAACTATAATGAATGGACCTGAGGTGATCTCGTCAACATCAGACAAAGCCAAAATATTTGCCAAGAACTTTGCAGATAATTCTACCCTTTGCGACCAAGGACACTAACCCCCAATATTTCTTTCTGTATCAGAAAATACGCTATGTGATATATAACTATCTGTACATAATGTTGCCAAGCTAATCAAAAACATTAATTCCAGTAAAGCAACAGGCCCTGACGGTATTCCAATTATAGTACTCAAAAAACATACACCAGAATTAGTGCCCATACTTACAAAACTGTTAAAGCGTTGTCTTAAGGAGAATAGTTTCCCATCACTCTCGTAAATCTCATCAGTATGCCATGCATTTAAGAATCCAGGTAATCGATCATCTACTTCTCAGTACAGGCCAATGATTCTTCTGTGCGTCATGAGTAAGTTGCTGGAATCTTTGTTAAATAGAGAAGTAAACCATCTCAGCAAAAATAACCTTCTTAGTGACACACAGTATGGTTTCCGTTGTGCTAGCTCTACAGCAAATGTGCTAACAGTTATATCTCATAGGATTAGCGAATCCTCGACGGAGGCTACCTTTCTAGGGCTATTGCCATTGCCATATCAAAGGCCTTTGATATGGTATGGCATAAAGGTTTACTTCACAAGATCTCCAGGTACGGTATAGCTGGAAACGTCTTCTCAATTATTAAACCATTTCCCTCGTAGGTTCATAAGAGGAGTAGTTAATGGGCAGAAATCAGAAGCTCATAGTATTAATGCTGGAGTCTCCCAGGGGGCCATCGTGGGCCCAACTCTCTTCCTGATTTACATTAATGATTTTCTAACTCACATCCTTACATCATTTGTAGACATTTATGCTGATGACACTACCATCTATGGTAACACATTTAGGCAGGAGCTGCTAGAAAAGACTTATTCTGCCTTAATAGAGTTCAAAATACCCTCGTAGGAGATGTGCTTTTCTTTTCCCTGCAACCTTTTTCGCACAGAAGTGATGTTTGCCTCTGATTGTCGTTATTTTTCTGGCAAATGCTCGACTGAGCTCTAATCTATGGTCCCGCCTCATCGAACTTTCGCAGGAAACGCTATCATAAATTCACCCCACCCTTTCTCTGTGTCTAAACCTAAACGTAGATTCTATGAACAAAGCTTCTTTCTTAGAACTGCACGCTTGTGGAATTGTCTTCCGTTTTCCTGCTTTCCTACAATACTACAATATGGTTGTCTTCCAATCCAAAGTAAATAAGTTCATGTTGAGCCTTTCAACTAAAGTTAACAAATTTTCCGAAATTCCATTACTAACGATTACTATATTGCCCAATTTTATTACTGTACACTCTTTAACCCTCAACTTTGAATTGTCTTTGGGCTTTGATAAATGGTCATGCTTATGTAAAAAAAACCCAAAAAACATCACAAAACATTAGAAAGCAACACTACTACTACTACTACTACTACTACTACTAATAATAATAATAATATTAAAAGCTACATGGAATTTACTACTACTTAACCTTCCTGTAGTTATTCCATGCACATCGCTAACTCTAACTCAATTTACTAGTCATTATAACAACATATCTGCGTCCTCCGATTTGAGATGAATTCCAGTAGATTACATCAAAATATTACATTATAAAATAAATTTCAAATTATTAAACATACTTGAATCTATTTTTATAAAAACTCAGCAACAAACCAGAAATAACTTTCTGTATAGCATAACATGAAGTAACATCTTAAAATGTTTAACGGATATCCGATTTATTCCGCGACGCTAATTATGGTGTCCTGGTAATATTATTGTAAATGTACTATTGGAACTGCATCAGTTTGTTGTTTTGACTACTCATTTTTTCACATTATGCTTTCCGTTGTTTTTATTATCTTCGTTTCTACGATTTTATTCGTTCATTTTTTTCAGCTTAAATCGTACTATGAAAATAAAAAGGGATGAATATATAACATGCGTTTTTACTATTCGCAAAAAAATATTAGATAAAAGAATGGTCTAAACAAATGGAATTTTTGTCAGGTTTGCTCATTTACACAAACACACAAACATGTATATATATATATATATATATACATATATATATATATATATATATATATATATATATATATATATATGAAAGTGAAATTGTCTGTGTGTGTACATGCCCCTAACAAACCACTCTCTCAAATTAATTCCCCTTACTCCAGATTTGACATAAAGGATATGAAATTTTTTTTCTAATCGGTTTCCGTCGAGGAATTTGGCTGTCAAAGTGTCTAAGTTCAACAGTTTTACCTTTGAAAAGTCTACCAAACTCCTCCACCAATTTTGGATGTAAACACTTGAACTTTTAGATGAAGGTTACTTTGATATGAGTCAAACCATATAATTTCCATATACATATGCACATGAAATATGAACCGTACATAGAACCCGAGCAAAGCCGAGCTGAACTGTTAGTATATATATATATATATATATATATATATATATATATATATATATATATATATATATATATAGTAAACTTCTTATGCAATCCGATCAATGCTTCAGAGGTATATAAAAATTTAAAAAATATTATAGCAATAATAATAATAACAACAATAATAATAATAATGATAAAATAATGATAATATATATATATATATTAAGTATATACATTTACACATACATCTCTCTCTCTCTCTATATATATATATATATATATATATATATGTATATAAATATATATATCTTATTATTTTTAACTAAGAGTCTTTGTGCATTTAAATTCGGTAATGTTCGTATACAAATAAAATCCAAGACAATATTAATTGACTCAATCTGTTAAGCTTCGTGATTATCGGATTTTTATGATCGAGCACGCGTATAATATTTTTTGATAATCAAGACAAAGAAATATATAAAAGTGCATCATATTTTGTATTTTTTATGTCTTACAATTGTTTCGTAATAATTTGGACAAATTCAGACATAATATCATTAAACATTTTCAAAAATTAGCTACTCTTCGACAATAACATACATTTATATATCTATATCGATATTTTAATGGAAGAAACATTTGTTCACACCTCGTTCATCTCATTTATATATCTATTGTATTGTTTTACTTTTTCGATTCCTTTAAAATGAATAAGTATCTCACTTCGTATTTTTTCGATAATAGTTCTACAATTTTACTATTTTTATATTCATTTTACTTTTTAGTGATTTTCTATTTTATAACTATTTTGTTCTCTAGAGTTTATTTATTTATTGATTTTTTCAATAACTCCTAAACTATACTTTCAGATTGATGTCTCTCTATATATGTCCAGTAATTTACTTCTCAAATTGCCTTAGTTTTGTATGAATTTTATTCACATGAAACGATGTGTTTGCTTTCCCGTTTACCTGCTAGAAGAAAAAAAACTGTAAATTTAAAGGTATATTTGAATAATTTTAATTAATATTTAGCTTCATATTTTACTAGTTATATTATTCACTTTAAAGTTAAATCTATCTTTCTAACCTTATGTTTATATAAACATAATGTTTTTGTTTTTAATTCTAACTATTACCCTATCTGTCGACAGAGTTTATGTGCATTTTTCCCATACTTATCGACTCATAATTTCATCGAAAATCTATTTATTCCTTTAATTTAATATTTTTATTTTTGTCTTTATTAATTCCCAATCATTCTTTTTAATATTTTAGTCCTTATATTATTCTCTTTATAGCAATCTAGTTTAAATTTCTCATTCAGTTTTTTTTTAAACTTATATTCTGATTTAGTCTATAGTAATCCATTATAATCTGTTCATCCCAATATTTCGGAATTATAAAATATTTGATTTCGTGTTTTGTGCTATAATAATATCTCGAGTGTTAGTTTATTACCAATTAGAATTATTACATTGAAATTTAATACTATTTCATATAGGTTATATAAGGTTAATTTTCTATATGCTTAGCTACCGACCTTCTACTTTGTTAATTGCACTATACTAAATTCCTCGTATTTAATTTAAAAGTCTCTTACAAAACTTACATTTCACTCACAGCATAATTATTATTGTTTCTTATTACATACATGTTATTTAAATCGGGGTTTAGGAGTGATAATAGGAATTTATTTCTATTAAACAGATTTGTATAACATCAAATTTTTCGTTTAAAATTTCTTTTTTAGAATTCACTATGCTGCATAACTCACGTACTCATAGATAAAATCCTTTTGATTTACTAAGGTTTCTATTTTCTAGCTATATCTACTATTGACTATTTTTATTTGAAAGCTTCAATAAGTCACCTACCTAAGCATAAAAGGAATAAATGTGAGTGCTATACTAACAAAACGAAACTCTCTCTTATCTGTTGAAGGTAAAATTCTAGCTCCTATAATTATAAACTGACTAAATGATTTAGTTTGTAAAATTGTACTCCCAGAAATTCAATGAGAATTCCAGGCCGGAAAAGGCACTAAATATATGATTTTCAGTTTATGGCAACTGAAAAATAAAGTAAAAACTTAGGACTTGTTTGCTACCTTTGTCGAGCTCACTAAAACATATGATGCCGTCTCCAGGGATATCATATAGACTCTTTTAAGGAAGTTCGGTGTGCCAAATAAGATATTTAATGTGTTTCTTTTCAATGAGGAATAATGGTATTGCTACGGTCAACTGTGACCAAAATGATCAGTTGAAAGTGTCAAGCATAATCAAGCTAGAGTGTGTCCATGATCTGATCCTATTTACTCTTTTCTTTCCAGGTACGTTTGAACGAACCTGCAAATAAACTTCGAAATGTGTGGATGTTGAGTATCAACCAAGCGGACGATTATTTAACTAAAAACAAAACACGGACTTTTGTGCAGACTTTTCTTGATCTATTTCTGATGATGACTGCACTCTTTTTACCCATAGTCGAATAGTGCACCTCGTGCCACAACCATATAAATCAGCACATTTTTTTCATATAAGATGTCTGCGTGATATTGGCAAAGTTAAATGACAAAATTATATTGAAAACAGTGAATTATTGGAGAGGTGTGAGATCACCGGTATTGAAACAGCAGTCTAGTCATCTTGTACGATTGAATCAAGCTCACGTTCATCACCTTACAGCTGCTAAACTACTGACTGACTAACAATATGGATTTAGACAAGCTCGTTCTACAGCAGATATTCTTATTGTAATTTCTGAACGTATATACCATACACTGGACAAAGCAGGTGAGGGTAGAGCTGTAGCCCAATATATATCTAAGGCTTTTGACAGCGTTTGGCACGATGGGTTTCTCAGGAAAATCAGATCTTACAGTATCACTGGACGAACACTTTGCACAATTAAATCTTTCTTAAATAAAAATGTTTTCCTCGGCGAACCTACATCTAAAATAAATGCGGGTGTACCTCAAGGTGTCTTTCCTTGGACCTTTATTATTCCTTATATTCATAAATGACCTCCCTGATAAAATTGTTTCTGAGATGGGTATATTTGCTGATGACACCACGCTATATAACAGACACGAGGGTAAAACAAATGAACACATATCTAAGGAAATGGCAAGAAGACTTCTAATTTGCAGTTGAATGGGGGAAAATATGGATGGTCATATTCAATGCTGCCAAGACTAAGCTTTTTCCTTCAATAATCACAGTAAACCTTCCCAATAGCTATAACTAAAGATACATTACCTGAAAAAAAACTTTCAAACTTCTCGGATTATCGTTCGCAGGAAACATGAGCTGGAACAGATACACCGAGAGCATTGCCAAAGCTGCTGCGAAGAAGGTGGGCTCTCTCTACCGTGCTAGAAAGCTATTTACGCCTGAAAGTATTCTGTAAATCTATAAGACCACTATTCACCCATGTATGGAGTACTGTTGTCACATTTGGGCTGGTGAATCTGCTACTAGTCTCTCGTTCCTGTACAGAGTTCAAACAGTCGCCAACCTGATATGTCTGAAACTGTCATCTAAGCTCCAACTTATGTCCTATTGACGTAATGTCATATCCCTCTGCCTATTCTACAATATTTTAATGGCGAATGCTCCGACGAACTATAAGCCCTTGTACATCGTCGACGTAAATACCCACGACAAACCAGAGAAGTAGTAAACATCCCTAGATATGAGAAAGTCTTCTACTCTAATAGTTTCTTCCCCAGAACAGCTAGACTATGAAACTCCCTTCCGAGATCCTGCTTTCCCAATTTTACTGATATGCAGAAGTGCAAGTTTTATGTTAACTGATATCTCACTGCCCAACTCCCTACATAGTATCCCTGCAACTTGAGTCTCCGATAGTAGCCCCCAACATAAATGTAGCACTGTAACTTGTTTGGAGTGAAAATGGAATAATATTAAAAAAAAAAACTTTAAGAGATCCAAAGCAGCAATTGAGCAATTGACAAATTCTTTTCACCGATTAGCTCATTCGTTAGAATACCAAGCTAAACAGCAATCTGAAGCATGATGACATTGCTATAGGCTCTTTAAAGTGCACATTAAGGAATCACAGCAAATGGTATTTTGAAGACTGGTGTATTTTAAAGTAACCGCCCTCATCATAGGGATATATTTCGTGCCAATTTAAATATACAGAATCAGCAACAGATAATGATTTTGTGTCAATGTGTTTTCATAACACGGAGCAAGCCTAGGGGAGCTAATAATTCGGGATATATTTCGAACCAAAAATACATACAAGTGTACTAACTGCGAGAAGATGTACAAGGAACAACTGGATTCAAAGCACACATTATTCATGATCTTCGATGAGAGAATCAACTATATATATATATATATATATATATATATATATATATATATATATATATTTATGCATATGTATATATATGCATGTGTCTGTGTCTTTGTGTCCCTGTGTGTGTATCTGTGTGTGTGTGTATTCAACGATATTGACATTCGCTTACACTTGGCAGTTTAAGGGCTAAGCTAAGAAAAAGCTACAAATAATTGTTTTAATATACAGCATTCCCACGCAGAAATGGTCATATTCCTAGTCACCTGAGAACGAAAGGAGGCTATCACACACACACACACACACACACACACACACACACACACACACACACAAATATCAATAAGATTGGTCTTACCATTATAAACAAATATATATTTGAACATTGAAATGCATTGCAATACACATTCGACTCTTTTATTGACATATAATCCTAAAAAGAAAGGCAGATATATGATGAGAGATGCAAACACACCTATAGCGAATGAAAATGTAGAAATCGTCCATCCTCTAAATCGATAATATGAAGATGATTACACTAGTTTCGATATTTTCCGGAAGATTTCCCGTCGATATTAAGTAACCAATGATATGGAGATCTTATATCCTCGTGTAGATTTGGTTCAGTCAGAAATACTCACCTTTCCTAGACGGAAGTGGCGACCTTTGAATATGAGAACTGTCCAATTGAAGATTGTAACCCAAAACAGTTTTCTAGATCCTTCTCTGTGGTTTATTCGTCGCGCTACACGATACAGTCGTATTTCTCATTCGTATTCTGTCAAGAAATTGACCTTACCGACTTGGTAGGTAACCAAACGCCAATTTCTTAAATAATGTTGTCATATGGTTAGTGATTTCTCCTTTTATTTAAATACGATTCTGTAAACTCTATTCTGCTCTGGACAGTTTTATAATAGCTGGTGATCGGAACGTGAGTAGGTTGGCATCATGCAGATATTCATTATGAGAAGCAACAAGAATTTGAAAGGATTCTTAAGAAAAGATTTTATAAGACTGTAAGTAAAAGACAAAATGATTCCAGAGAAATAAAACAAAGAGCAATTAGAATATTATATAGACAAGTAGGCCGCCTGACATTGCCCGGTAGTAAAATACGCTTAAATATAATTGTTTAATTTATGTATGTATTCTTTATATATTGGGCACATAATGTTTTGATTATGATATTGTATCCAATATACACATACTAATGAATACGAACGTTGAAAAATGACTTCAGTTTTATCAGCTAGAATCCAAAACAAAATGTTAACTATTCAAGTCATATGCAACACAACGTGTGTGGGTACGTATAAAAATATTAGCAGCGGCCGAAGGATAGCCGGCTAGCTGGAATAGAAAAAACAGCCGTTAAAGCACGCATGCAAATTAGCAGGTACGCGCGCATACGTTACAAGAAAAGGATACAAAATACACCACATTGCCGAGAGAGTAGGAAGTTGTGACCGGGCAAGATGGGTGTGTGAAAGTCGAAGCCGAGAAAGCGTCAGTATAAGGTGGCTGCGACAGAGACTATGAAATAGCATATGTGTGTGCGAAAAGACTGGAAATATAATGAAATGCGTAGTTTTTAGGTCATCACGAATAAAGGAATTTTATTTGCCTTTTAGAAAATGGCGAGTCAGATGTTTATCATTTTACTAGTTCATTTTTGTGTTTCTTTTGCGGTGGTACCAGACAGCGTATGGGTCCGAGATGTTTGAAATATAACGAACACGGTTCGAGCGCAAGAACCGCGTTACATAATATTGCTTTTTTGCTATGACGCTTTTTACCAAAAAAGGGTCAAAATGGAGGATAAAGAAAAAAAAACATACAAAACATTATTACAGAAAAATTCAGTTGAAAATAAAAGACGTGAAAACAAAACAGGCCGAGTGAGAAAACTTAAAATATTTCGTGAGTAAATTTGTTGTTTCTTTTATCCTTGTCTTCTTACTTTCGAATTTTCTTCGGTCTGGTCTGTCATATATTCCTACGTCTAAGGCTATTTTGTAAGGACCGTAGTTTACCTCAATATTGTTTTATTGTTAAAGGCAAATGTTATTGTTCTCGGGTTATGCATTATGATACATTATATTTTTCTCATACTCATTTTACGTCGAAAATAGCTTCTTTTGTTTTAGAAGGGAAGTTAGAATAAACTATTTTGTCTTGAACATATTTATATAAGTTTGCGTTTGGACTATTTACGTGGTATCTTCAGTTGTTTTTTTATGAATTACCAAAGTTTTAAAATTTGAAAAACATGGTTGGTAGTTTCGCAGAACTTAAAAGATATTTATATTAATAAATTATTACATGGGGGAAATAAATAAATGTATGCGCTTAGTAAATACAAAAAATAAAACATAAATCTAACTTAATTTCTATAAAGAGTAGCTATTTTGTTTTAAGCTTATGAGTCGTTTATAATTAGTTGTACGTTCTGCTATTGTAAAAAAAAACAGGAAACTAAAAAACATGCCCATCGTAGCAAGTGCTATTCTCAGAGATTTAAAACTATTTTTATTCGTCAGGATTTTAAGAATATATGGGGTTTTTTACAAGATGGTCACCACTTATCAAGGCCCGGAAGCCACTCGGGGATAAGGGTTATTGCGTTTACAGTACGTTAATATTGGAGATTTGATAAAGTGTCTTACTTAAGGGGGCGGTTCATCAGGAATGTGTTTATGTTAGACTTGAAGACATTAAGGTCAGGTGGGAAACAGGCAAACGGAAGAGAGTTCCACAGGCGTGCACTTCTGAGAAAGAAGTTTTCTTCATGTAATCTACGTCTTGGTTTTGGCACAGGTAAAGAGTGGGGAAAATTTTTGACAGTGGTTTTAGCTAGACGAGTGTTTACCGTGAAAGATTGGCAAGGTGGGGGGACCAGAGATTGGAGCTCAGACGAGCCCTTGCCATGGAAGTAACGATAAAACAAAGACAGGCTCGCAACGTCTCTCCTGTGGGAGAGAGTTTGCAGGGAAGAGAAAAGAACATCCCGCACTAAGCCACGAAGCCTATTTTGTACTCTGTCAAGGCAGGGTGGGAAATTTTTTTGCAGCTCCTCCCCAGACGTGGCAGCAGTAACCCATCATTGGATGTACTTGGCTTTTATATAGATAGAGAATCGCATCAGCAGTGATCTATTTTCTGGAGTGATAGAAGGATCCTACCATTTTTCCAGCGATCTTGGCAACTGACTGACTTGATGTACGTGTTCCATTTAAGGTCAGGAGTAAAGGTCAAGCCCAGAAGCTTATCAAAACATGGAGCTTCCCCTAGACGAGAGCTATTTATTTCAATTGATGCCAAATGTGATGCTTTTGTTTACCAGTATTTTGATTCTTAGATTAAGACAAACACTGAAATATTAAAATTTTAAGTCGTTTTAATTTTGAAATAAATGGTAACCAAAATCGCGTAGAGATAAGGTAGGACACTTAACACTACGTAAATTATTCTTTAAATCAAACACTCTTTATGACGATAAGGCGCAGCAGTTAGCATTGCCATTGTGTTAGAAAAATAAGTGCTTGCTAAACATTTGGAGTGCTAACAGTCCTCGGTTATAGAGATGGAGATTTTAAATAGAAGGAATATTTTCTGTAGACAGTCAAAAATTTGCGTCAGAATTCAAACAACCAATCAAATTTCCCGAACAGAGAAAGAAACTTAGCCATCAGAAGTTAGTGACTGGGCTTTATGTTGATCATTTTACGAACAAAAAGCTTAGAGAATAGCGGAAATAGAATTACTAAGTGACGAAAAGTGCTCACGCTAGATAGAAGATTTGGCGATGCTTAATGGCAAGGCCAAAATGTAGTTTGATACAAAAAGGGAATATGCAATTATTGTTACATGATATTGATATCTGAATAAGTCGGGGACCTGGATAATGCCTCTGGATCGTTGGGTCAGTTGTCAACTGTAATTTTCTCAGATAGTCTTGTCAAGCATGACTGAAAACTTACGAGACAAAAATAGGCCGAAACTGTCTTGAATAATCTTGCCAAACAGAAGCGTTAAGAGACAAAAAGAGGCCGTGGAATTACGAAAGGGTAAGATTAACTAGTGTTTTTTTTTTAAATAATCACGTTAAAAGTAACTGAGCAATAGAGACAAATGGCTCATAGGACTAGAAAAAGACTATGTTGGAAATTGGCGTAAACCCCCATACAACCAGCAAGGCGATATACAAATGTTATGACTGATAGAATGGTGTGATCGAATACAGGGTTGATATGAAAGAATAAAAAACAGCTACGCGAAAAAACACGTGCATACTGGAACAAAATTAATTGTAAAATATTTGTGTCATAAAGACTGACAAAAATCGATAAACTGACTTTATTACTAAAATAAAGATATCCCGTCTTAGTTCGGTAAATGTACAGACTCGGGGCCAATAACCGTTAAATGTAAAAAAAAAAAATCTTATTTGGTCTTGCAATGATTAAACTGGTTTTGTTTAAAACGGTGTTCTTGCACAACTAAGCTAAAACAACGTTAGCCAAGTCTCTGAGAAAACAAAAAAGTACACTCTCACTATTTAAACAGTTAACTGAGATATTCACCCTCAATATATAAAAAAACGTTGCCTTCAAATATTTTGAAAAATATGTCGAGGTTCCTTAATTTTTACAAATAAGAAAAAATAAGTAAATGCCATTCCTAACGGAAAAAAGTATAAAATAGAACATGTCGAACAGACTATAGACTAAGACAGTTTTTTTAAAAATTTTATTATTCATGTTTTATCGTAGTAAATTTTGAGTTTTCTTGCCTTGTTTTCTTTTATTACCTAGTCACGTTTAAGTAGAAGCATTGTAAAAAAGAAAATTGTGGAAAGAAAGTATGTAACAGAGCGCGTATAACCGCATGTAAAATATCAGTAGAAGCTGAAAATAGTTGGCTAGCGAAAACATTAGCATCAGCCGTAAAACACGTATGCAAATTAGTAAGTATATGCGCTTGCGTCACAAGAAGTAAAGGAAAAATATATCACATGGTCCAGTAGAGAGCTAATTGCGAGCCTTGTAAGATGGACGCATGAAAGTCGAGACAGAGAAATCCCTGAGTTTTGGCAGAGAGGTGGCAGCGACGGATATTTTAAAAAATCACATATGAGCGCGGGAGTTTTTTCGAAATATGACGATTTGCGTCGTTTCGAAAGAAACCAGAAATAAATTTAGTTCATTTACATTTAACAAACGCCGAATTAGATTTTTATTCATTTTAGGTTTTATTTGCTGGCTTCATTTGCTGCGATACCAGACAGCGTGTGGGTCCGAGAAGTTTTAAATTAAGTTACATCGTTCGAGTGTAAGGCAATGTTCAAAAATATTTATTTAGCGCTCAGCCTTTGTCTCTACTGTCTGAGGTATCACGATATTGATGGAAAAGGCAATAAAGTGAGTCGAATCTGAAAATGTATATGTACGCATACTAAGAAAGAAAATCGTTTTTATTTGCAGCAATCGTCCACTATTTTTTATTTTAACTTTTTAGCAGCAATTTTTAAAGGCTAAAACCCAAATTTTAAGAGTTCCCAGGGTTCAAATACACCATATATATATATATACATATATATATATATATATATATTATATATTTATTATATATATAAGTTTTACGTCTGTAAATAAAATAGTCCGAGAGGAGTTTGGTAGAGACGTTTGTTACACACACATCGTCACACACACACATCGTCACACACGCACATACACACACGCATACACACACACACACATATATATATATATATATATATATATATATATATATATATATATATCTATATGCATACTAGTAGAGCGGTTTCGCCCACAAACCGACAAGGTTACTTATATATATATATATATATATATATATATATATATATATATATATATATATATATATATATATATATGTATATATATATATATAGATAGATAGATAGATAGATAGATAAAAGGAAAAATAAGATAAAAACATGTCCTTGTTTTCAATTTTTATTCTACGTAATCATGCAGAATGTAAAAATTATTTATTATGTAAAAAATAGAATCAAGGGTAACATTGAAACCAAACCGATTAGATATTCAGAAACCATGAAAAATGAATAAGTAAATGATAAACGCTCGTTTTTCAAAAGAAATGAGAAAATTATTTTACGTTCGTGTAGTCTTTCGTATGCGCATAGTTTATTATGAATTTCGTTTTGATGATTTCAAATAAAAAAAAAAGTTTTTAATATCAATTTTAGAGTGAAGAAAAAAAGCCTAGCCTTATCGGTATACAAACTAGCAGGCCACTCGGCGTTGTTCGGTCATAAAATAGGCTTAAATATAATATTTTAATTCATGCAGATTTTTCATTTTTTATTATAAACCCAATTCCTTATAGAGTATTATATTGTGTCTTATATATATTAGTGATTTCAAATGTAAAATAAAATTACGTGTGAGATCAGTTAGAATCGAAACCAACACCTATACCTCTCCAACCTTATCCATTAGGGTATATCCTATATCTATACGTACACAAAAACTGAAAAAATGTTAATCTATTACTGTTTATGCGTAGAAAATAGGATATAGTCGACTTGCGCCATGCCAAAACCGATGAAACCCTTAGGAGTTATTTTACAGGCTAAACCTAAATCGCCAAAATATGCCATTTAAAACTTAATAAGCTAAAACATTATCCATTGCACCACGGTTCCTTGTAAACATGTCTGAAATTAATTATATGAGATTAAAGCCTTAGCTTAATATAAGCATAAGGCTTAATGTTCAATATATATATATATATATATATATAATTACTTTTTTACTATAATAATTAAATACCTACAGACACTAGTGTTTCATCCTTTCGGGATTCTTCAGTGCAGGGTGTCACGATTACTACCAGTCGAACGATTCGAACCCCGCGACACGAGACATCTCTGGCTCGATTAGCGGAGACCATATCCATTCGGCTACTATTAAACCGTGTGAAATAGCGTTGAATTTTAAACATTTTTAATTTAAATGTTCATTACGTCAGACAGACAGTGATCAAATCGTTATAGCAAGATCTACGCATATGATGAAAATAATGGAAATAGTATTCTGACAAAATAGAGAAAATAAAAAAGGAACAAACCGTATTATGTGTTCACCAACGTTTCGTCTTTATTTCGATTCACCCAGAGGAAGTCTCGAAATAAAGACGAAACGTTGGTGAACACATAATACGGTTTATTCCTTTTTATTTTCTCTCTCTCTCTATATATATTTATATATATTATATATATATATATATATATATATATATATATATATATATATATATATATAGTATCCTGTCTGTTTTTTTGTTCACAATTTGATTAATATATACAAAGGTTCCCATACTTTACGCTCTCATCTATTTCCATGTATAGTACGATTCTTGCAAACTATATACAATTAAGAGATCATCTCATTTGTATATTACATTAAGAAAAATCGATCTTATTTAATAGCGGTATCTTAGTTAATGTTTCTAGATAGAGAATTGTTATAAGTGTTCTATTTATAATTGTTATTTAATAAATTTTAAACAAGAATTATATTGATAGCATATTTAATTTAATTTGTTTGGAATTATAATTCCAACATCGATTTAAATAAAAAAAACAACTTTTTTTATAGTTATTTGCCCCTTAAAAGTTTCCGAACATTTCATTTGTTTTTTAATTCTTTAAACGGCTGGATAGAAATCGGTAAATTTTTACGATGTGACCCAGCGTCGTTTACCACCTAAAAATATAAATACCTACTGCCCCCTCTTACTTCCACAATTTACACTTTTCTCTCTTTTGCTCACGTTAATCTCATCGATTACAGACTTAAATCTCCAATTTAAAAATGTAATGTTTTACGACGTGACCCAACGTGGTTTAATCCCTAAAAAATTTAAGACCTACTTTTAGAAAAAAAAGAAAATTAATATTTTAAAGAGGGGGGCAGTTTTCTATATAAATTTAACGCAAAAATGAGCACCCATTTCTTGGCCAAAAAGCGTTCAACGAGACATATCATATCTAGCATTTTTTCAAAGTTTGGCGATCGTAAGGGGGCAGAACATGACCAATACAATTTTTGGGATGGAGGGGGACAGGAATAACATTTGAAACATAAAATAACGATAAATTTAATGAACTTTTATGAGACCATTCTGTTCGTTCAACTAACAACTTTAAAAACCAACGAACCTTAAACTATGACAAATTCAATTTTTTAGGGGAGGAGAGAATTACATTAGAAAAACAAAATGACGAAAAATTTCATTTCATTTGTTTTTATTTAATTTTTGGTAGATCTTCATTCTTTTAGAGTTCTGCCAACTTGGCTATTTTTTTTTTCGATCGAACGAGCATTTTCTGCTATTTTTATTGAAATAAAAGTTGTAATGATTTATTTTTAACTTTGGGGTATTTTCTGTGCTAAATATCTGGAGAATAGTTTCTTCTCTTTATATCCCTTCTGCCGAAATATCTGGTGGAGAGGGTATCACGTACTTCTTCTTTTGGACGGTTACATTTGAATGTTGTCATCCGTTCTTTTAATTTGAGAATTGTTATGGGGGTATCCACGTTGCCCATGATTAGAATTTATTAGTATAACAGGTGTATTCTAAACGGAGCTTCGTGTCAACCCAGGCAACTCCGGGTTATCCATGCTACTACTATATATATATATATATATATATATATATATGGTGACCGATGATAATATTTGTATCTACAATTTTATAATTAATTTTCATTGTATAAAAATCTACACTATAATAAATCAGAAAATGTGGTTTTAGACATCTTATCCTCTATAGGTTTTATACTCTTATAATAGTGACTGCATTACTTTTGCATCCATACTTTTTCAGCGTTTTTTATACGTTGTATATGTTCGCCACTGTGATGTCTTCTTAAAAGATGCTTCACGGCCAAGACATTTAAGAGAATTGATAGGCTACTAGACAATGTCCTGATTTTATATGCAATTCATAACCTATGGACATTATCAGAAAACCCCTTCCTATATGACAGACAGACTGTGGTTATGTACTAAGGTACTTTGATATCTAGATAGACTATACACAAAAAATGAAATAATAGACAATATGTTACAACCCCCTCCCAAATCAGATGTGTGTATTTTCTGATTGGCAGAAAAAAATGAAAAAAAAAGAAAATTTATGCATGCAACACATGTTCAAAAATTCACATTTCTCTATACCGAATTTTTTCATACTTGGCGGGATCCAGCTGATAAAGAATTTCCGACCCGCATATTTGTAAAACTATTCTATTGGATTGCCCCTTTTCAAGTAGAAATTAACGTATTGATGATAATAAAAATCCAATTGTGCGTACTAAATAAATTAATACTAATGAAATGAAATCGAAATTTCACAGGAATAAAAATGTACGTATATTTATAATAAATGCGTGGATCGATGAAGGTTTCGTTCTGATCACCTGAATTTTGATAACACCTAGATGACAAATGACCTCTTGACAAAGCATTTATACCAGACAAAATATACAATGCATTACCGGTATCAATAGCCTGGTATTCAGTTATATGTGTAGGATACATTAAGTTTTATTGAACCGCTGTCAATCGAAAATGATTGATCATGTAACCAAACTATCTATTTACCAAGTCTGCCAGAGAAGTGTTAATCTTTGTTTTCATTAGCGTCGTGATTGTATTTAGTTCATCATTATTCTCTTTCAATATGTATTTAATATCTACTTTTTTTGTTAGCAGATTATTATTTTTATTAGTTTCTTTGTCTTTCGTTTATAGTTTCTTTCACAGGCGTGTATAGTTCCTTTCACTTGCGTTTATAATTTCTGTCACTTGCGTTTATACTTTCTTTCACTTTCGTTTATAGTTTATTTCACTTTCACATATAGTTTCTTTTTCTTTCCTTTATAGTTTTTTCAGTTTCGTTTATAGTTTCTTTCAGTTTCGTTTACAGTTTTTTTTTCATTTTTTATAGTATCTTTCAGTTCCGTTTATATTTTCTTTTACTTTCGTTTATAGTTTCTTTCACTTTCGTTTATTGATTCTTTCACTTTCGTTTATAGTTTCTTTTAATTTCGTTTATTGTTTCTTTCACTTTCGTTTATACATTCTTTCACTTTTGTTTATAGTTTCTTTCATTTTCTATCGATTTTATATTGCCTTCCCACATTATTTTATTCTTTCTTGATTTTTTAAAATTTTGTTGTCTTCCTTTGTTTTATCTTCTTTTGTTGTTTGCTTATCTTAGTTTCTTTTTGTGTGTTGGTACTTGGTTTTGCGTCTGTATTTCTTCTTTATTTACAACCGTTCAATTATACTTTTTCCAGTGTTTTACCATGCAATTATATTCCTTGTAACTAATTCTTTATCAGTATATTTCTTTGTCATCAATTTATCCTTGTTTATAGCCTTTGTTCTACTCGTGATCTTACTTTTATATCATTTACAACAATTGTGTGTTATTTTATCTTCATTTTCTATTTCTTATGACTTACTCTGTTATTCTGTATTCGCATACTAGTTATCCCTCTACTGCTTTCTTTGCTAGCATTGAAACATTTTTTATGCAATTTTATTACTTTTTCATTCAGCTTTTGTATTATGTAATTTTTACTTTTAAATATTGTTTATTTCTTTTTTTAATTTTCTTAGCATTTTTTGCTTTATATAGACACTCAGTCTTTTTTCTTTTAATATCTCAAGGTTTGCATTTTTGTCGTGGTTTTTCTTATTTTCCCCAACAAAGATGAGTTTAAAGCTGTTTCATAACACGATTATATTGGCTTGTATACTTTTAAATTTGCATTCCATTCTATTCGTACTTTGTATTTAACGACGGTCACTTGGCATTTTCTTTACATTATCTTTATTTTTGATGTCTTGCTTTTTATATCTTGTTTATTACTCAATACGATCTTTTTTCTTATCTCCAATTTATTTACTTATAATTTCAGTTCAAATTCATCATACAACTATATTTTCTTCTTTTATTTTCTTCTACCTTTTCTTTCGTTCCTGCTGTCCATGTAAAGTGATTATTTTATCGCAATAATATTTTCTTTATTTCCACACTCTTTATCTTCCCTTTCTAAGTATACCGCATTTTTATTGTCTTTTTTATCTGTACAGCTATTATTTCTGGAAATGTTGTCGTGCAAATGTGAGAGTGCAAAACATGATGTTTTTTAACATCGTAAATGATAAAATAATATTTCATAACTCAAGTGCATTTTGAATAACCTGTAACCAAGCTTTACTACGATTACTTCAATTATCTGTTCATAAATAGACACTGATATTTCCTTTAAATAGAGGACAAACGAAAACGATAAATATATGTACTCTGACTGAGAGTTGAAAATACTAATAACTAATGAACAATAATAAGAAAAATAAAACCGAGCGACTTCAAACCATTATGATAATATACTGGGACGATGTTAAAATACTAAAGTAGTACATACTATTATGTAACTCATTATAGAAACTAGAAGAAACCAGCCAAACATAAAATTATGTCTTTATATACTATATACTAGCAGATCGCCGGCATTGCCTGGTCAAAAATACGCTAAAATATGATATTTTTTATTAATACAGATTTGGTATTTATTATCATATTGTATTGGACCCAATATATAGTAATGATTTAAAAAGTTTAAAAAAGGAATTGTACACCACGAGAATCGAAAAAAAAAACGTTTCATCTACGATTTACTTTTTCATTTGAGGTTAATGCCAAAGCTATTAAGACATGTTTGATACAACGCTAAAAATTAAAACATGAACTAATAGCTATTACGTTACACATGCATATCCGTTCGACCTTCACCTGGCAAATTCCATCTTTTTAATTTTCACATTTTTGCACCGATTTTCTCTGGCTGAAACACAAATATTAAGTTTTGCATGGGTTCGAATACCCTATATATTAAGGTTCATGTTTGTAGACTAAAAACTTACAAAGGTGTCAGGCAAAATGTTTTAAATATATATACGTATTCATAAGTATATATAGAAAGAGGTTTGTATTTACTATAACATTTTACGCAAATATTACGCAAGTATAAATCATGTAGAATATCTGCATGAATATAATTACACAACATAGTTTACTAAAGATGCTCAGTCCATGAGAAAACCGTAAAAAACTAATAGGGAATTAATCAAAATTAATGTCTAAAAGAATATGCAATTAACTAGATTTTTTACAGATGAATTCAATCTATATATAACAAAGTTGCATTTTCTTTTTAAATAAATTAAACGTTTTTAATATTAAAAAATACTTATAGAAGTATAAATTCATTGTATTCATATTTGCAGAGAATTTATATTTTAATATGTCTGTTGTAAAATACATACAAGATATAACGTTTACAAGCTCACACACATTTTATCACACACACACACACACACACACATATATATATATGTGTGTGTGTTTGTATTGTATGACATTACAGTATCTGCATATTTACTTATAAATCGCTTTCGGAACAATTCTAGAGATTTGGTATTATTTTAGCTAGGTACATTAACGGTAACGCAATTTATCAAAGAAACATTTATTTAATCTAATCAACCGGCTTCAAATAAGTGGAACATATCTATACATATTTTAGCCCCTCTCCTTTCGTAGAGCACTTGTTATGTAGTAAGGAACGCAAGAAATTATTAGTTATTTATCTGTCTGTCGATCTATCTATGTATTATGAGTATTATCGATATATCTCTCGATCTAGTTATCTATCTATTTCTGTGTCTATCTATCTCGACCTATCTCTCTATCTATCTTACTGGCGAGATAACCAAGAGATGAGCTATGAAAATGTTTTGATGAAAGTTGCCAAAACATTATGGAGCTATAAAATAGACAAGTGCCACCGGAAGCATCTGATCAGCTAACGGAAGTACGTACTTGTCACGTAGGTCTAGTTAGCTGAGAAGAATAATTGAAGTTGGAAATTGGGATTTAAACAGAACGGTTGGGTTTAAGGTTTGTCTACCTCCCCACACTTTGGAGGGAGATGACGTGTCAAAAATGGAGACTGTTAGAATTAACTAACATGGCAAAAGAAACTCACTTTCCATATTAATCTGCATCGACATCCTGCAAAGTGAAATAAAGGTAATATAAATTACAATCAGCGTTTTTTGGAGTGAATGCATATTCATTCAAACAGGTTCCAGCTTTCTCTCTAAGAATAGATAAATTCCAAATGGACTAAGATAAACAGTATAGTTGAACAAGGTATGTCGAAAATACATGTATGACGCACACACACTTACCCGCATAAAACACTCTGATCACAGAACATAAATAGACTGTAGCAACATAAATTAAGGTTCCAATATAAATATTTGTAGTAATGGAACGAACCCATATTCAGATGAACCCTCTGTCATATACATACGCGGTATGTCCATTCAGTGTATACGCGCACTCGAATGCAACAACGTAATATATATGTCAATTTCAGCAAAAAGAAAATATACGTAATTAATGATAAATGACTATATAACATATACGTCAGTTTATATGTCGAGATCATCTCCTCTCCATACAGCACACTGTTATAAAATTATTTCACCCCTTGCTTAATAAGCATAGTGCGAAGCTCTCTGTTTATAAACAAACAAGCGGGTCGAATAATGTAAAAGCAGTGGGCAAGTGTCCTTATAAATTGAAATTTGCTAATGTCGTTTACAGGCACCGATCGCTTTAGCCCAATGTTAGAACTGTTGTCTATAAACTAGATGGGTTAATACCTGTATAGGATGAGTGCTAGTCTAGCCGAACTGATTAGCTGTGATACAGCTTCACAATCTGTATGTGGATAATTATATATATATATATATATATATATATATATATATATATATATATATATAAAGATGAAATTCACGATATATCGTCAGATTGAAAACTGTAAAAATAAGGCTATAAGCAGTAAAACGGAGAAATAAATTTAAAAACAAGAAGGAATCATCCAAAACCGTAGATCTTTCGGTTTCGCTCGAATAAAGAGACATTTTTAGAAATATTGAATAACAGAAAGATTTTTAAAATTGACCGCAAACAACGAGATGCATTTTTGCATACACGAAAGTGATTGAAATGTTAATGCGGCTCGTAAAATAAATAGGTAAAATGGGAAAAGAGCAATCACGAAAGGTCCAAAAGCAAAAGCAACATACGTAGTAAAATGGTAGTTCATTAATCGGGATCCTCATTTGTTATGCAGTCGCGAGCTGTATCGCAATGTTTACGTCCGATTTTTGCCAGCACGAACAAGTGAAAATTTACGTTAAATTCCGATATAAAAAGGATTACAAAACTTTCGATACATTCGTGCCATGGGAGAAAAGTTTCAGCCTTGAAATGGGTGCGTTTTCAAAATATAATGTGCCTCATTATCGATGGTTTATATTAGCGAGACGGCCAGAAATATGAAACTATCGTACTAGTCATAACATATAACAATTTTACAAACAATTTTGACTTTACAAATATCATATTCCTTTAATTTAAAAAGAACTCTAAAGTATTTAATTGAATCACGAGCGGAACCGGTGAACATTCCATGGCAGAACATTCCGTATGTAATATATTGCTGCTGGCCATTCTATGGAAGTTCAGCGTGAATAGAGACCTCGCGATATCAAACTGTAAACGTATTTATCTACATAATCTTGTTTATGTAGTGTAAGAATATATCTGGTTATTAAGGTTAATCTTCAATATGCTTGCAGGAGCCTTTGACGTATGTCTATTTTTGGAGGCTAGCACTAAACGAAACCCCACGATATCATTACGCCAACTTTCGACGGAACAGGTACTACTCTAGGATCCTAACCAGAGGACCAAGATTTATTTTTATTTTTGTTTTACGTACGACCCAAAAGCGATATCAATGTTATTTTAATGTTTACATTGCCTCTTCGGTGAGCGGGAGATGCTATGTATTAAACAGGAGGATAGAAGGTAATAACATACTACAAACATTAAATTAGCGTATCTATATACTACTTTAGTATTCGTAGTAGGCTATCAGCTTCTAGCCCTTTTTTTTAAATAAATAGGATCTCCTGACCGAATAATTTATAATTTAGAAACCGTGATACAGGTACGTACGTTCAAAATACTACGGTATAAATATATAAATATATAAACTATTCAAATCGTATTTTTAATGCGACCATAATTTATTAAAATACACTATTTCTTTTAAAATGTATTAATATAAAATAGAGACTTACCATAGAGAAAATTTAATTTTCCTTAAAATATATCATTTTTGTTTTTGCTTAGAAGTAGGTTGAGTTTGTTATTCAAATTTAATCTATATTTTATCCCCTTGACAGCTCTTGCATTAAGCGGTAGGATTTAACCAGCATAAATAACGAGGCATTTACCCTAGTGTATTCATGGTAATTGGTGTTGAAACGTAATATAAACGGTTCAATAAAATTGTAATTGTCGATGTTAAGAAAGAAAAAAGCATATATATATATATATATATATATTCATATATATATATACTAATGTAAATATTATATGTACATATATATAAATATATACACACACACACATATATATATGTAGAGAAAGAGAGAGAGAGGGAGGGATATATATATAGTAATTTATAAAATATATAATATTTATATATATATTTATAAATTACTAACTAGCTCTACCTACGTATTGAGCACTTTTGAAATAAATACTTAGTTTACGCATAAATCTATACTTTCGTATATAAAATTTATGTGAGTAAATGAAGTAGTTATATATATATATATATATATATATATATATATATATGTGTGTGTGTGTGTGTGTGTGTGTGTGTGTGTGTGTGTGGAGAGAGAGAGAGGGAACATCTTCAGAAGATAAAGCGTTGACCTTATTACATTATTAAATAAAGAGCACAGAATAGAGATAAGGGAGAACTCTCTTTAGGACCTAAAATTGTTTCCCCTTATTCCTCTTCATGTAATCCTTATTTTCTTGATAATATTATAAAGTTCCTACGTAACCTTAAGCTTTACATTCGTAACTTATTCTATTGTTTGTTCCTCTTAGCTGGGCAGAGTTTAAAAAATTTTTTTTTTTATCTAGATGGGCTTTTTTTTACAATAAAAAATTATTTTTCAGCTTAACTTTTATTACTCTCTCTCTCTGTCTTTCTCTCTCTGTCTCTCTCTCTCTCTCGCTATATATATACATATATATATATATATATATACAAGACAAGGATATATGTGTTCGTATATATATATATATATATACTTGATTATTATTTTTTATCAATAATAAATCTTACTAGAAAACATAAACTTGTACACTATAATCTACTGTGTGTTACAGTATGTCATAATATATTCTGAGTAAAGTCTTTTTTGTGAAATGGTGGATGTTTGAAATCTCTTAAATACCGTGTAGAGTGAGAATCGTTACTTGAAGTTTTATTTCATTGAATACGTCAGCACTAAATAAAATAAAGTTATTTATGTTTTATTTATATTTTTGTAAATGTTGAATGTGAATTTTATTGCTAGATGTGTCGTTCTTTATGTTTAATATTGCCTTTATATTATTTAATGCTAAAATATTTGTAGGGTGGAACGATAACATTGTTGCCCTAAAGAAAACACCGCTATAGATTTATTTTAAAACTTTCATTGAAAAAGTCAATTCAGGTAACCTGAATATGTAGAAGAGTTGAGATCCATCCAATATAGCCGACATAAGCCCTAATCACCGCGTCGATATGGGTCCGGAACTGGGAGTATGCTTTTTCCATAATCGCAGTCGGGAGCTCGGCGAATATTCAGCGGATGACGGCGATCAGGCTGACTTTGGTGTTATGGGAGGTCATGTTGGTGACGTTCTCGGTGTATGACAAAATGAAGTAGTTAAGTGAATTCAGACGGGGAAGGAGGGGGCCGTAAGTTTGAAAGTACAGTCGTAGCACTTTTTCATAAGCCAATCCTGCGTCTCTTTGGACTTGTGGCTTGCTCCGAGTCCTGCTGCAACTTTCAGTCTGCTAGCGGGCACTTGATTACACCAAGGATTCACCACATTCTCCAGTATATTTAGGTACGCACTAGTGTTGACTTTCAACCCGAATACGAAGATGTGAGGTGGGATAATGGTCCTCACTTGAAACCAAACCAAAGACTAAACCGTGGCCAGAAACTTTGTTTTGATCACCCTAGACACGTCCCAACTATTCTTGGCAATCCACGGACGCATTTTTCTTGGGTGGTAGCATTTTTCTGTTGTCATAACTCTGATCAGTAGAGAGCATGGGTTATAGAGCGGCGCATCTCCTATATCGCTCGTTGATCATTGTGTCACTTTCAGGCATGAGAGAAAACAACTATCACTTTTGGGATTTGTACACAACTGGCCAACTAGCTGATGGTCTGCAAGGAAAAAAGCTAGATTTCACTAAACGGAAATGGGATCGTGTCGTCTTTTCCATGTCGACTATTATCATTCTACGTTGTACTTTAACATTACTCTCAGTCACAATTTCCATTCCCCATGGTTTGTCAGAAGATTTGAAGCAGCTGCCATTTGACAAAGATAACTTTCCTCGAAATACATCATAGCACGCTGTCAGCAGATAACTGTGTAAAACTTTGACTTTCTAAGTAAAATGTTTTATCGATAAAATAATTATACAAATAGAGATTTATAGAGTATGACTTGTTTTGTCTTTTTTCCTCGACGCCAACAACATTTTATTTATTGCATTTTGAAAGCTTTTTAACACTTCACGAAATACATAACTGACAATGCTACAAACTAAATACATTTCATTAGTAATAAAATAACAATTCCAATTTAATCAGTTTCATTATTATTTTAACTTTTACATCCTAGTCTTATAATATTCTTCGTGTATATATGTATGTGTTACACACACGTATATACACATTAATATGCACTGACACAACCGCGCACACACACACACACACGCATATATACATATATAGTCATGCACATACAGTACTGTTTCGCTGTATCACATCTACTCAGTGCGGCTGGAGGAGTAACTACCCCAAGCCAAGATCGAACATATATAACCTAGCAGGGAGACCCAACGTTGTTTGGGATTGAATGATGATAAACGAGTTTTTTACACTCACATATTTTAATTGTTATCGAAATGTATGAAATCGCCCATTTCCCAATCAAATCGATTGATTGCCTGCTTTAGTTGAGAACCTGTCGCGGTGCAACGGGAGGAAGTTTTATATGCAGAGACTAATTCCACGATACATTGCGAACTACATTGCACTGTGGAGAAATAATGTTGATTTTATGAAATTATCTTTTATATATAATCGTTTCAATAAATTTTAAAAAAATGCAAAAGGCACTTATCATGCTTCAATTATGCTTTTATTCATTAGCCCCTGTCATACCAAAGAACCCCCTGTTAATTTGTTATGCCTGACCTTACTGGGTGTGCAGTGATAATGGCTTGAATTTAAGTTTAAACTAAACAGTCAAGAATTATGTTTGAATCGTGCTTTAAACAGAAACTTCTCAAACGCGCTTGACATGTTTAGCTATATAAGGTATTAACTTTGGTAAAAATTGCTAGTTACTTCTTTTATCGAATTAGTACTGGTACTAATCGACAACATACCGATGCAAAACTTATTATAGAAGACTGCCATATACAAAATCTACCTTTGTGTGTAATTTTACAATAATCGGCCCGGTAGTTTTAGAGTTCCTAGGAAACCAACTCACAGACACAGAGACCCTTTCTTAGTGGCACTGATGAGCTGTGATAAACGAAACAGTACTGTATGTGGATGACTATACATACATACATATATATATATATATATATATATATATATATATATATATACTAGCAAAAGTACCCGTCGTTGACTTGGTTCAAAAGCAGCCTACAGAAAATGGACACTGATTTATTAAAGTATGATAGGTTATGAAAAGGAAGGGTTGTAAGAGATAGCTTCGAATTTGGGGTATCAAAACCAAAGCAAACTATGATGAAAGTAAAAATAAAATAGATAAATCCCATAATTTATTATACCATACCTGTTCACACTGAAACACTTATCACAATACTCTGTGGATCTATATTAAAAAACCTTGTTAAACTTTGTGACATATTTCCATTCTAATGAGGTTTGGCCCGAACGAACATCCCATAATTTTATTATACCATATTTCTATGGAGGCCAGGCGCTAACGCAGGCACCACACTTTTATTATTCTATCCCTATCTAAGTTAAAACATACTTATCAAAGTATTCTTATGTACATCTATATCAAAACCCCTTTGTAAACGTTTTTTTTTAATTTTTAATTTTTTATTTCCATACTTTGTGACCAGGCCCGAACGCAAACCCTACAATTTTTATGAATCACCGTTCTGCCAGATAAAACATACCCATTCCTGTGTCTCGATGCATCTTCTATCATTATATGTAATCAGTTTTTTAAAATAGTCAATCATATAGGAGCCTATTCGTGACCAGACACACACACACATACACACACATACACACAGAGATTCAGTTTTATATTATATATATATATATATATATATATATATATATATATATACTCTGCAAAATACCAAAATTCTATCTTAGAAAACACGCATTTGTAAGAAGCAGAATAAAGGTGTTATAGAATGATAAAAATTAGACGATAATTCAACTACTACTACTACTACTGCTACTACTACTACTGATAATAATAATAATAATAATAATAATAATAATAATAATAATAATAATAATAATAATAAATGATTTTACCAAACCTGTTTTTAAACTATCTTAAATATTTCCCATATAAAATTTGAACAATATACAGTGATGCCCGTTTTCAATAGCCGATGAATTCGACAAATTATTTGTACAACTCGATCCTATCCAAGATCATAAATTATGTACTTTGATATGTAAATAATTTCACACTTGATTTGTATATTTTACATTGGATCTATTCTCATATTGTTTTATTGTTATGAAAGAATCCTGATAATATTTTGTACTTATTAGCAAAAGACTTAAAAAGAAATGCTTAAAAATGTTACAGAAATGACCAAATATAATAACTATGACGAATAGCGAAAAGAAAATGGAGGTAAGTACACTAATAGGAAAATTAACTAAATAAGTTGGGAAGGAGAAGTTGAACATAAAAAACTCAATAAGGAGAAGGAGGACAGGAGGACACGAAGAAATAATGGAACTGAACGTTATGTTGTACCGATGTAACACAACACGTACGCGAGTTTGCAAATGACGAGCCGTGTGCAAAATAAGGTCATAGTAGGGGAAAAATGACTCTAAAAAAAGAACATGTGCACAAATAGAACAGAGCATGCAAGAACACGCTCGAGAGTACGTTCAATACGATCACGTTAGAGAGGACGGATGTCAGAGAGAAGAAGCACGATAAAGGCATGGGTTGCATTACATCCATTACGAGAAGTCACATTTAGCGGGAGAATGAGGAAATAAATGTTGTTATTACAAAAAAGAATATATATATATATATGTAAGTATATATATATATATATATATATATATATATACTTACATATACATATGTAAGTATATATATATATATATATATATATATATATATATATATATATTCCTCCTATAACACAGAACAAGCTAGGTAACATACAAATATCCGTGCATGAGGTCGCCAAGCTAATAAAAAACCTAGATTCCAGTAAAGCAACTGGCCCTGATGGCATCCTAATTATAGTGTTAAAAAAGCTTCAACCAGAACTTGCTCCCATACTTACGAAACTATTTAAGCGCTGCCTTAAGGAGAAGTGCTTTCCGACTCCCTGGAAGACCTCATCAGTTTGCCCTGTATTTAAGAATTCAGGTGATAAGTCATCTCCCTCTCAATACAGACCAATAAGTCTTCTCTGTGTTATGAGTAAGTTACTGGAATCAATATTAAATAGAGAAATAGTCAACCACGTCAGCAGGAATAACCTTCTTAGTGACACACAATATGGTTTCCGCTCTGCAAGATCTACCGCAGATGTGCTGACGGTTATATCCCACAGGATTAGTGAATCTCTTGACAAAGGCTTCCTTTCTAGGGCAATTGCTCTTGACATATCAAAGGCCTTTGACAAAGTATGGCATAAGGGTCTACTTCACAAGATTTCCAGCTACGGTATAACTGGAAATGTTTTCTCATCATTAAATCATTTCTCTCCGATAGGCTCATAAGACTAGTGGTAGATGGACAAAAATCGGAGGCCTGCAGTATAAATGCTGGAGTCCCTCAGGGGTCAATCCTGGGCCCAACTCTCTTCCTGGTCTACATCAATGACCTCCCTAAACACATACTTAAATCATTCGTTGACATTTATGCTGATGACACGACCATCTACGGTAACACATCAAAGGCGGTAAATGACGAAGTTCTTTCGGATTCTCTCTCCTCTGATCTCGAGCGCTTGGTTCAGTGGGGGAAGATGTGGCTAGTTACCTTTAATGCATCCAAAACCAAACTCCTATCCTTACATCATCAACGCTCTGATCCCCATCTGGCATCAATTGTGATGGATGGCTCTCGTCTAGGTGAGGCCCCGTGTTTTGACAAGCTTTTGGGTTTGACCTTTACTCCTGATCTGAAATGGAACACGTACATCAAGTCTGTTGCCAAGGTCGCAGGAAAGATGGTGGGATCCTTCTACCGCTCCAGAAGATATCTCACTACTGATGCAATTCTCTATCTATATAAAAGCCAAGTACGGCCAAGGATGGAATACTGCTGCCATATCTGGGCAGGAGCTGCTAAAAGCAGCCTATCCTGCCTTGACAGAGTACAAAATAGACTTCGTGGCTTAGTGGGGGATACCCTTTTCTCTACCTTGCAACCCCTCTCCCACAGAAGAGACGTTGCGAGCCTATCCTTGTTTTATCGTTATTTTCATGGCAGGTGCTCGTCTGAACTCCAATCCCTGGTCCCCCCTCGCCAATCTTTCACGAAAAACACCCGTCTAGCTGAATCCACTGTGAAAAATTTCCCCCACTCTATATCTGTGCCTAAATCAAAACGCGGATTTCATGAGCAAAGCTTCTTTCTTAGAACTGCACGCCTGTGGAACTCTGTTCCGTCTGCCTGCTTCCCTCCGGACTACAACTTGGATGTCTTCAAGTCCAATGTTAACAAATTCCTGATGAACCGCCCCCTAATTAAACATTTCATAAAATCTCCTCACTAACGTGATGTACTTGCAATAACCCTTATCCCTGAGTGGCTTCCGGGCCTTGATAATGGTGATCACTGTGTAATATATATATATATATATATATATATATATATATATATATATATATATATATATATATGAGATAATACTTTCTGGATGATCCTAGCCCAAAAAAGGTAAAGCTCAATATTTAAAAAATAGAGCAATATATAAGGTTAATAATTAAAGTTAAATTCCGTAAATTCAAATATATTCACATATATTTAAATTAAGAATTTATTGCTTGAAACAAGGAATATATAGAGAGGAATTATGTTTATTTCCTTCATCCATGGATTTTCAATAATGATGATATGAGCCTTCCTTTCATTTCCTCTGATGATATAGCCATTATTGAAAATCTATGGATTAAGGAAATAAACAAATTTTTTCTCTATATATTCCTTGTTTCAAACAATAAATTCTTTACTTAAATATATGTGTATATATTTAGATTTACAGAATTTAACTTTAATCATTAAACTTATATATATATATATATATATATATATATATATATAAGTTTAATGATTAAAGTTAAATTCTGTAAATCAAAATATATACACATTAATATATATATATGTACATATTAAACAGTTTACCTTATGTCCAGGAACCTACATCTAAAATTTCAAGTGTTAAACTCAAAATTTGCGGAGGAGTTTGGTAGAATCTGCAAATGCCAACACTTTTAACTTTGACCTCTTGGCAGCCATATACTCGTCAAACATCTGAGTAAAAAGTTGCTGCATGTGTGAACGCCCTTTTGTGTAAAATTTCTAGTGTTTAGACCCAAAATTCGCAAGATAGTTTGCTAGACACTGCAAAAGTCCAAATCTTTTGAACTTTGAACCCTTGGCAACCACATGCTCGCCAAAACCAATCGTAAAACTTGCTCTATGTCTGAATACACTTTATGTAAAATCTGAAATATTCAGACCAAAAATTTGAATGAGTAATTTGGTAGAGACCTTAGAGGTAATTTGTTCTAACTTTGACCCCTGACTTGACCTCTCAACATTTATTGTTTTGGGCTCAAATCAAATTAAAAAGTTTGATTCATGTCAAAGTAAGCGACGTCTAAACTTTCAAGTGTTAAGACCCAAAATGACGGAGAAGTTTGGTAGAGTTTTTCAAGATTAAATCGTTGAACTTTGACCTCTTGAAAACAAAATTTCTGACCGAAAACCAATTATAAAGATTTTCCCAAATCTCAATACCCGTTATGTCAAATTTCCAGTCTGTAGACTGCAAATTGACGGAGTAGTTTGGTAGGGAAATGTTCACACACAGACATACACAGATAATTTCACTTTTATAGATGTATAGATTGTGCAACTGAATATCACACTTTTAGCTTCTAGTGAGTTCTATGAGATGATATTCGTTTAAGTAAGTAAGCAAAATAAATATTACATTATAATGAAAGTACATTGTTCAAAACGCATCATAGTCAATAATTCAGTTTGAAATGTACTTTATTATTATTATTATTATTATTATTATTATTATTATTATTATTATTATTATTCCAGCTTATAACAAAATAAATATACCCGAGGTAACTTTTGATTAAAAGCCTTAAACATGAATAAAATTATTGATCAGCTGCGTTAAAATGTACTTAACTAAAACATCAATAATTTTTTACTATTTTTCTGGTTTATTTGAATAATCTCCGGAATCATCTGCAAATTTGAATAACCGTATTGAACGAATTGACGTGCATCAAAATCATTTCGGTTGTCGACGTGAAAAACACTATAGCGGCTGACACGCGAGGTAAAAATCGATGACGTCATTTAATGTTGAACTTCCTGTTGGCCATATAGCCTTTTGTTATTTTTTTAGTGTTATGTATTTTCGTCTTTTAGAAATGTTGTTTACATGCACCGGTTGTTTGTTTACTTGGAAAAAGAATAAATGCGATTAGGTTTACGTCAGCCATACGAAAGTGGAAGTGCTGAGATACTATCATTTTATCCTCGCTTAGTATTGCACGTAACGACTCTGTTTTTTTTTCGCTATTGATTTTCCCTGTAGAGATTTGTATTTGTTAGCCCCTTTTCCACCTAAACAATGTGTATTTTCGTATGAGAAAGACTATTACACATGATTATTTCTCTAGACTTTTTCTTTTGCTACACTTTTTATTTCATATGACATCAAAAACATATTTGTACGATAAAGATTGCATAGTGAAGTAAGCGTTGCGCGAATCTTAACCGCATTCTATCTGAATCGACATCATTTTAGTGTCGCAGAAAGAAGTAATTCGACGAAATTGAGCACTCTAAAATAAACAGATAATATTTCATTATTTGTGATAGTTCATTTTTAAGTAATCGTTCTATCAATCATCAAACGTTTATTTTTGCAATAAATTAATACCAGAACGTGCAATATAGTATTTAGTATATCTCTTTTCATACCAAGTCATTTCCTCTACTAAACAAACAAAAATCATAACTGTATATTAATTTACAATGCGCAACTATTTAAGTGACGTATAAAAGAGGAAATGTGAATATACAGATTAAGAGGGTTGTGCGCATGTACAATTTGCGATAACTCGTTGTATACAAGCATGTTCGAGTAAGAAATCTCCAAAATCACAATCTAAATTCATTCGTAGTCATTTCTACAGATGAAATTACAATGTATAGCAAATCTGCAAAGGCCGATAACAATCCAAGCTTTTCTCATGTTCTCCCCTCTCATAGAAGCGCGTTAATACAATGAGGAAAATGATGGCCAATCACTATTATTGCATCCAAAACAAAACTTGTATCTTTGCACCACCAGCTCTCCGATCCCCACTTGAACCATTTGGAATAAACCGCTCCCAGCTTGAGGAAGCAAACTGTTTAGACAAATTACTGTGTCTGACCTTCATTCTTGACATAAAATGGAAATCGTACATCAGATCGATTGCCAATGTCAATTTTAATTTAGTTACTGCTTCAAACTCACGACGTTATTCTCTACCTGTAAAAAGGGAAAAATTCATCCTACGATGGCCAACTCTAAGTATAGGACAGAGTTCCTTTTCCTGATTTTACAGATTTCAGAACCGACTTCGAAATCTAGACAACGAAGTTCTTTCCCCTTACTTATTTTCTCTTTCTCACAGAATAGAACCTCCATTGTAATATTTATGGCAGGTCCTTACGAGAGCTTCTATCTATATTTACCCTTGTAGAACATTCGTCTAAGGCACTTATCTATATAGAACAACTGCCAACATTTTACTTTAGTATCAATCTTTGCTTGAAACTCTACTAAATTCCGTGAGCAAATTTTCCTCTGGAAAGTTGCTGCCTGTCGAACACAATAACGCGTGATTCTACACCAGATATATATGACCGTTTTCAAGTTTAACATGAACAAGTTCCCATAAGGCGGTTCTTTTAAACAAGTAAACACAACCCATATTCAAATATTAATGACCACCATGGTGTTGCCTGGCAAGTTGCCAAATAACTATTAACATTTACCCTTGAGTAACTTTCAGGCTTTCATAAGCAGTGATTCCTCTAGTAACATTTTGTGCACGCTTGGCCCTAGTTATTTCCTCGTGTAAAAATGGCTTTCACCTGCAATGTTTTCTCATGAAGCAAGACAGACGTTAACTGGAATAGTTAAACTAGAAAATAAACATTAATAGTTTATTTCAATGTAAACAATTGTATAGAAAGTTTGTGTATCTGGGAAATGATCTTGCGAACTATGCTTTTGGGTTTATAGAATCTAGTAAACGTTACACCTAACTTAGCACTTGTCGGATTACCTTTAGGCTTTATATATATATATATATATATATATATATATATATATATATATATATATATATATATATAGAGAGAGAGAGAGAGAGAGAGAGAGAGAGAGTAGAGAGAGACAGACAGACAGACAGACAGAAACAAAAAGGAACAAACCGTATTATGTGTTCATCAACGTTTCGTCTTTATTTCGAGACTCCCTCTGGAATAAAGACGAAACGTTGATGAACACGTAATACGGTTTGTTCCTTTTTATTTCTCTATTTTGTCGGAATACTATTTCCATTATTTTCATCCTATATATATATATATATATATATATATATATATATATATATATATATATATATATATATATATATATTCAAATATTTTTTGCAGGGTACACAATTTTATTATGGCTATATAAAGACTAAATTTAAACTTGTTCGAAAACATTATTTCAGATTGTGAAATTAAAAAAATAAAATTAATGTGTCAGCTGACCGGTTTCAAAGCTCGCTCAACAGAGCTAAAATCGAGCTTAATTAAGTTTTAAAAAGAAAAGGGGGGGGGGGACAATGAATCGGAAATGAAAAAGTAGGGGGAAATATATGTATATAAAAAAGGGTGAATTAATTATTAAATAGAAACTAGATTAAGTCCTAAGAGATTCTCTTTTTGTTTGCAAAGAGAAAGCCTCAGAGTCTTAATATATATAGTTTCTAGAATTTTGAGATGGTAAAGAGAGTGCGACTTACTAAGGATGGAAAAAAAGTCCGCACTAAAATTCTAAGCGCAAATACGATTATTTATAAGGTGCTCTCCTATAGATGAGCCATGGGTATTGTTCAAAACGTCCTAAGGTAGGTAGTTTCCATTTCGAATTTATGATGGAACATATTGTTTTACCCTATTATCTAATCTTTGAGACGTCCGCCTGACGTAGCGCACACCGCAGCTACATTTAAATAAATAAATAAATAATAGAATTGTTATGGTTGGGGGAGAATTCTATTATTTATTTATTTAAATGTAGCTGCTGTGTGCGCTACATCGGGCCGACGATTAGATAATAGGGTAAAAAAACTTGTTCCATCCAAAATTCGAAATGGAAACTACCTACCTTCGGACGTTTTGAACAATACCCATGGCTCATCTATAGGAGAGCACCTTATAAATAATCTTAATTGCGCTTTGAATTTTAGTGCGGACCTTTTTCCATTCTTAGTAAGTCGCACTCTCTTTATCATCTCAAAATTCTAGAAACTATATATATAAAGACTCTGAGACCTTCTCTTTGCAAACAAAAAGAGAATCTCTTAGGCTTTATCTAGTTTCTATTTAATAATTAATCCAACCCCTTTTTATATATGCATATATTTCCCCCTACTTTTTCATCTCCGATTCATTGTTCCCCCTTTTCTTTTTACAACGTAATTAAGCTCGAATTTAGCTCTGTTGAGCGAGCTTCGAAACCAGTCAGCTGACACATTAATTTTTATTTTTTAATTTCACAATCTAAAATAATGTTTTCGAACAAGTTTTAAGTTAGTCTTTCCATAGACATAATATATATATATATATGTATATATATATATATATATATATATAGTTGTACACATGGAGTACTGTTTTGCTGTTTCATAGATCACTAGTGTGGCATTATATATATATATATATGCATATACATATATATATATATATGTATATACATACAGTGGCGCCAAAATGAAAGTCCACACTTCTCATTTTTTTTCGAAGACCGCAAATTTAAGCGAAATTGAGCGTAACTGCTTAAACAACATATACCTTATTTGATTTTCCTTTTATTCCTCTATAATTTACCTGCTCATATTTCACTTTAAATTCATGTATCCTTGTGTTGACGCCAGTTATAAAATAAACTATATACATGGATGTGTGTATACACATGTACATATACATATATGAACCGATGTATGTATATGGAATAGGTAATCGGATTTTAGCGCGGAAATATTAATTTTGTAATATACTGAAGAAGAGCTGTTTGAATGCGGCAAATTCTCGCCCACACAACTTATGTTGTGTTTCTTTTATTTAGCTACTCATCATAAGTCTATGATTGATCGATTGCGTAGTGTTGTATCACCTTTAAGCATTCACTTTCTTGTGGACACAGAAATAGTTTCAGTTTTGCTGTCTGTTTTGCGGATTCTGATTGTTTCTTGCTGATTACGACGCCGTCTATCAGCTCTGTTCGGAAATGGTTTAAATGTAAATGAAAAAATCCGTCTACTGCTTACCTTTTCCCCGTTTGACCGGACATTGAACGAGCACATTAGATTAGTCACTAATTATCTAAAGGTTCTTTATGAATGAAAAAGCAACGATTTCAGACAGTTGCCCTCTGCTCTTCTACATACGCCATTTGTTGTACTCCAGTCCAATCTACACTATTGCTGATTTCTCGTAGTCAACTTTATGTTAGATTTGCGATTCATATCCTTACTGGATATTTGTATACACCAATATTCACTTTTATATGTTTACTTTTTAATTTATTTCTGTGGCTTGGTTATAAAAGTCCTTATTTTCCTTTTTGTTTCGACTTTGGTACTATGCGTATTTCTTTTATAATCTATACTTTTTAAAAATCAGGTTAGTGAATTTCTTGTATGGAAGTTTCCCATCTGAAGTTACACTCAATGATCATCTTTTTTTATTACATTTTCATGCCAAACAAGGCAGAGTGCCATTTTAATATAGGGGCTAATTTCATGGAAATGAGTTGCAGGAATACAGTGTAGGGTGTTGAGCAGCAATATGTCTATTCAGATTACACCTGAACTTATGCATGGCATTAAAGTTATGGAAGTAGGAAACCGGAAGGGAATTCCAAAGTCCAGCAGTTCTGGGGAAGAAACCTTTCTTACATCTAGAGATCTCTGCTGTGAAGATTTGGTTGGATTTTGCTGCATGTCAAGTTTGTCGAGGGTATTTACGTCGAGGGGCTATAAAGGCTAGTAGTTCGTCGGAGCATCCACCCTAAATATACTTGTAAAATAGGAAGAAGAATGCAATATTTCGTCGATAGGAAAGAGGGTGAAGCTTAGATAACTGTTCAAAATATATCCGGTTAGCAACTCTCTTCTGAGCCCATTCCTGGAGTAAGAGACAAGTCGCAGATGCACCATCTCAAATGTGACAACAATACTCCATACACTGGCGAATGGTAACCTTGTAGAGGCACAGGATACTTTGTGTAAGTAGCTTTCTAGCACGGTAGAGAGAACCCACCTTTTCGCAGCAGCGTGGGCAATGCTCTCGATGTATCTGCGCCAACTCATGTTTCCTGTGGAACTAAGGAGCTTGAAGAAAAGCTTATTGTTGGCAATATTCAATGTGACCATCCATTTTTGTTCTAATTCAACTACAGATTAGAGGTCTTCCTCTAGTGTTTCTGCCATTGCATTATGTATGTGTTTATTCGTTTTCCCTTTGTGTCTTTTTCAGAGCGTGGTGTCATCAGCAAATATAAACACCTCAGAGACCATTTTATCAGGGAGGTTTTTTTATGAATATAAGGAATAATAAAGATCCAACGATAGACCACTAAGGTACACCTACATTTATATCAGATTGTTTAGATGTACGAACGTCGAGAACAACCTGGAGTTTTCTCATATATAAGAAGAATTTAATTCTGTTTAGTATTTGTCTAGTGATATCGTATGATCTGATTTTCCTGTGAAAACCATCGTGCAATCACCTAGTGTGGTGTCAGTGCACAAAGTCTTTGTTTTGGTCCAATTTACAGTTTGATTCCTCCTAGCCTCAAGAAACTTTTGTCTGTTTGTACTGGACTTATGTTGTATAAATCTTCGGTATGCATGCTTCCTTTGAGCAATGGCAGCTGCACAAGTAGACGTAAATAATTAGAAAGAGTTGGGTTTGCTATAGAACTCTCGCGTGGAAACTGAGCTTCAATTGCCGCTTTGAACTATTTAGTGATCCAATTTGCGAACTGTTCTGCAGGAAGAGAAATTATATTTCCCCATGGCGCATCTATGATGAGATTTCCGATAGCTTTCTAGTCATACTCTCTTATAATACCTTGTCGCTTTGAGTAATGACACTTCAGCTTTGGGTCGAGAATTTAGGGCAATTTCTACCATTATTACGGAGTGATCAGCATTCTCGAGTGAACTACGAGCAGTTGTCTCACTAGAATCGGGAAGTGTTATAAAAATAGATCTAGAAGTGAGCATTGTTTATCCTTCTCCTTTGGGGAAGAGTGCTAAAAACGTAACTTTTTGTGATATGGAAATGAGATATAGAACAGCTATGTGCTATGCTACCATCTGCGTCTGTGTAAGTATAGAAACCAAGCTAATTCGAGTGGTGGACATTAAAATCACATATACATGTACTTGTGCTAGTATCAAGGGAGAGTACTGTATCTATGCTGTCAGAAACTTGATTGATTAGAGTACGGCTCTGGTTCGGGGGAGAGCGGTAGACAAAATATAAGTAGTTAAGGCAATGTTGCATGTTAAGTATAAAGCACATAAAGGGCTGGTCATCGAATTCTAGTTTTGATTCTTTTGTCAAGGAGAGGGTGTTTCGAATTTATACTCCAAGTTCATGCAGTTTTTTGTCCGAGTCCTTACGGCAAAGTCGAAGATAAGTAGTCATGTTAAAGAGGTTGGAGGAGATGGAGGAGTGTAGGTTAATTTCACCAAGATATCCGGGATGTTTGCTAGGAGAAATGATTCCCGCGGATATTCGTGAATGCAAGCGTCAAGGGAGGAGGCAAATTGATTTTGTTTGGACAACAGAATCTATCACTTGCCATCTATCGATAATATATATATATATATACATATATATATGTTTATATATCAATATATATATATATATATATATATATATATTAAGAGAGAAAGAGAAAAATGTCAGGCAAAAAAAGAGGTGTTATATCGCTAGCAGTTTAAACTTGCGACATTTACCTGGCTTCCCGTTTCACTCACTAGTGTTACAGTAGTCTCATTACAAAAGATGATGTCGCCTCAATCTTGTTTATTAAATTATTTATCATTTCCGGTAGATACTCTGACCCGATAATATTGAATTTTCATATCTAAGAAGTTATTGATTTTCTAATACTTTTATCAAAAAGTTCCATTTTAACTTATTCACGAACATGATGCAAATCATTATCCCATTTAAAAGCACGATTTGATATTTATCTTCAGCAAAAGATACAGTACAAAAATATATACGGCTATTATGCTAACCCATGGAAACAGAGAAAATTACACGATCAAAAATCAGAATGCAGAAAAAATTCATTAGTAAAAGTTGGTATAACAATTTTAAGCAACCACATAAACAACTAATATGGTAACTTATCTATCTTTCTATATTTTTCTCTCTTTGCTTTTGTCTCTATCTCTGGCTCTCTCTGTCTGGCTCCTCCTCCTCCTCTTTCTCTCTCTCTCTCTCCCTCTCTCTCTCTATATATATATATATATATGCGTATTTTAAATGCCATGTTTGTGTAAAAGACAGTGGCTTTTCAGTATAATACTGATAGATCTAGATCGTATTAAATATATAACCATGGATTGTTTTTGTCATATAGAAATAGTTTTTGACGCTTTATTGAAGTAATTCTAAAATAAAATAAAAAATACTTTCTGCGAACATTACATATATGTATTATTACTTTCAATTAAAAAGTTATTTCAAATACAATGGGTAAAACTTCTGTCGCATTTCAAATCACAGTGAAAAAAATGACCACAGTAAGGTGTCTGCCATTACTTTTTGCATGTTTTTTGGTTATTATTAGTCGATTTCGTTCAATATTGTAAATTTCTAATATTTCTGAGGCGACTTATTATCCCAAACAAGTTATATTTACATGTTTTAGGAAGGTACTTACTCTTTGTTATGCCCTTTATCTGTTTACACGATTACACACTGTTTAATAGGGACCAAATATTACATGTATCTGTGATTATTTTATTGTATCATTTAGTTTTATTACCATTTATATAATGCTAATCAAATATGTAAATAATGGTGTTTCCTTTCCGTTTCGGTTTTATTGCTTATATTAATTGGATTGGTTGTTAAGATTACGACTAAATTTTAAGTGATTGCATTTTAAACAGTTTTAGAATCAAATCTGAAAAATTCAACACTATGTCCATCCTGATTCGCTTTGATAAAAGCATAGAACAATTTTATTATCACGCATACAATAATACGACACAGATTTACAAACTGCTTACTGCCAACAATACGCACGGTTTTATTTGCCTCTTAAAACATATAATAAATAGCTGCTTACTTCAAGATAATATACAACTTTCTACATTAATCAAAGTAAATCATACTGTAACGCCGGTAGGCAAATCATAGTGTATATTCTCTCCCCGGCCGATAGCCAGTTTAAACTCTGACAATAACGTCGACACATAGGAATAACGTGGACAGTTCGATCTTATTTCAGTCAATGGAAGCTTAATTATATCTCTTCTATTTTTCTACGTTTTTAAAACGTCTTCATATAATACCAGCGCAAGAATGTCACTGCTTGATTTGCTCTTTTAAGCATTTGCGTTGAAAACATATATATAACATATTGCAACTGAAATTTAACAGTGATTTTGTATTCCTAAAATGGAAGCAATAATGGTTTTTCCTGTTATTCCTTTTGGTGGATGGTATTTCACTGATCCTGATCATATTTTCTTAGTATATTAGTATAATATACTTGTAAAACCGAGCAATGCAACATTTCGTCGATGAGACGTTGGAGTTTAGATAACAGTTCAGAACTTATCAAGTTGACGACTCTCTTTTGAACCATGTCCAGGGGTGAGAGACTAGTAGCAGATGCATCAGTCCAAATGTGATAACAATATTCCATACGTGGGCGAATGGTGGCCTTATAGAAGTATTCTTTATCTCTCTATTATTTACGTACTCCCATATTCTGGTAAAAATGGTTTGTAGTTAATGCGTTACGTATTCTTGTGATTAATAGATGTTTTTGTGTCCTCTTGTTGTCCTATTATATATATGTATATATATATGTATATATATATATATATATATATATAAAGCCATCTTTGAAAAATTTACTAAACTAGGAATCTCTAACCTACAACTAGCAAAAAAAAAAAACATACGATACTTTAGCAAAAACTGAAAATACACAAATTTGCAATAAAACCATGACATTTATTAAATACCACGCTAAAAATTTGACATAAACTACAAGACGAGTCAGATAAAAGAACATTAAAATGCACGATTATGAAAGAAAATACTCTTTATCCTTTAGTTCACTTTGAACCACACAAACAATTGCAGTCAATTCAAGCTAAGAAATTAATACAAATAAAGATGTTCGCCAACAAATTATATGTATGTATATATATATATATATATATATATATATATATATATATATATATATACATATATATACATACACACATACATATACACACACATATATATACATATATATATATATATATAGCTAAAACCACTACACAGATAGAATGTTTTAAACATGTTTTATATTTTATCTGTAAAATCGTTCATATCATTAGTGACATTATATCAAACATAAAATAATTTGTAAACGCCGGTCAAAATATTATAGTTAATGTTAAATGGTGTTTTCTCTTCCATAGAGGTAATAATCAATAGAAGAGAAAGTAGTTTTTATCAGAGTAATTTCGAGCCCTGTTATCCAAGAACGCATTTAAGACATACATTCTGCAAAAAATGAGGAAAAATAAAGATGTAGACATGGCAAAATGCGCACAGTTTTAAATCGTGCATAGCCAGGAAAAAGCCAACGGATCTGATTATAACATATCGATTATACGTGATCCGCATATAAAGCGCTGTGCATATTTAACATTTATGGGGAAATTGATGGAATCCACATGGAATATACATTGTATTTCGAGCAAATACTCTTCTGTTGCTCGAGATTAAGGCTCTTCTGTTTTGTACATTCTCTGAAGATTTTGTGCATTTGCATCTAAGTTTAGAAATATTCAGTATATTTTTCGGCCTCTGCTCTCAGACACGTAGTTAAGAAATACCGTACGATGGGATGAGTACAATCTTCAACTTTTAACGTTATTTACCTTTATTGTTAATCTATGACTTAAGGTTTGGGAGTACATAGATATATAAGAACACATCATCAACTGTCAAATCCAGATTCAACGAAAGAAAAACAAAACTAATATTGTAATGTATTTAAAAATAATATAAACACAGAAATGCGTAATGCAAATATACAGTAGCAGCAATAATACAAAGAATAGAAACACTTGAGGTAGTGGCTTGTCTAGCCGCACTAATGAGCTGTAAAACAGAGAAACAGTACTATATGTGGATGACTACACACACACACACACATATGTGTGTGTGTGTTTGTGTCTTATTTAAAAAATCTGAGCATTTCCTCAACTAACGATTACTATACAAAAACAAAAACGACTCTCCACAATAAAATATAAATTTATCAGATTTTACATCATGGTTTACGTTTTTTAAATAAACATTAAATTGAACAACAGAAATAAGCCACTAGACAAACGTTAAAGAACAATATTAATACATTGCCATTTAAGATCGTTTAAAAATTCATTAATTAAAATTACTATTTTTATGCAAAATGGCAAGTTTTACACGCAAAACGCTCGTTTCTGAGGAAAAATATCAGACAAGCATAAATTTCAGGGATTTCTGATATTGTTCATTGATTTGAAAGTAGCGTTTATCGTGCATTTGGCAAGTATAAATTCGATAAAACGTTAGCTGCAACATAAATGTCCTGCTAATCTCTAAGAAATCGGCAAGAGAAGATTTGTGAATTGTTAGCATGTATACAGATATCGGTTTGAAATGCTAGATTAATTTCCCGTGAATTTTATGACGAGACGAATAATAAGATTTCATGCCAAAATTTTCGTATAAGTAAACACGCAGGATTGTATGCTGGTATTCAAGCTTCGAAGCCTCTCACATTAAAGCGAAACACATGGATACGCTTGGAGTATGCGAAAGAATATGTTGCTTGAATTGACGCCTAATAAGATGCAGTTCATTTCAATGACGAGCTCTAATGTAATATATTTGATTTTGAGAACAAAACTTACGGTTGCCGAAAAACAGATGAAAGGCTTCTTACTTAATGTGTTAGGGAAACCGCTAAGTTTTGTGGCAGCAGTGTAATGGGTTGGTGGATGATTTTATCTGAAGGGGTTGGCACTACGGTACGCATACATGACAATACTTATATGGAATAAGACAGAGAAAGAGAGACAGATAGATAGATACATAGATAGAGAGAGAGAGAGAGACAGAGAGGCAACCTTGTTTGAAGTAAGTGTTCCTAATGATGGAGGTCTGAACAGAGCTGAAAGGGTGAAGCAGACCAAATATTAAGGTCTCATGTATGACACGAAAAGAAACTAGAATCTTAGGGGGTATCAATCATAGCAGTTATTATAGGAGCCCCAGCGTTTATGAAGAAGAACTTGAAGTCCTATCTTACTAATATCTCACAGAAGAGATGTTGCGAGTTTGTCTTTGATGTATCGTTATTTTCATGGAAAGTGTTCGACTGAGCTTCAACTTATGGTCCCCCCTCACAAAACTTTCACAAGAAACACTCGTCTAGCTGTAAACACTATCAATAATTCCCCCCACTCTTTATCTGTACCTAAACCTAAACGTAGATTCCATGAACAAAGCTTTTTTATTAGAACTGCACGCCTGTGGAATTGTCTTCCGTTTTCCTGCTTTCCGGCTGACTACAATATGGTTGTCTTCAAGTCTAACGTAAATAAGTTCTTGATGAGCCGTTCCATATAAGTTATCAAATTTAACAAATTTTCATTACTAATGATTACTATATTGTCCAATTTCTACTGTACACTCTTTTACTCTTATCCTTGAGTGGCCTCTTGGCCTTGATAATGTGTTGATACCTATGAAAAAAAAAGAAAAAGTCCAATGTGAACAAGTTCTAATTGAATCGTCCCCCTAAGTAATCCAAGTTACAAAATTCCCACTGTTTACTATGCTAAAATCACAATGACTAATGTATACCTATTAACCCTTATCCTCGAGTGGCCTCTGGGCCTTGATAAGTGGTGACAACCATGTAAAAAAATATATTCATGGTGAATAAACCGCACAAGGGTTCCAAACAATTGCACTTAAGGGAACAACGAGGATACTATAAAGAGCTCTCGGTTGTTGATTGGGTTTCAATATAAAGCAGAGCAATGTTGGCAGCTGGGTTGACTACCCCATATCCTAGCTTACAATCTTCAAAGGAATTAAATTTTTAAAAGGCAATATCACCGCTAATAGTTATAAAATAATTGTTCAACATGACGTGGTACCAAGATTACATAATAATATTTATGAATCTCCTATTTACATTCAGACCTGGATTTAGTTGAACATGTTGTAATTGGAGAAAGAGCCTAGAAAACTTACCCGGAAAATCATAATCACCTATCGGGGTGATGCAAATACGAACGGAAGGGAATAAATGCTGATTTTGTGCAAGACCCTAATTAGATCATGTTGTCGACGATGTAGACAAGTAATTGAAAGTTAAAGTAAAGTTTAGTAAATATTTTTTTTATATATTCATTCATAATCAATTATTGAAAATATCGTTCCTTAACATTTCTCCAGTTATTTATTTTCTTTTGTTTAGTTTACTCATTTTTATAAAGAAAATTGTTATGTAAAATTGTGTAACTTTCTACAATATTATGCTATACACCCTAATCTGCATTCCGTACATAATTTCATTACATGTTAAGTAATGCATATATTTAAAATTTTACTGTTTCCGTTTTTATATTATGACTGCATCTATATTCTATGGTGGATTTACGAAATCACGTTACCATTAAAAAAAGGCCGATCATATCAACACCAGACACAGCTAATTGCAGAAAAAGGATAATACTTTTATGGAAATGCATTTATCAGATATCGAGAAAACTTTTGTCTATTTTCTCGGAATGGAAGCCAATATATATTTTGCATATTGTTGATTTCGTTTAATTCGTGAGAAAATTCGTTAACTTAATCATGCATAATGTTAATTTTATTTTTATTATTATATTCTATATATATATATATATATATATATAATTTGAGAAAGTTTCACTAAGAAAGGATAAACATGGCCGACAAAATATACCGAATTTTCTTATCTAAAACACAATAAGTTAATGAAACCGCCTTCCGCAACACACCTCATACGTTAGCAATCCAAATTCATTTTGTCATTTACTTAAAATAATGTACAATTAAATGTATTGTTTTTACATGTCTTTATACTTTCAATTGTGTTTTTCCAGTTTACACAAATCATTCGGCTCAAAAATGTATTAATACAGAGGAGTCCAATATCCATTCACACTTTTTCACACCAATGTACCTGATTGCACATTCGATGGTCTAACCCATGAAAGAATAGTTTCTATTTATGTTTTCTTTATATTTATCCTCCTTTCCTCCTCTACTACATGTAGTTTAGTAAGTTCATGCTTTCCGTGTCTCTTGTTTTCTTAACTGTTTTGTGTTTAATCGAGCGTAATATGAGGAAACAAAGGTAAACATTATATACATTGTAATTGAAAAGTCCCAGCAAATCAAATCATGTACAAATACAGAAGACGAGAAGTCATACCGGGTTATACCAGACCACAAGAGGTTAAACAGTATTGAATGAAAACTATTTTATGCTCGATTCCTGTCAGAATATGATTAAATAGAAAAACTATTAATGTATAAAATCATCTCTCTCTCCCTTGTGTAGAAAGTAATATATTATAAGATACTTCACATTATCTAGCACTTGAATTCATTTTATCGAGTATCATTTGATATACAGTATAACCCCGGGATACGGCATAAAAAATTAGTAACAAACTTCAGTACAGTATATAATACACATGTATACAATCAGATAACATTATAAATAACACCATAAGGCAGGGAAAATGCGAAACAAGAGGCCAGAAAAACATCCACATTGTAACCTGAAAAAAACGTATCCAGTGGTTCTACTGTATCTCGCTAGACATTACACTTTATATATTACGCTCCACCTTCATCTTAGAATTCAGTATAGTTCCCCCTAACAACATCGATAATTTTATTAATTTATTTCGTTCCTGATGAATCCCTCGGTAGACGCCAGATCCACATTATGTTACCTAGCACCTTCTCCACTCTTCTGATGAGAGGCATTAGGCTTCGAAATACCTTGGTATGGATGGTCCCCTTTATACCCCAACGAAACGTATGTATGCCTTACTGAATAAGTGATTCATTTTATATTTACCAATATATAGTCGTTGTGAATTATTTTTCCACTCCTATATATATATATATATATATATATATATATATATATGCGCGTGTGTGTGTGTGTGTGTGTGTGTGTGTGTGTGTGTATAATGCATCTGTATGTATCCGTCTCTTTCTCTCTCCCTCTTTATATATATACATACATACATATATATATATATTGTGTAATTCAGTTTTGTAGAAAATTAAATTGTCGACTTACTTGTGTAAGAGCATTGAAATTTTTATTAATAAATACCGTATTGTTTTGATTATCGTCAATATGTATATTAAAAGAATAAATCCTTAAGATTATATAGGTAAATTCAATCACTTAACCGTTTCCTTTCAAAGAAGAAATATTTATCGGCATTGCTTGATCATGTGTTCGCTACAAATGAGTTTTCGGAATATGTCATCCTTTTTAATCAGCAATGTAGATTAATACTTTTTATTTTTTATTGGGAAGTATTAGCTATTTATTTGGTGAGAGAATTTCAACACTATACCGCTCACAAGTAATAATTGCTCGTGATCGAAGTGGCAACACGCCCGCTGATGGCTAAAATATCGTTCGTGTTATGAGAGTAGTGGTCTAGATAGTGTTTTATCAATAAGTCTCAATATTTTAAACTGCTCTAGGATAACTTTCTATACTTCAACAAATGTTGATATTCCGTTATTTCAATTTGGAAAATAATCATTTCTATATGATGGCTTTCTACTGCATTTGAATTCGAGTTATTATCCGTTTTCATTGGCTGCTTGATCTCTTAAGTTCCAATGCGAGTGGCTCTTAACTTAATTGTGTTCATTATTAATCCCACATTATAACTGATACACGAACATTATTCATGGTCGCTCACTGGAAACAACATGATGTGTTGGCGAAAGTTTTAGTGACTAATATTTCGGTTCTTTCGAGAAATGTTGCAATACCCGTATGCCATTGCGTAGTCCCTGACAACGACACTTTTTCACTAAAGTTTACGTGCCAATAAGGTTCCTCGATATGTTTGTTTTCTATACGCTAGTGTTTGGATTGGGTTTTTTTTGTAATATCCATTTTGTCATTGAATTATCATCCAAAAAAGGTAAATATTTTCTTACAAGAAATGAATTAAGAAAAAAGACAAATGCGACAAAAAGCCAAATAAAGAACGAAATCATTTTAATTAATTGTCAGATTTTTTACAGCCATTTAAAATTCGCGTAGATTTTTAAAACACATTATGTTATTGATATGCATACTATAAGATGACTGACTAAATTTTATAATTCCATGTTCAATTTAACATCTACAAGAGAAATGGAATACGCCCTACTAAAGGCTGATTGTCACAGTTAGTGAATTTAAAAAATGCAATCTGGACGTGAGTACATTTTCGAAGAACGATATCCAGTAAATTTTTGTTTTAAATTTGGAAAACTGCTACAGTAACCATATTGCCGAAATCGACCAACTGTTTTTGAGTTGCATAAGAGATTCAAAGGAGGCAGGGATGGTATGAGAGATGGTGAGAAGTGTGAGAGAAGTAAGGGGGTCAGAACACCAGAATTGATTGGACAAATGAAAAAAAATCATGGATAAGGATTATGGTGGGTTTACAGAGACAATAAGTGCATAGTTTGATGTCAGTGCGGGAACTGTACACACAATTATTTACTAAGAACTTAAGATGCGGAAGTTTTTCTTATACGCGCTCAGAGAACATCAGAAAAAAGACGCTGTCATGACAGCAGGAAGATTGGTCGAGCGCATCAATTCATATACCGTAGTTTTTGATGCTCTAGTAACATGCGCTGAAAGCTGGATCTACCGTTATGACCCAGAGATAAAAAAACAACAAAACAGTGTCCAGTGAAAGAATGCTAGCTTTCCCAGACCCAAGAAGTCTAGACAGAGGAACTACACCCAGAATATTATGATAGCATCAATATAGTTTTTCATTATTCCTATCGTCCAGACGTTTCTCCCTGTGAATTTCGGTTATTCTCTAAGCTGAAGGAAACTCTTCAATTCTGTCATTATAAGACAATTGGGGAGATGAAAAGGCTGTGACAAGGATCATTGACACGTTCACACAAGATGACTTTCGTTAGGCCTTTCAGAAAGTACTGGGGCGCCACAACAATTGCATTGCAAGCGGAAGAGATTACTTTGAAGATGACTAGAGTTTCATGTATGCACTATCAATAAAATTGTCCATACGAAAAATGTCCGAAACCCTATTGAAGACATCTCGTAAATTAAGTGAAATAGTACTGGGCAAAGATGAGTAGCGAGAACAAGTTGTTTGCATTACATTTCAGTTATATAACACATTATTTAGTATATTTATATTGCATATTGTTACTGTATCATATAGAACTAGCAGAACTCGTGGGAATTCTACGGTAGTTGAAGACACACTTGCATAAGGAAATACTAGAATGTGTTCAATAGAATAATAAGTGTAATATTAGTTCCGATCAGGCCGTGAGTTAAACATTAAATATCTTCTAGCCAAATATGCAGAACTGCTGGAGATATATTATTACAAGAAATGAAATGCATCACTTTTTTCTAGAGATTATAATTTAATCAAAGAGACTTGTAAATCAGTTAGTAATTACTATGCCACAATCTTTTCTTGAATTTGGCATATAAGTAATAAGATTTGATAGAAACATGTTACATGTCAACTTCTGCAATTTTTCCAGAGTGGTAAGAAAATGAAATGAATCAGCATAGATTCCGATTAGTGGGATTTGATTAAAAAAATTAAAATGTAGAATGTTGGCAGTTTGGGCAGATGATATTGCAACACTTGTATATATATATATATATATATATATATATATATATATATATATATATATATATATATATATAATAAGATAAGTGTATCAGAAGTCTTTGTCTAACCACAAGCAACAAAACTTTTTGGCTAAAACGTCAAGCAGAGGTTCGCTAGTCACAAGTTGAGTCGAGTAGAGTTCGTTGTTCACAACACGAGATACACGTCGATGTTCTCTATTCGCATGTCTTAAACGCTTCTCTCACTCCTCCCGGCGACTCGCCTTTTATAATGTTTCTGGCAGACACAATTTGCATATGCCACACGAAACTGCTCGGGATCTACGCGTGACCGGAGGCTTTAAAAGACAACAGCCGTCATTTTGGCCTCTTTTTTCTTTTTCTGTCTTTCAGCCTACTGCCGAGACAGATTCTTGTCCGTTTATGAGGTAGGTCTTCTCTATGTCTATCACAATAAGTATTTTTAATTTATAAATTGGATCGTAAATTGCACCAACATTTACTGGAAGTTACGCTATACACTCCACTCTTTAAAAAATATATAAAATAAAGTGATTTTCAGATCGTAATTTTCTTCATCCATTTCCGTTACTATCTCCTTATGCCCCTTCAATTTTCTCCACCCGCGTTCACCAAATTTTGAGGGGAGATAAGGTACTTGACAATATTCTACTTAAGAAATAAGGTTCTTCTACAGTATTCTTCCAACATGAGAAAACAATGAAACGTCTTGTTACTCGATGATTTTTGGTGATTCTCAGTTTAAAAAAAAATTGTTTTTTAAGTCATACGCAAGATTTTCTGTGTATTGTTTATATGGGTATTGTTTATATGGGTATTGTTTATATGGTTATTGTTTATATGTGTATTGTTTATATGGGTATTGTTTATATGTGTATTGTTTATATGTGTATTGTTTATATGTGTATTGTTTATATGGGTATTGTTTATATGGGTATTGTTTATATGTGTGTTGTTTATATGTGTATTGTTTATATGGGTATTGTTTATATGGGTATTGTTTATATGGGTATTGTTTATATGGTTATTGTTTATATGTGTATTGTTTATATGGGTATTGTTTATATGTGTATTGTTTATATGTGTATTGTTTATATGTGTATTGTTTATATGGGTATTGTTTATATGGGTATTGTTTATATGTGTGTTGTTTATATGTGTATTGTTTATATGGGTATTGTTTATATGGGTATTGTTTATATGGGTATTGTTTATATGGGTATTGTTTATATGTGTATTGTTTATATGTGTATTGTTTATATGTGTATTGTTTATATGGGTATTGTTTATATGGGTATTGTTTATATGTGTGTTGTTTATATGGGTATTGTTTATATGGGTATTGTTTATATGGGTATTGTTTATATGTGTATTGTTTATATGTGTATTGTTTATATGTGTATTGTTTATATGGGTATTGTTTATATGGGTATTGTTTATATGTGTGTTATTTATATGGGTATTGTTTATATGGGTATTGTTCATATGTGTGTTGTTTATATGGGTATTGTTTATATGGGTATTGTTTATATGTATGTTGTTTATATGGGTATTGTTTATATGTGTGTTGTTTATATGGGTATTGTTTATATGTGTGTTGTTTATATGGGTATTGTTTATATGTGTGTTGTTTATATGGGTATTGTTTATATGTGTGTTGTTTATATGGGTATTGTTTATATGGGTATTGTTTATATGGGTATTGTTTATATGTGTGTTGTTTATATGGGTATTGTTTTTATGGGTATTGTTTATATGTGTATTGTTTATATGTGTATTGTTTATATGGGTATTGTTTATATGGGTATTGTTTATATGTGTGTTGTTTATATGGGTATTGTTTATATGGGTATTGTTTATATGTGTATTGTTTATATGGGTATTGTTTATGTGTGTATTGTTTATATGTGTATTGTTATATGTGTATTGTTTATATGGGTATTGTTTATATGGGTATTGTTTATATGTGTGTTGTTTATATGGGTATTGTTTATATGGGTATTGTTTATATGGGTATTGTTTATATGGGTATTGTTTATATGGGTATTGTTTATATGTGTATTGTTTATATGGGTATTGTTTATATGGGTATTGTTTATATGTGTGTTGTTTATATGGGTATTGTTTATATGGGCATTGTTTATATGTGTGTTGTTTATATGGGTATTGTTTATATGGGTATTTTTTATATGTGTGTTGTTTATATGGGTATTGTTTATATGGGTATTGTTTATATTGGTATTGTTTATATGGGTATTGTTTATATGTGTGTTGTTTATATGGGTATTGTTTATATGTGTGTTGTTTATATGGGTATTGTTTATATGTGTGTTGTTTATATGGGTATTGTTTATATGTGTGTTGTTTATATGGGTATTGTTTATATGTGTGTTGTTTATATGGGTATTGTTTATATGGGTATTGTTTATATGTGTATTGTTTATATGGGTATTGTTTATATGTGTATTGTTTATATGTGTATTGTTCATATGTGTATTGTTTATATGGGTATTGTTTATATGGGTATTGTTTATATGTGTGTTGTTATATGGGTATTGTTTATATGGGTATTGTTTATATGTGTCTTGTTTATATGGGTATTGTTTATATGGGTATTGTTTATATGTGTATTGTTTATATGTGTATTGTTTATATGTGCATTGTTTATATGGGTATTGTTTATATGGGTATTGTTTATATGTGTGTTGTTTATATGGGTATTGTTTATATGGGTATTGTTTATATGTGTATTGTTTATATGGGTATTGTTTATATGTGTATTGTCTATATGGGTATTGTTTATATGGGTATTGTTTATATGGGTATTGTTTATATGTGTATTGTTTATATGGGTATTGTTTATATGTGTATTGTTTATATGTGTATTGTTTATATGTGTATTGTTTATATGGGTATTGTTTATATGTGTCTTGTTTATATGGGTATTGTCTATATGGGTATTGTTTATATGTGTGTTGTTTATATGGGTATTGTTTATATGGGTATTGTTTATATGTGTGGTGTTTATATGGGTATTGTTTATATGGGTATTGTTTATATGGGTATTGTTTATATGGGTATTGTTTATATGTGTGTTGTTTATATGGGTATTGTTTATATGTGTGTTGTTTATATGGGTATTGTTTATATGTGTGTTGTTTATATGGGTATTGTTTATATGTGTGTTGTTTATATGGGTATTGTTTATATGTGTGTTGTTTATATGGGTATTGTTTATATGGGTATTGTTTATATGTGTATTGTTTATATGGGTATTGTTTATATGTGTATTTTTTATATGTGTATTGTTTATATGTGTATTGTTTATATGGGTATTGTTTATATGTGTGTTGTTTGTATGGGTATTGTTTATATGGGTATTGTTTATATGTGTGTTGTTTATATGGGTATTGTTTATATGGGTATTGTTTATATGTGTGGTGTTTATATGGGTATTGTTTATATGGGTATTGTTTATATGGGTATTGTTTATATGGGTATTGTGTATATGGGTATTGTTTATATGTGTGTTGTTTATATGGGTATTGTTTATATGTGTGTTGTTTATATGGGTATTGTTTATATGTGTGTTGTTTATATGGGTATTGTTTATATGTGTGTTGTTTATATGGGTATTGTTTATATGTGTGTTGTTTATATGGCTATTGTTTATATGGGTATTGTTTATATGGGTATTGTTTATATGGGTATTGTTTATATGTGTGTTGTTTATATGGGTATTGTTTATATGGGTATTGTACTGTACAGGTACGTTTTTGAATCGATTACTGTACAAGTACCTTATTTCTTGTTTACAAATAAAACGTCTCCATTATTTTAACTCATTTTCGGTTGCGATAACTTTTCAGTCAGTCACGGCTAAGAGTGAATTCATGTTCAAGTTAGTACTATACTGTAGAGGCACCTTATTTATTATTTATTGAGTCGATTACTGTACAAGTAACACATTTCTTATTTAATAAAAGGAAGCTCTTTGATTATTTTATATAATTTTCTATTCTGCTAACTTTTTCTTACGCTACCGCTAAGAGTTTGCTTTTTCATATAGGTGCTATACTGCAGAAGCACCTTATTTATAATTTAAAAGTTATAGTACTTGATGATATGAAATGAGTTTCGGTGTTAATAACTTTTGCATACTTCATAGGTAAGATTTTCTTTTCGTTATGGCAAATAGTTTTTCTTTTAACATAGGTACTGATATCACACGGAAACTACTACTAAACAACAACAACAACAACAAAATGAATGTTAGGGTGATTTGCATTGTATGAACGACACGAAAACTATTCCCCCAACCCCACGTACACTAAAACGGAGGGAATAATGCCTGGAAAATTACCGTGTGACCACAAAACAGATACTATCCCAGTATTTCTGCCTAAGTAATAATGGTTTTGTAAACATCGGAAGCCTCCGGAGCTCTTTTAAAAGCAACATAATCGTGTTTACCTCACCATGTATACAGAAATGTACTGCTTTTTATATGAATAAACTAGCGGGTGGACCCAGCTTTGCCTGGGTGTGTTGCAGTGGTGTAGGACTGGTGGGAATAAAAAGCAGTCGGATGGGGTGGGAAACAACAGGGTGGAGAGAGCTGTTAAAAAAGTGTTAGTAGGCTGAAACCCTTAACGCGGAGTAAGAAAAGAAGGTGGAGTTACAAAAAATTGACAGCATACCGGCAGGCTCGATCCCGTAATGCGAAGAATGAAAAGAAGATGAAACAAATGTAACGTGTTAGCCGATGTCGCGATCGCGCAAACGAAAGTTGCTTCGTCAAATTAAAGCATAGTCAATCAAACGTACGATGATTTAAATGCTTCGTATTTATTTGCTTCTCCCACAGAAAAAAATAGACACAAGGTCACTTTTAAGGTGGGGGAAAACCAGCTCCCTCCCAAAAAAATAGAGGACACTCTGACAGTATCCACATAAATAGTAATTGCCCCAGTATGAAGGGTTTCCACTACATTGACCAAGTATCAATTAACTTTAGTGAAGCATCACTCCAGCTTGAAGGGCAAAATGCTTTGCCGCTTTTCTGAGCAGTTTTGCTTAATATGAAAAAGGTAAACAAACACCCGAGACGACGCCATGGTGAGAATTTTGTTTAACTCGATCAAAAAGAAAAAAAATGATGTCCATTTGCGAATGCAAGATATTCTGATCTGGAAAGTATGCGAAAATTTCTCGCGGAATCTTACCGATGCGAGAACCCTGATGCAAAAAGCCTTTTGCGGACATACACAAACGGTCGCGTCCATTTTGCCGTTTATATATTAGATTCCCAAAACTCTAAAATTCCGGATAAACGGTGGTTGTGGCAGTTGCAGTAGTGTTAAATGTGGTAATTGTAGTTGCAGTGGTTGTGGTGGTAGGACTTGCAATGGATATAGAAGCGGTGGTGATGATAGTGGTCACCAAGCCTGTTGTAGTGGTTGTGGCAGCGGTAATATTTGCAAAAGTGGTAGTGGCAGTGGTGGTCGTAGCAGTGGTAGTGATTATGGCAGTGATTGAGGTGGTGCTGGCGGCGGCAGTGGTGGTAGTTGTTACAGTGGAGATTGAAACATTTTTTCTTAAAATTAATCAGAAGTGTCTTTTCCAGGGCATTTTATTAATCAACCACAAGTGATTTTAGTTGAGAAAAACGAAACATTTTCCTAACAATTAATCAGAAGTGACTTTTCCACGGCCTTAAATAAATACTCGAAAACAGATAATTTTTCTTACATCAAATCAGAAGTTATTCGTACATGGCATTTTTTTGTAATTTATAAGCAGTGACTTTTCTTGTGCATTTCATTAATTAATCAAAATTAACATTTTCTGGGCATTTTTGTTATGGCAATTCTTTGTAAAATCAAATATAGTATTTGAAAAACAAAGCGTTTTCTTGGCTATTAATCAAAAGTGACTTTTCCAGGGCATTTTTGTAATAAATAAGAAATAACTTTTCGAGATCATATTTTTAATTAATTTGAAGTGACTTTTCCAGGGCATTTTTTTAATGTTAAAAATTTGTAACAATACATAGTGTATTTACAAATACGAAACATTTTCCTACATTTAATCATAAATGAGTTTTCCTAACCATTTTTATAATTAATCAGAAGTGACTTCACAGAAGCATTAAATAGCTGAAAAAATTCCTAACAAGCTGCACCAATTTTTTGTCTTCCATTTAGATAGAATATTTAACTTTCATTTTCAAGGATGTTAGGATAGTAACAATCGAAGCGACACTTGATTAATAAATAAACTTTGTACCTGAAATACGTTTGAATTTATACAAATATCAAAATGACATATAATTATGTAACAATGTATTCACTTAAAATGCGGAGATTTAAACGATTCTTAAACAAAAAAAGCACTAAATGATTTTACCTATTTCGACGTATTAATCAGAATGTGGCTACAGCTTTCCTAACCAGCGATCCCAAATTTTTTGTTTTTTATCAATTTGGAATCTTCCACGTTCCTTTTTAAGCGATAGTCAGGATGATAACGGTCGATGTGAATTAGCGTATTAATATATATATATATATATATATAGGTGTGTGTGCTTTCAAGATTATTTTTAAGTAAAGCATTTTAAAAGAAGGGTTATTAATTTAAAGTAATTTACAAATTACCTTGTTTCTTTTTAACTTTTCGTTTCTTTTGAAAGATCTTTAGCATGTTGATACATCGCGTTGACATTAAACTTGCATATATATATGTATATTGTTTAATTTAGATTAATATATATTTCAATAAAATATAAAAATATGTAAAGTTTTCCCCTTTAACAACTGGTAAATTTATGATTTAAAATTAAACTTCCCTGCATTTCCGAATCTTATTATTCATAAGACAGACCATAAAAAGTTTAAAGGAGCTACTTTATTCCAAATTTAAAATACTCAATAGAAAATAATGTTAAATTATTTCCTTTGACGAGGGTTTTATTATTTCTCGACTCAATGAAATAAAAAATCAATATAAAAGTAACTAAATTTTCGAAATGTTTGAAAAATAAGAACACGTAAGTTTGGTGCCGAAAATTTCATAGGCCTCTTAAGACCTCTATTCTTCTATGTAAACAACGTGCAAGAAAACAAACAACTTAGAGTATTATCAAGCGGAATGAATCGATGGAAGAACAGTCTCCTTTTTACTTTTTAATTCAATGCCTTGGCTTCTGTCTAGTAAGAAGATTACTTTTATCCCGATTATTTTGTGGCAGTAAAATTTATAGAAAGTTTTGTAATTCATTCTTCAAAAATTATATATCTATTTATTTCTTTTGTGTATTGATTTTGTTGTTGTTGCTACAGCTTTGTTTAATACTTAGTCTTGATTGGCAAATGTTCCGCACTTAGTTATTTCTTTTATTAATTTTCAGTTAAATAAAGTTACATTTAACTGACATTTCTTTTACATTTACAAATTCACAGTTAAATAAAGTTAATTTTAACTTACATTTCTTTTTCTCTTACAAAGTTTCAGTTAAATAAAATTAAATTTACATTGTTTCGATAAAATATATCGTTTATATTTGCTTTATATCTGGACAAAGTTGTCGTCTAAAAATAATTTTTAATCCGCGAAGTTTCGATCCTGGTATGAAGGTTTAAGATCACAGCTTTGAGATTGATCTGCACATTATACATATACATATATATATATATATATATATATATATATATATATATATATATATGAGAACAAATAATTAATAAACCATGTTAAAACACTTTAAGAAAAATAAAAAAAATGTATTTAATTTTTTAAAAGGAAACAAAAAATTATATATATATATATATATATATATATATATATATATATATATATATATATATATAAATAAGTCCACCCGTATTTTTCACGGGTAGAAATTATTTATTTACTTTTAATATTATTACGTGCAAAAAATATATACCCATGGGCATGCATGCTTCTAGCTTCCTGCCATCATCAGCATGAGTTAGGATCGAACTCATGACACCAGCATCCGAATCTGATGTTTTACCAAACGAGCTATGATATTTAATATGTATTAGTGATCGCACGGACGATCTCAGAAATTATCCCGATTGCGATACATATACCGATTTTGTTCAAAATTTCCGATTCTGATATAAGTACCTATTCTAATGCCTTTAAACTTTCTCAATATTCAATAAGAAATATATTGTTTGATTAAAAAATGTGTTTAATTTTTTTCAAACCCCATATAATGCCCGTATTTTTTTGCAAATTGTAAAATGTACATTTGTGTAGGTGGCGGGGAGCATATATTACATGAGTAAATTTCTCAAAATATTTTTCAAATGTTTTCAACGTCAATGATCAAATGTTATGAGACACAAAGCTGGTTTTTCAGGATTCGTTTTTTTTAATGTTTTTTTTTTAATTCTTCACATATGGAAATAGTCGACGATTTGTATGCACAATTGGAGGACGGTGTAAAAAGAGAATAGTCTAGCAAATCCTTCTTTACATATTAAAATTATTTCCTAGATAATCATCTATAAATAAACATTTCGGGACGGTTGAACTATTCTGTGACTTCTCCCTGTCAAAAGTGTTCTTATCCTAATTATAAAATTTGATCGGTTATTAGATTTATTGTTTTACTGTAAAAAGACAACCCAATGCCTAAATACTACTCCTTCTCCTACTACTACTACAGCAACTACTGATGAAATAAAACAAATAGTAATAATAATGATAATAATAATAATGATAATAATAATGATAATAATAATGATAATGATAATAATAATGATAATAATAATAATGATAATAATAATAATGATAATAATAATGATAATAATAATGATAATAATAATAATAATAATAATGATAATGATAATAATAATAATGATAATAATAATGATAATAATAATGATAATAATAATGATAATGATAATAATAATGATAATAATAATAATGATAATAATAATAATAATGGTAATTATAATAATGATAATAATAATTATAATGATAATAATAATGATAATAATAATAATGATAATAATGATAATAATAATAATAATAATGATGATGATAATAATAATAATAGTGATAATAATAATGATAATAATAATAATGATAATAATAATGATGATAATAATAATGATAATAATAATGATAATAATAATAACAATAATAATGATAATAATAGTAAAAACAACAACAACAATAATAATAATAATAATAACTATAATAATAATAATAACTATAATAATAATAATAATAATAATAATAATAATAATAATAATAATAATTCTGATTTCGTTTATTAACGTCTCTCTGGAAAGGGATGGGATTCATTTCCAGAGTATTTCCCTTAATCCCGGCTTCAAATCAGGAGCTTCAAAGATCAAGGGGTTTCCTTAGGATGTTGGTGGTACCTATAATTGCAGAGGTTTAAAGACTACCTTAAACATCTGGGATTTGTAGTTTTTTCAATTGTCCTTCCAGACGACTTGATATTACTCCTAGTGTACCAACCACGATCGGGATTATTTGTGTTTTAACCCTGACATCTCCTCGGTTGTTACACTTTTCAATCCTCTCCCACCATCTTTCCTCTTTTGATACAGCCTTGCTACGCTACTTCAAATGTGAAATATACCAAACATTGCTAAAACTTTTCTTCTTTTGATATCCATGGCATACAAATCCTTGTCAGACCATTCTAAAATTCCCACACTGTATCTCCAAACACTGACTGCCCATGCATTTACTGCTTTCATTAGATTTCCTCCATACAGTTTCGACTTTGCAATTAGTTTCACTCTTCTAAGATACTCCTTCCGTCCTTTTTCTTTCATTTCTCTGTTCATGATGCCTATACCTTTAGCACTCCTAAATACTTACATCCTGTATCTTCTATTTCTTTCATGATTTCTCCATTTGGCAGCACTATTCCATTCGAATGAACCTTTCACTCCTCTTTTCATCACCAGCACCGCACATTTACTAATCCCAAACTCCATCCCAATATCTCCTGAGTATGTCTCCACAAGTTCTACCAGTCTCTCCATTTTCTTTTCATTTCTACCGAATATTTTCAAATCATCCATAAACAGTAGATTGTTGAGGCATCTGTCACCAGATCCAAAGGTATACCCCAGTTTTTCTCTCTTCAAGAGGATGCTCAGTGGCATCAATATCATTACAAAAAGATTTGGCGATAACGAATCTCGTTGAAATATCCCATTAATTCCAACCTGCCCCATTTCCTCTCTGTTTGCTGTCAACACCGTTTTCCATTGAGCCATACTTGTCTCCAAAAGCCCTACCACATTCTCAGCAACCTTCATCATCAATAGTATTTCACGTATCCATGAATGAGGAACCATGTCATAAGCCTTTCTGTAATCGATCCATGCTACACTCAGATTTCTCTCCTTCTTCTTCTTCTTCTTCTTCTTCTTCTTCTTCTTCTTCTTCTCCGCATTCTGCATTATTGCTTTATTAATTAATAGTTGCTCTTTAGTACCTCTTGAACCTTTCCGGCACCCCTTTTGTTCGTCAGGAAAAACACCATTACTCTCTAGATGTTCATAAATTTTCTCCGCAAATATTCCAGTCAACAGTTTCCACATCAATGAGAGACATGTAATTGGTCTATAATTATTGGCACCTGTTCCTTTTGCAGGATCTTTCCTAATCAGTGTCGTTCTTCCCTTCACAAGCTAATCAGGGACATCTCCCGATTCTACAACCCTTTGCAGAGCAGCAGCTATAGGTGGATAAAGGAATGGGAACTGTTTAAACCAGAAGCCGATCACTCCATCTCGACCAGGTGCCTTCCAGTTTGTCATCCTTCGTATGCCAGCTTTAACGTCATCGATGGTTATCGCAACGTTCTTCATCTGCTGCATTTCTGATATCTTTTCTCTGACCTCTTCCAACCAGCTAGCCTTCTCATTATATCGCCCTTCGACGAACCAAATCCCACTCCAGAACTTCCTTGCATCTTTTGCATTTGGAGTGTTGTTATTTCCCGCCTATTTACTACCATTTAATGCTTTATACAGCTGGGACTGATTGTTCCGGAAAAGGTTGTTCTGTCAAAATGCAACACTTTTTTCAACAAAATTCCTAATTTTTATACCACCAGTGTGAACCTTCTCTTTCAACATTGTTAGAACGTTCATCGTTCCCTTTTCCAGCAATCTATACCTTCTTTCTAACTTGTCCTTAGCTTTCTGTCATAGTTTAACTTCTTTTCTTATTTCTTCGATTCTACCAATGTCTTTCCGCCACCGTTTAATACTTTCTTCAAGCCGCCTCTGCCAGTGTGGCCTCGTCTCCTTCATTTTTCCCTTTTTCTTCTGTAATAAGCCAAGACGATTCGCAATAACGTATGATGCTGCATATAGAAGCCTGTTAAGTTCCGTAATCGATATGTTCTTTCTTATGATGTTGTAAATTACTCCTTGAATTATTTTTATCTCGTTTTTCACCTTCCGCCTATCACTACCCTTCATACTTGGAATCTCTATGATATCGTCTCTAAGACGAACCTCTCTTAACTTCTGAAGTAGTTCTTTTTCTACAGAAGTCAAAGTTCGAACTTCATCACCACGTCTAATAATAATAATAATAATAATAATAATAATAATAATAATAATAATAAAAATAATGAAAAACATAATATTAATAATAACAACAACAACAACAACAATAATAATAATAATAATAATAAAAACAATAATAATGATAATAAAAACAATAATAAAAATAATAATTATAATAATAATAAAACAATAATAATAATGATAATAATAAATTATTATTATTATTATTATCATTATTATTATTATTATTGTTTTTATAATAATATATAAAAACAACAATAAAAATAAAAATAATAATAATAATAATAATAATAATAATAATAATAATAATAATAATAATAATAATAATAATAATCGCAAATGTGTAGATTAAGATGTGTACCCAAAAATTGTTGCGACTTGTTTTCTTTTTTCGTTTATTCGCAATTATAACATTTTGTTGTGAACGAAATAAAGTTATCATTAAAATTAAGCGGTTTATGCTAGTTCACCTGAACATGAAAATATGATATTCTATTTTTCAAGCGATTACGTGTAAAAGACCTAAAAAATAAATAAAGAAAGAAAACAACAAAAATCGGTTTTGCATATAAAGTTAACGGAATATGACTGCTTTTTCGGACCAGGCAGCGTTTTAAGGATGTAGTCAATTTTGTTTATTTTAAAATTTTAGTCATGTTAATGTTCCTGATCAAAATTGAGCATAATATATTTTATTGCGAATAGTCATACAAAACAATTTTTCATTGTGCTATCTCTAAATCTGGGCAGTGATGCAAAATAATAAAGGGATTACGAGTGGTCTAATGACATAGTCGGTCAGACGTAAGATTATTTGTAAAAAATTCTCTCTCCTCTGATTTCGAGCGCGTGGTACAGTGGGGGAAGACGTGGCTGGTTACCTTTACTGCAACTAAAACCAAGCTCCTATCTTTACATCATCAACGCTCTGATCCCCATCTGGCATCAAGTGAAATGGATGGCTCTCGTCTAGGAGAAGCCCCATGTTTTGACAAGCTTCTGGGCTTGACCTTTACTCCTTATCTGGAATGGAACACATATATCAAGTCTGTTGCCAAGGTCGCTGGAAAGATGGTGGGATTCTTCTACCGCTCCAGAATATATATCTCACTACTGATGCAATTCTCTATCTATATAAAAGCCAAGTACGTCCAAGGATGGAATACTAATTCCATATCTAGGCAGGAGCTGCAAAAAAAACAGCCTATCCTGCCTTGACAGAGTACAAAAAAAGACTTCGTGGCTTAGTGGGGGATGCCCTTTTCTCTTCTCTGCAACCTCTCTCCCACAGAAGAGACGTTGCGAGCCTATCTCTGTTTTATCGTTATTTTCATGAGAAGTGCTCGTCTGAGCTCTAATCTCTGGTACCTCCTAGCCAATCTTTCACGATAAACACCCGTCTAGCTGAAACCACTGTCAAAAATTTTCCCTACTCTTTATCTATGCCTAAATCAAAACAATGAAAGCTTCTTTCTTAGAACTGTACGCCTGTTGAACTCTGTTCCGTCTGCCTGTTTCCCACCTGACTACAACTTGGATGTCTTCAAGTCCAACGTAACCAAATCCCTGATGAACCGCTCCCCTTAAGTAAACACTTTATTAAATCTCAACACGAACGGTAGTGTACATGCAATAACCTTTATCCTTGAGTGGCTTTCGGGCCTTGATAAATGGTGACCACCTTGCAAAAGAATTGTTTAACTAAAACTTAGAACGATATCATTTTACACTAAATTTATATGTTTAACTGAACCCACTTTAAATGCTACAATAATTATTCGTCTATTTCAATTTGTTCACCCAAAATCCCCTAAAAAGCAGAGTCTCAATGAGGGGGTGATTTTAAATGTACATATGATATCTTTTTTAAAATATGATAACATTCTAAATGATAGTACTTTTACGTATTTTATGCCAATTTTTAATAACTCATTATACGATTTTATATGTGATTTTCATTTCTAGCAAAAAAAAAAAAAAATGATTCAATAAAACATACAATTATTTACAAGATGTCCACTCCAAAAAACACGAGACCAGGTCATCGCCATAAAAATTTAAAATAAAACTTGCCAGAAATGGCTTAACGCTTTTCATTTAACTGTGACATGTGAGGGTTAACGTATTGACTTTTATCACCTAGGTGTTAAAATAAATGTGAGCATTTAAAAGGGTTTCCTTAGGCAATAAAAGTAAGTTAACTCTTGATTATTTCTTTTCTTTGCAATAATAGAAATTAAATTATTGATTAAATTCTACCAAGAAATACTGATTCTGTGTCCCTTACGTTCATGTCATAAATATTCTTCTGATGAATAAATAAATACATACGTGTTTGTTTCTTTATAATTTTCAGGAAAAAAATAAAAGAATCGTTTTGGATTCGAAAATGAGGCTCAAATTTTCTCGAGTCATATACCAATTCCGATATCCCTAAGAGGTTCGAGTTTTCCGATCTCCAATCCATATTGGGATTCCCATTACTCATCCCAACACTTATATATATATATATATATATATATATATATATATATATATATATATATGTATACACTAGTAATTAGTAAAAACATGAAGAATGTGTTCAATACTATTGCAGAGCACATATATATTTATTATTTTTTTTTACCGTTTTATGTGTTTAGTTACACATGGTTCTGTTACCGAATCGTATCAACCATCCAGCAACTTCGTCAGATTTCTACAGAAGTGATTATTATGGTCTGGAAAGACGATATTAGAAGAACACGATGAAAAAAGAGGGGGATATCAATTTTTATCTAACAACATTTAAGTTTTAAGATTTAATAACTAAATAAAAAATAAAAACATATCGAACAGGGGTGGAGTTGAATTTTAAAAAGTTTAGCCAGATAGGACACGGATTTTTAGTATATGGAGAGAGAAAGAGGAGGAGGGTGGATGGAGAGAGGAAGACGGGTACATGAAGAGGGGAAGAGGGGTATGCAAGTGTTAAATGAAGAAAGAGAAATACAAATGAAACAGGTGGGTCGTTCGATTGTTGTCATGTCATATGGAATTTGACACGTTAAAGATTTACGTGGGGTGAGCCTTGTTTGGAGTAACTAACATGCGTCCTCTTAAGGTAAGAAAAGTTACATCCAATTTAAGTGAATTACTTATTTAAATGCATTTGCTGTAAAGATCTTTAAGAAGTGTAGTAATTTAAATTAAATGAATAATAAAATTAAAAATTGCCGGACATGGATTGAATAGGTATAAAATTATAAAATATGCATTTAGGTAGATATAGGTATTAGTAATAGTAGTAAAAAAAATTTTTTTTTAATGTATATATATATATATATATAAATATATATATAATAAAATAAAATAAAAATAATAATGATAATAATAAAAAAAATAATCATAATAAATTATATATAATAATTATATAGACAGAGTGCGATACTTTTTTATAAGGTAGTCACCACTTACCAAGGTCCGGAAGCCACTCGGAGATATGGGGTTTGCGTGTGCAGTTATAAATGGGATAGTTAATTATACTTGTATTTATTCATATCTATTTATTTATTTATATATATCCCATCTCTATTTCTATATATGCATGTATATGTATGTGTATGTATATGTACGTATATATATATATATATATATATATATATATATATATATATATATACATACATACATATATACCCGATTTCCTTAACTTTAATTTTTACTATTATTTTTATCTTTATCATTCTATTAGTATCGCTCTCTGTTACTATTATTATTTTTGTTATTATCATTATTATTTTTACTATTATCATTATTATTTGTATTTTATTTTATTTTAATATATATATATATATATATATATATATATATATATATATATATATTTTAAAACTTAAAATATATTTTTATCACTACTACCGCCTATATCTACCTACCTGCATATTTTATAATTTTATACCTATTCAATACATGCTCGGCAATTTTTAATTCAATTTTTAATTTAATTTGAATTACTTAATTTCTTAAAGACATTTACAGCAAATGCATTTAAATAAGTAATTCACTTAAATTGGATGTAACTTTGCTACCTTAAGAGGACGCATCTTTGTTACTCCGAACAAGCCCCCCTACCCCACCAATCCGCGTAAATCCTTAACGTGTACAATTCCATATGATATGACAACCGGACGACTCATTAGTGATAACTACCTACCTGTTTCATTTGTATTTCACGTTCTTCATTCAACACTTGCCTAGAATTCTTAACCTTTGCACCTACTCCTCTTCCTCTCTCTCTCTCTCTCTCTCGCTACATATACGAAACATCCGTGTCGTATCTGGCTAAAGTTTTTATTTAGTTATTAAATCTTAAATCTTAATTGTTGTCAGGTGAAAATTGAGATCCGCCCTCTTTTTCCATCGTATTCTTCTAATATCGTCTTTCCAAATCATAATGACCACTTCTGTAGAAGTCTGACGAAGTTGCTGGATCGTTGATAGGATTTAGTAACAGAAACATGTGTAACTAACAGATACAACGGTTATAAAATAGCGTATATATATATATATATATATATATATGTTATTTTATTTTATTATATAATATATAAAAATATAAAAGTACGTATTATATGCGTTTCAAGCCAAAACAACGCATTATTACAAAATGAACAGGCATTTATTTTGTTTGGAATTTATTTTGAAATTCATAAATATATTTCGAAGCCAAGCCTCATCTGCAGTAGGTCTTTCTTTCTTTCTTTCTTTTTTTTTGCCAAAACTAAGCGAATCACGTTAAAAGTTGATCATAGACATTTATAAAACGCATCACTTTTCTCATTTTGTATTCGCTTTTCATTTGTTATTTCCTTATGTCCTGTCACCTTACGCACGTAGCCATTCTGGCATAATTAAAGTAACAAAAGTTACATTCATTATAACTGATTAAACTACCCCCTCATCACAATCAATACACAAGTCTAGACGCAATATATAATTTAGTAATTGTAAGAAAAAAGCAAGGCTAATTTTTTTCTTTTTCTTTTATTTTATATCATTGTCTATTCGATTTCATTTTCATTAAAGGACTGACGTTGAGTAAAACTTAACGTTTATTGTCGGAGAGTGTTGTCTTTGTAGATTAAAATAGTAAGTTTTTTTGTAGCAATTTATGATAATTTTGTTTACCTAAATTTAATAAAAAATAATTATATACATATATAGAGACAAAAAGGAAGAGATCTAGACACAGATGATAGACATGATAAAGAAACAGGTAGGAAATATATCAATATGATGTAAAATGAAAAAGTAAAATATTATTTCTATATTAATCTATATTTCGTATTTATTTACATACGTTTTCCAAACATCTGATTTGAAGAAACTGCATAGAAGTACACTATTAAAAATGTGTGGTGGAAATAATTATTTTATTCAGATAAAACATAGTTGTAAAAAAAATCAAAGTTGAAATGTGATTACGATGTCAAGAAAATGATCTTGTATTCAAACGAATAAAAAAACAAGTGTTATTCGTTTGTTAAATAGAATAAATGTTTAATGCTAATGCACTATTCTCTCATGTGATAAATGTGGAGATAAAAAAAAACGTTAACACGCTAACCTCATTAAATTTTTAAATAAATATTTTGAATATCTCCAAATTTGTACCCATTAAAAGCTTTAACACGATTAAACACAATAATAACATATGAAGTTTTCCCTTTTAACCATGAAGCCAATAGTAACTGGACATAATTACAATTTAAGTCAAGCAACGTCGTTCATGCACTTTTTCTCGATAAATATTTATTTATTACTTTAATATAAATAATACAAATCAAATAATAATTACGCATCATTGTCATTCAATAAACCCACCCAGTAATTGGAATCCTTATCGCTATTTCGCGTTGAGATCATATAATAAGTCATAATTGTACCAATTTTATTGATTTCAAACAATTGTGCCATTTATAAAGATTGTTGTATGTCACTAACGCACCAGAATATGTACATAATTTATTTGTATGCTATTTTTATTCAAATCGGTTCTTTTAAGAAAGTCCGGAAATAAAGACAAAACGTTGGTGATTATATAAATAATTGTATTTTTCATCAAATAAACTTACTGATATATATATATATATATATATATATATATATATATATATATATATATACATATATATATATATATATATATATATAGTAGAAATGGTAATTAATAAAAACCTGAAGAAAGTGCTCAATACTGTTGTAGAGCAAATATGCGTTTTATTTTTTATCACCGTATCTTTCTGTTAAGTTACATTATTGTTTCAGCTAACTGGCCGTTTTTTTGGCCGTCTGTAGCATCCTCAGACTTTTACAGAAATGTTTGTTATGATGTGATGAAAGAGTGAATGATGTCAGGGGAAGGGTGAGAGAAGAATGGAAAAAAGAAGATGGGAACAAGGGGTAAAGGTGGGGGTGCTTGGTATGTCGGTAATGTTTTAGTTTTGGAGTTTAAGGACCTTAGGAGGTTGTGGGGGAGGGTTTGGGAAGTTAATTTCTGGTGTGGCTGAGGGCATAGGAATACATGGAGGGGGAGGGGGATATGTGGGGGTAGGAGGAAGCGGGTTACTTTAAAATTCGAGTCTTAATATTTAAGTTTTTAGCGTCTCGTTGGTGAGATGCTTTCTTGATAAGTATGTCTTGGCCTGTTAGGTGTTCGCTTTGGTTCGGGGGTGGGGGGGGCTATGATTCGGTTTATTTATTTGGTTTTTATTTGTTGTTAAGTGCTTGGAGAGGGTTAGCTAGCGGCCGTGCGCGCGAGCACACATATGCGCACGTACATACATATATACTTAAAGAAACGTTCACATGTACACATACATCTCTGCCCTGGTGTGCAGATATATGCACATATGCGCGCATGCATGCATAGACACTCGCGCCGCTCCCGCTGACGTCCAATTTTCTTAAGGTGCTAAATCGAGTACGTGTGCGTAAGAATGAATGTGCTCACACACAGATATCTACACACATCGACACCCATACTCCCAAGCAGGCGTATACACGGAGCTACATGCGCATATTGGTTCAAACATACTTGCACCTCCAAGCATACATGCAAGCACATGAGCACATACAGATACTAATACTCGTGAACACATACATCGACATATATACAGCTGCACGCTCTCACATACGTATGTGGACAGCAGGCAGCGGATACATATACTCTCACATCCACACACGTATACATAGGTACGTGCACATATACGTCGATACCTCATGTACACACGGACGCACACGTGGATGTAAACGTGCGTGTACACACACACATACACACCCAGATATAAAGATAGTTATTGGTATAGACATATTCATTTACATAGATGTAAATTTAAGTTCATTTGTGGTTATATAGGCGCAATACTTTCGTTCGATGTACACATGATTATACATAGATATGAGTATAAACGCATTCCCAGGCTCATATACATAATATTTTCATTTTCATTAGTGGGGGTTTATGGTGATATGGGTGCACACGGGAGCGCCGGCATACACCTCCGCATACATATACATACCCATAGATGCACGTCCCCAAACGTATGCATGTACACAGATATACATGCATACACGCATATACATATGCACACACATTAGCTCTCATTATATACATCTGCAAAGATACACACCAACACTCATTCACGCACCGATATGTGCGCATGCATATACATACAGATATATAGTGTGGCATGCCGTAAATATGGGCACAGGTTTCATCCACGCATTTATAAACGCCCACGTACCCGGGATAGTTGTCCTAGGTAGCCATGCTTATAGATTTTGGGGAGGAGTTTGAGGTAGTTTATATGGTGCTGTAGTTATTGTTCTAAGTTGGGGTACTTGGTTTTTAGTGTATTATCGATCAGTTTAGGCGGAAGGCTATATTGCCGTGTCATATTCTAAGGTATACGTCTATGCACATGAGGCATCAGTCAGTTGTACATTTCCATGCGTGCATACCTGTGCAGGTGTAAATCCACATAGTTATATGTAAACAATTTCCGTGTTAAGTCGCGGAAGTTGCATGTGGGGTGTGTTGGGGTTGGGCAGGAGGTTGGCTAGAGGGAGGGAGAATTGATGCCGATTATTGGGTGGTTATGTGGGATGAGATTATGTGGTGTTTAGAGTTGGTGGTGATTGGGGGTATGTGTGATTTTTGTTGGATTTAGGAGGATTCTTAGGGAGAGGGGGTAAGGTGGTGTGGGGTGCGGGGGGAATTGGTTAAGGGGGGTTGGTTGAGTATATGTCATGGTAGTTGTGTGGGTGGTTGTATTGGATGTATAATTTAAGGGATTTACGGTGGTGTTGTCTAAGGGATGTTTTAGAGAAGTGTATAGTTGCTTAGGAGATGGGATTTGTAATGGCTAGAGTTTATGGTGGTTTCCTGTATTTTGTATATTCCCCTCCCCCTCCATGTATCCCAATTCCCTCAGCCACATCAGAAATGAACTTCCCAAACAAAAACCTAAGGTCCTTAAACTCCAAAACTAAAACATTACCGACATACCAAGCACCCCCTCCTACCTTCCCCCTTGTCCTCTTCCTCTTTTTTCCGCTCTTCTCGCACCCCTCCCCTGACATCATTCACTCTTTCATCCCATCATAACAAACATTTCTGTAAAAGTCTGAGGAGGCTACAGACGGCCAAAAAAAAAGCGGCCGGTTAGCGGAAACAATAATGTAACTTTACAGAAAGACACGGTAATAAAAATAAAACGTGAATGTCTGTGTGTGTGTGTCTGGTCACGTATAGGCCTGTATATGGTTGACTATTTTAAAAAAAACTGATTACATATAATGATAGAAGATGCATCGAGACACAGGAATGGGTATGTTTGATCTGGCAGAACGGTGGTTCGTTCAAATTGTGGGGTCTGCGTTCGCGCCTGGTCCACAAAGTATAGAAATAAAAATAAAAAATTATAAAAAAACGTTTACAAGTGTTTTTGATATAGATGTACATAAGACTACTTTTATAAGTATGTTTTAACTTAAATAGGGGTGGTATAATAAAATTGTGGGGTCTGCGTTCGCGCCTAGCCTCTGCAGAATGGAAATAGGCACACACTTTAATAAAGACTTTTCATAACTCTCTGCGTAAGTATACTTTGATAATTATGTTTCAGTTTGAAGAAATATGGTATAATAAAATTATTGGGTGTTCGTTCGCGCCTGACCTCCATAGAATGGAAATATGTCACAAAGTTTGACAAGGTCTTTTTAATATAGGTCCACAGAATATTGTGATAAGTGTTTATGTGTGAACAGGTATGATATAATAAATTATGTGGTTTATCTATTTTATTTTTGCTTTAATCATATTTTGATTTGGTTTTAATAACTCCAAATTCGAAGTTATCTCTTTACACCCCTTCCTTTTCATAACTTATCATACTTTCATAAATTAGAGTCCATTTCTGTAGGCTGTTTTTGAACCCAGTCAACGACGGGTACTTTTGCTAGTATATATATATATATATATATATATATTGTGTGTGTTTTTCTTTGAGTGTTATTGTCTTCACACGAAGAATACTAACACTTAAGTTAATTTACTAAATAAAACGTGATATTTTAAATATTAATACCTATTTATAATAAAACACAGACTTCCCTACTTACTATCGATGATACTGAAAACAAATGGGTACATCTTAATGTAAATTAGAACCCACCATTTCAAAATTATATTGCAGCGTGTTTTCGCGCGAGATTACACACAATCGCACTATAATGAATGTTAAGATTTACCCGTTCTGACCCGCTCTCTGCATATGTAGTAGCAAATTGTCTTGCCACTTGAATTAAATCCTCACACAAAATCCGAAGTGACTGGGATTTTCTTTCAACGTCATACTTCGCCACATGACACATGTAAATTATTCGACTTCTTAGATGCATATCTCACAAAGATATTACGTTTGCGTAAAATTGAAAAAAAGAAATACTATCGTTTTATTCTTGGTTTTGCAATATTACGGAATAGTCCATTTTGTTTGTTCTTAATATTTTTATTTGTTCTATTTTTGAAACGTCATGCTTCTTTACACGCAAAAAATGAATAATTCTTCATATAATACAGTGTTCGGCCACGAAAGTTCATATCAATCTCTAAAAAATAAATGTATATATTTAAACGTATTTCAACTTATTATTCTTATGCTTATTATTCGTGGTAGTAGTATTACTATTATAATCACTTGTAGTCGTTGTACTACTGGTAGTATAACAGGTTCCTTTGTTTTAAATATTTTTTTTTAGTTATCATGAAAACGCATTTTTTTTTCTGCGTAAATACACCAACGTTCGACCGGGTAATTTTCTGCCAATCCAATACGAAAATATAAATAATCTAAAAAGCTATTTTGACCTAAACTTATGTAAAATAGTTATTATCGAAATTAAGTATTACATTATTTATTGAGTATACATTGTTATACAATACTGCATCATTTTATTCGTTTTTCGTATATAAAATGGAAAATTAATATTTTAACATATAGATTTACTATAAGAGAGATATCTCAATATCGATGATAGAACATGCTGAATACCAGTTATTTGTGTGAATCTGAATCCTGGAAATGTATCTATAACTAACAGCATATTTATAATTTTTCGTCGCTTTTGTTTTGCATCTCCCAATCTCTCTCATACGTTGTCAATACACACACATACACCCACACTTATGAAAGATGTAGCAAAAAGCAACGAAAACAAACCCGAAATGCCAGAAGCAGAGATAATATCTATTATCATAAAACAAATGCTACACGTGTTCCAAAATACAAAAAAAAAAAAAAAAAAAACTGCAATAGACAACTTATTTAATGTCTGGTTTAAAAGACTTACAACACTACATAGTCAAGCTATATCTCAAGTGCCACGGTTTCTAACACACTTTACAGCATGGCCGAGAGGTGATTTGGCCATGGGCGTAGAGATACAAAGAAATGCATTCCAGAATTCCCTTTCTAGATAGCCCTCTTTCTGCACGGACCTTCATGAGGTGAGCACGCATATTTCTGTCTCTCCGTAAACGAGGGGGCACCCCCTCCCTCAACACAAGTTATGGTAGGTTAGTTAGTTTTGAAAAGCCTATTGCCTATGTTTAGTTGTAAAAAATAATTATAATGTGTATATTGTATTGTAATATATTTTTTGTAAAATAAATAGTTAAGATTATACAATATATATTACAAATGTGTCGCGTGTCGTTTTTTGTGTGTGTGTGTCTGCCATAAATGACTTCATTGAATAATGAAACGGCTCTGAGGAAAGGAAGATTCCAACCCGAATACCATCAGAGGCCAAGAGGTTTTCTGGGAGAAGATGGAACCACAGACCCACATCCAACATCTCAGGTACGCTTTTCTTCTTAGAGACCGTAATGGGGACCCCTTGTCACGTCATCATGAGACTACTTCTAAGATATTTAGTGTGTCGGTCATACACCACCGACCGGCTGATAGTCTTATAGCTATAGTCTCGCGCACGCCGGGCAATAGTACAGAATCTTATGGTGGAATGTGTCCGCCACCGTAGCAAGAGATTATTGTGTCACGTAGGCAAGGACCTGCTAGAGTTTTATTGACATAACCCCCACGCGCCACGTCGGAGCATGAAAAGAAAAAGATTTCTGGGTATTTCTTGATATGTGTTCGATGATAACGGACACGAAGCAGCGTCAACCGAACGGCGTAGCAAGAAACCTACAGCGGCCTCGCATTATATAATACTGAAAAACTCAGCCCCCATAATGATGCGATACAAGGCAAGCAGTTGGGAGTACTAAGATAATGGAAACACTTGTTGCTTCTTGTTCAGCTGTTATGGTCACCAAACAATGTGCCGGTCGAATGGCGTGACAAAGGACCCATAGTGTATGGATTTATTTAAGAAATCGGCGTCTTTAACGGGATAGCACAAGGTTATAAGCTGTTAGTACTGAGGTCATAGAATGAGGAGAAAACAAAAATACGAGGCAATATCTTTCGACGAAGAACCTTATGAGACAGGATTTGTTGCACTCCGGAACAAACAGCTTGCCTACCTACAAGAGTCAGCGGGCAGTCACAATGTCAGATTCTTACTGTGTTTGCCGCGACAACCGCTGTCGGGGGGGGGGACGTTACCTGGAAAGGCCCAAGAAGGCCTATTCCTATAAACTATTTGCACATATATGCCGGGATTTGGATATTCTCTGTGGACAACTCAAGGTCAGGTTTGTAATTTTCTATTTCTCGCTGCCTCACTTCTAAAAGAAAAGCTGTTCGGAGGAATCTCAATATTGTGTTCGACACCTGTTAATTATATTTAAATACTTTGCCGTTAATATATTCATGCTATATCGCTAAATCCCCCTCTCTTTCTGTGTAGGGTACCTCCTAGCGCAATGCTTAACTTATCGGGAACCATTCGACCCAAGCTTTCATTCAAGCCGCAACGTTTCTCGATGAGGATTCAGCCAGAGGAGCTGTCTTTTGTTTCAAGCCAGAGTGGGCCTTGCGATACTGGAGATATTGAAGGAATCTTTTCTGACACATGCGTCTTTTATTTCTCTCAGCGATTTACACATTTTTATTACATTATCCTTCAGTTGTTAATAGTTCTACACAAAAAAAAAAAAAAAAAAAAAAAAAACCCAAAAATGTTAAAAATAAACTGGATTTGTGTGTGTCTCTTTAAATTTCATTGCTTTGTTTAATATTTCTGTTTTCCAATAACTTGCCGAGCCTCTTCGATTCTTGATGAAATGTATGCACGGAAGAATTAATGAGGATATAGGTATTTGTTTTCTTTCTTTTGGCTATACTTAACTCAAGATTACATCGAAGCTTTTACCCCTATGTGTCTGACAATTGACGCAAGACAGTTTGATTACGCATTTTAGATGTGGGAGTTTCTTTGCCTTTAATCAAGCCGGAGCAAAAAAAAAAAAAAAAACTAATCACACCCGAGTGTTAGGACTGAAGTAAACCCAAACGATCGAAACCGAAAAGTTGTTAAACCAGTTGCTTCAACTAAATATGTAGGGGTTAAGCGGCAACGCCAACATGTCTTTTAAATAGTAATACGGAATGAAAACGACTGAAACATAAGGTCCTTTTAAGTACAGACCCATCTGCTGTCTTGTTTCTACCAACACACTATTTATTGGACTTCTTGCAGACATCATCTTCAACACGTATGCTCTGGAGCATACACAGAAAAAGAACAAGCAGGGGGGCAGGAGAAGGTGTTTAGGCCCTAAACCAATTGTTTATAAATAAAACCATCCTTAAGGATTTTATGAAGCGGCAAAGGGATATAAATATTTCCTAAATTGATTACCAACAGGCATATAGTACTGTTCCTAACACAGGGTTAATGCGATACCATTGATTTATATAAAATCAATCAAGTAATCCACATATAAAAATGTGGCAAACAACTATTGTAGCGAGGATCCTAAGAACGTTTCGGGTCTTGCAACACTCGACTTTACTTCCCATGCAAACCCGACCAGAGGTAACCGGTTTCTAGTCCATTCTCGTCGCCAGTTGTTGTAGGCACGTGCTAGCGGTTACAAATAAAAGAAACTACAAGTTGTGAAAAGTGTATAAAATGTAATATGTAGTTATCATAAAGAATATAAGAGCCACTAAAGTGGTATGAGAGGAACGTGTTCGTAGCATGCGGTTAAGAATGGTATGAATGTCTCTATTTAGTCTCTAAAACCATTGGTATTCATAGGACTAGTTGATTCCACTTAGTTTTGAAATAGGGGTGATTTGTACCCCGCAGCAACAACCATGACATAAAGCTACACCAACGAAACTGTAAAAATTCTTAAAATCAAGATCACAAAATAATCTTCCCCCCAAAATAGCCTTTCTCATTTATCTTTTGGCTGGCGTTAGATTCGTAAAGTTATTAACTCAACATAAAGCGGAATGCCTAAAATTTGAGCTAGGTCGCTAACAAGAACCAAACAAAGGGATCAATCACCCACATTTCATGGATGACCTCAAGCTGTGTGCCAACTCAGACGCTGATATAAGTCGACTTTTTAGGTTATATCTAACTTTATCCAGGGATATTGGAGAGAAATTCCATTGGGCAAATGTGCCAAGGGCACTATCAGAGCTGGGATGAAGATTCAAAAGGAAGACATAAAGTTTGACAGAACGTGCAGACGTGACGGACCTAGAAGAGCAGAAAATACAAATACTTTTGCATAGAAGATAATTCATTTTAGTATTCTAAGATAGTACAAATTGGCAGTGAATATAGACCCCTCTAAATGAAAAGCTGCTAAACAGAAATTATAAACAAAAAAACAAGAAGATCACTATAATTAATCAATAAGCCGTCGCTCTAATGATATACAGCTTCCGCATTGTCGATTTGCCACAAAAATACATAAACAGATTGCGCAACAAAACAAGAAAAATGCTGATACTGTACAGAATAGCATACAAAAACCGATATCTGCCTATGCTGTATCTGTCCAAAAAAGCAGGCCTTATGTGTCCCTAAAAAATTAAGAATAAGCATCGTACAACTATCGTGCGCACCAGAAAATATTTATAAGCTCCCAAAATTCGAAACCCTAAAAGGCGGACCAGCATAATGATACAAGAGCCAGTAGAATAACTTCTATCACGACACATACCAAACATGTTGAATAAATGAGACAAACTCAAGAAACAAGTCTGCTATGAAAATAGCGTAAAAGAGTTTCCAAAATAAAAAAATAGAACTTCCTTTACAAAAAACTAAAATAATGGGTATACCAACAACATTTCAAGCATTTTCTGTCTGAGTTCACACAGAACTATATAAAGAAGAAAGTCTGTACAGACTTACGAAAAGAGAATCAGTACACGATAGTAAGGAGAGGACGATAATGACTGTCGAAAATCAAGGCTTGATGAGAAATATTTTTAAGAAACTGCGTGGTCTAATGAATGACAAGTTAAGGTTCCGCCACACAGAAGTAGAGAATGTATTCTGACTGCAAGTTTTTTTCTAGGAGATGGCAACTATATGATGCGACACAATTGAGTGTGATGTATTTCCACTCGGTAAATGTTAAAAAATGTTTAATATCGAATACAACATGTCGTAAAGACATACAAAATAAAGAAGAGTTGGAATATATCATGCCTAATCCACTATGACAATTAAACCAATGAAATTACACACCTAGAAAACGGAGCCTTATAGCTGACATAGTGATATGAAAAAAAGGGGAGAGTAGCAACCTAAGTGATAATTAGTGCCCTCAATGATGTTGAGTTAAAAAGTGCCGAGAGGGAAAAGATAACAAAATACTATTATTTTATGTATTATATGTAAGGAAACACCAGAGAGTTAAACAAGTGCACCTAAATTGAAGGTTAGTATCTTAAAAAAATCCTCGGTTTGATTATCAGAGTAAGCGGGTGAATGCTGGCCATCCTGTAGACTGCTCCATATGTACTAATAAATCCTAATACTAATAAATATTTTTCTTCATAACTTTAATTAGGGTTCAAGGTTTTTTCTAAAATATGGTTAGTATATTCCTATTACTACTCTAAATTATATTTGGAGTAGTAATTACAAAATCAAAGTTTAGAAAGTTTACATTCAAGGAAAAATATGAATGATCAAACGCAAAAGTATTGGATACACTTTAAAAAAATTCTATTTCTGAAATAAATTTAAATGACTTTTGCGTAGCGTGTTGCAGTAGTGCAAACGAGTTGTCACTGACCAATCAGAGAGCTTTATATTTAAATAATTTTATAAAATTCTTCCAGTCTGGGCTCACTCCTTCAAAGTCAACCAGTTCATTTATAAAAATGCCTAAAACTAGAGTTGTCGATAGAAACTCGTCAAAAAATCATTGATAAGGACAAAGAAGGAAAAGAACTTAATCTACTACTTAGTACACTTGGAAACGTTATTAGAAAGTTTAAAAACCCTGGTGAAGCTGTTGCAAATCTTCCAAGATTTGGTGGGCCAAGGAAATTAAAAGAAAACGAATCAAGGTGGGTAAGCAGAAAGGTACAAACAACTTTTCTTATTCGTGGTGAAATTCAAACCGACCTCAGAGAAGCTGGGATTAATTTGAGCAAGGATACAATCAGTAGAGTTCTAAATCGTGCAGATTTTGTATCAAATTCCCCAATAAAAGTTCCATTATTGAAGCTTAAACAGGTTAGATCACGTTTGAATTATGGTAAAACATATGGGGAACAACCCCAAGAATTTTGGAACAAGGTAATCTGGTCAGACGAATCGAAAATCAAAATCTTTGGAAGAAACACAGCAACACATTTATGGCGTAAAAATGGAGTAGTAATTACAAAATCAAAATGTAGAAAGTTTATATTTAAGGAAAATATGAATTATCAAACGCAAACATATTGGATAGATTAAAAAAAAACTTTTTCTGAAATAAATTTAAATGATTTTGCTTAGCGCGTTATAATAATGCAAATGAGTAATCACTGACCAATCCGAGAGCTTTATATTAAAATTTATTAATACTGTCCTGATGTAATATGGATTATATATTTTTGATATGTCTTTTGACTGAGACCTTGTAGAAGTAAAACTCAAAATAAAAACAGAATTCAAAACCATGATTAATCAGTAGTCATCTAAAAGAATCAGATATTGAACTATGTTCGTTCTGTAAGACCTACCTTTATTCGGCAATACATTCAGATCATATACACATTTCAGTCTGGATGTTTTCTTGTCTATTATACCATTAAAAGATACGTAACGGACGCATTTTAATTCGAATGACGAAAATATTAGAAGATTGAAAATGATGAATTTACTAAAGAAAGTTTTACAGCGTAATAAGATCATTTGCGACAAATACCTGTTAATATTAAACAGATGAGCCAGCTGTGAATAAATTATAAAGCAGTAATAAAGATGGAATCTCAGTAGAGTACCTTAAATGGGACAAAGGATATAGTATAGAAAGAATATGTGAGTTTTTTCCATGTAAGACTGAATTTGTAGTGGAGTGAATGGACTGATTTTGTATATATTGTCCAGTCAAAAAGAAGCATCTTTTGAGAAATGGTAAGAGTAACCCATCTTAATGAGTATTTGAGTTTTGTATAGGTAAAAAATTGCATCAGGCCTTAAATAATTTCTGATGCAGAAGAATAGCCTATTTTCTACAGAAATTTTGGAAATCGATTTGATATAAGTAGATATTGTGTCAAGTGAATGTCATTGCAAGGAAATTCCACAGATAATGAACAGCAGTAAAGTTTGACTGAATAAAACAAGCATTTAAACGTTGATGCTGAAATTAGAAAAGAACGTTATAGGTGTTAAATGTACAACACATAATCCACATACTGGCGTTTCAAAATAGAAGTTCATTTATTGTAAACAATGATTTTGATACTTATTAAAAGCTTATAAAAGTATTAGTTTCCTCAAACATATGAATAAAAGCACCTGTCTTGAATGATTGGTCTAAAATAAGTAGCATATTTTTTTCAATATAAACTGACATTTCTAAAAGGAAAAAACACATTTTTTTACGTCTTCCACTTTCTTTTCTCTCCTCGTTTTATTCTTATTTTACATTGTTTATATTTTGAGTTATTTGAATATTAGACATGATTAAATCCTTTGCATAATACATTCGATAAAATATTACATTAAAGGCAGATAATATAAATACTGAACGGCAATTTCTTAAAATCTATTAACGCCTTATTCCTCGTCAAAGTGTGCAGTAATTTTTTTTGCTATCTGCGCGCATATTAAATACTGTCAGTTTTAATCTCTAAATCGAAATTGCGATCAGTTTAATGCGTAAAATCTCGCGTGATTCTGCACCACCTTAAATACGTCGTCAAGTCAGTTGTATAGAAATGTGTATCATGCACTAATGGATTCCATTAGCCGTTACTCAAGAAATGCTTTTTTTTACCGAACTGTTACCCTCTGATGGATGAAACGTAACTTTATAAAAACAATAAAAAATAATATCAGCATGTTTCATCATATGTTGCGATTATTTAAAACGCTGTAGGAATGGTTAATGTACAAGCCAGCTTCGGTCTGCATATGTTACTTAAAGTCAAGGCAAAATACTCATTATACGCTATTAAGTAAAGACATCCTGCTATGTGTCTTCATTGCTGGAATATGTTTTAGCTCATACATTCCGTAATGATATTAATATGTAATGGAATGCAATAGACCAGGTGCTGTTTGAACACTATATATATATATATATATATATATATATATATATATATATATATATATATATATATATATATATATATATATGTGTGTGTGTGTGTGTGTGTGTGTGTGTATGTGTATACTCGTGAAAGGTATTTGGCTCTTTTAAAAGTACATCCTCCACTATAATCGTGCAATTTGTATGAAAGTATTTACTCACTGGATGCTTATATTTATCATAAAACCTTGTACTCAGTGATTTTAATTTAGTATAATGGTAATATTTTTGCAAAATTGCTTGAATATCTCACCGATCAGAAATTAAGCGTCTTTAAAGTCTACCAACATCTTCCACATTCAACAATCATGAGACGATTGTAAAATTAATGTTTGTTAAAATGTACTTTTTAACTTAAGTTGCCATTATACCACTCAGTGAAATAAAAACTTTATTCTTTAATGAAATGCTCAAAGTACATTATCGTTATAATATATCACTACTTTATTGAATGAATATTCAAGCAAAAACGTTAAACAGAATTACAGAGGTTTATACTGTTAAGAGAGGTTAGTGCTAAAAACACAAAACAACTAGTAGTGAGTATAATGTAGAACATACGTGGTTGGAGGGATTTATATAATAATGAAATTAAGCCCATTTTTTAGTTTTCTTAATAGCTACTACAAGTGTTTTCGTGCGGGCATTTCTCTCGCGGTAGCCATTTAGAAAACTGATGCATTGATTACGTGTCGATATTAGAGGTTTTCATATTGTTAATTTGTACTAACGAGTCTCCTCAAAGCTCTTCGATTTCGTCGGCTTTCATTTCATACGAGCATCATTTTATTTTATATAATCCTAAACAGTTATTATACATTTTAGATTTACTTCATAGGCATAACATGGCAATGCTTTAACAATAATAAGATATGGTACTTGTACCTTCTTTACGAATATTTCCAGCCTTTTTATATGTTTTTCCTATAATATTTCCCATGGCTATTAACTACTCAAGTTTCACTCTCAACACTCTTTAGTATACCACAAATCCATACCAAGTTGTGAGACCGAATTTGGGAGTGTAGTGAAGTACGTAATTACAGTTATCATTAATTAAGCTCAAGTTATAAATTGTAGTGCCTGCAATTACCTGATGTATGTGTTATATGGATTTACAAAATATACGTATACAAATAAGTAGAAACTATAACAAACGTACGCTTATAGCATAAAAATGATTCCGGGATTATTGTCATGCCTTAAAAATTAATGTACATATATCACCAGCAATTTTAGTGATAATAAGAACAATTTAATTCAACTAATAAACGGTTTGCCTTTTTTTACACATTTACTTTTCTTCCATTGAATGACATTACTAGTCTTATTATCGCTAAAAATTTATATTGATAAAATAATCTTATGTTATTTTCAGTTCTTCTTTAAATTCTTTATCTGGTCTGTTTCTGAATCTGTTACTACAGTAAAGGAAGACCGATTCCAATTTATTTCTATTTCTATGCATGCATCCGAATGTAATCACGTGATCTTTAAGACCCGTTTCGTACGTCAATCATTTCCCTCATGACACATTTCATTCAAATTATATTGACGTATATTTCACCCAAACATATTTTGTTGTGTTTCGTTTCAAGACATGTACACTAATTATATATTGGTATATAAATATACAATTACTATCGTTATCTTCTCTTGCTGACTGATTTTTAAAATTATATTTATAGTTGGACAGAAGTTTTCGAAACCATCGTCAACAAAGATAGGACGTTCCCTAAGTAATGTCTTTTTTTTATTTCGCCCGAATCCATCAGACAGAATTGAAAATCGCATTGTTATAATGATTAAACTTATTCATTCATGGCATGGAATTTGTATCCCTATGTTGCAGCTATCGACGGTGGGCAACTCAATGAAAGCAATTTCTTCAATTGAATGACATTACTAGTCTAATTATCTCTAAAAATTTATATTGTTATGAACCTGCGTCAGAAGCAGAGATGGTGCATAGAGAAACTAGTAAAGCCATATTGAGAATAGTGGTGAATATGCAAAAGAATAAATTCTGGAGCAAAAAAAAAATAAATCGCTCGTTTTTATGGTGCCACTCTCGTCTTCGTAAATCTTCAACTCTTTGAGTTAAAATATAAGAGACTATTTTTGGTACGTCACTCTTATATTCGTATTTAAATCCAACAGAAGTGAAAGGATATTTGTTAGGGAATCGGATATTTACTTGGGGAGGGATCACGATCAACCGAAATGTATTGCACATTGAAACCGAGTGAATATTTAGCCTAACTTTCGGTAAGCTCGGACGTCACATATCATAACCCAAATGATTAATGAGATCGCACAAATTACGTGATCTACTAAGAAATGTCAGTGAAATGCTTGGTGTTAATGTATATATATATATATATATATATATATATATATATGTGTGTGTGTGTGTGTGTGTGTGTGTTTCTTGTAAAGGTAAAAGAATGCACATTGGTGTTTTCTCTTAGGAGGCAAACACAGATTCGGAAAAATAGCTTAAGAGGCTTCACGTTCGACTTGTGACCTCTCCACCGAATTCATTATTTTGGGAAATGGAGTTGAACTCTAAATCTAAATAGCAATGCCCTTGTAATAATTCATCCGAGGAGAACAAGATGACGGTTCCAGACAATTCGTGACTAAAATTATATCGAACCTGATAACCTAAAATCGACGTGATTATAAGAATAGAAAAGTATATTCTCCATCGATAAATAAACCGCCAACAGATATGCAATATTTACATATGAGAAGGGTAAAGGAAAGAACAAAATTAGGTACACAAATTCAGTTGTTAACAAGGAATAATTATAACTTGTCAAATATTTGTTTTATTTGTATAAGTAAATTAATTGAAGTGTTTGTTATGAAAGAATTAACATTGGATTTCACAATAGCTTGTTCCTAGTATTTTTCTAATTGTATTACTTTTTGATGTAACTTGGATTATTAAAAAAAATATCATAAATTTTCCGAGGAATATATTTTTTATTTTTTGCGAAAGTTAAATGCATTTAACTGTTAGAAAAAAATATGTTGACTTCTTATCGGATTAGTTGATTTGCAAAAGTATGTTTATCTTTTTATACTTTGTACACATACACAAACACGCACACATGCACACACATGCACACACAAACACGCATATATATATATACATATATATATCACTTTTTAATTATAGAAAACTTATTTATCGGTTTAAATACAATACACTAAAAAGTTAACCGTTGATATACTTGATGGATTCGTTGGTGAAAAGGACCCCTACGGTTTTTCTATGTATTATTCTAGAAGCGCGTTATATATATATATATATATATATATATATATATATATATATATATATATATATATACACATATATATATATATATATATATATATATATATATATATAGGTAGATCGATATATTTTAATATGGAAGGATGAAAAGCGATATATGTGTCTTAATTTTTATTTATATATTTTTGAATATATAGAATACGCTGCACTGGGAGATATATTTATACGTTAGATTAATGTAAAATTAAAATGTTAGGTGTGCATGTATAGGAGGTTCAGTTTTTTATAAGCCTATATGTATACGTGTTTATATATATATATATATATATATATATATATATATATATACACTTGTGCCCGATATTATTCATACCCCCTTGAAAATTGAGTTTATTAGGTGTAACTTTTGTAAGAATTTATTGTTTACGTCCATATTGATACATATTCTTAATAAACCTCTTCTGATCATTTTCGTCATTTTAAAATCTCGGGATACTTGTAATAAAAGAAATATACAGCTATTTATAAATCTGCAATGTTCAAAAATAATCATACCCCCTTATTTTTTCAGTATTAATCGAGTTTCTGACTGTTTGTTTTCTGCTTGATTCTTATTTTGAATGCTTTTATACAACCTTTGATTAATTTCATTTCGTTTTTTGCATTTTTCAGAAATTAAAATGATATCAACTGAAAACCAATAAAAGAATAAAAATTATTAGAATGGGGAAGAAAAAAGAGCTTAGTAATGATCTTAGGACTAAAATTGTGAATTCACATAAGGATGGTTTAGGTTACAAGTCAATTTCCAAGAAATTTGAGGTCCCTACAGCAACAGTACAGAGCATCATCAAAAAATTCCAGAGCCACCACACAACAAACAACTTGATTGGTAGAGGAAGGAAAAGGAAACTGTCTGCTAGAGCCACCAAGAATATTGTAAGAAGTGTTAATGCAAATCCAACCACCACTAATAAGGACATTTTAGAAAATCTGGAGTCTTCTGGCATAAAAATATCAAGGCAAACATTGCAAAGGACTCTGCATGAAAATGGTCTGAAAGGAAGAAGACCAAGAAGGACTCCATTGCACACCGGAAAACACCTTGCAGCACGTCTAAAGTTTGCTAGGACCCATGTGAATTCTCCAGAGTCCGTTTTCTCAAGTATTTTGTGGACTGACGAAACAAAAATTGAATTGTTTGGCCATATGGATGCTTCTTACGTTTGAAGGAAGAAAGGAGAAGCTTACAACCCAAAGAACACCATACCCACGGTGAAACATGGTGGTGGTAGCCTAATGTTTTGGGGCTCCTTTTCGGCTAGTGGTCCAGGTAGTTTGGTCAAGATAGATGGAACCATGAAGAAGGAGCAATATTTGGAGATACTCCAGAAAAACATTAGACAGGATGCGGAGAAGCTCCATTTAGGACCAAACTGGATCCTTCAACAGGATAGTGATCCAAAACATACTGCCAAAATAGTCAAGAAATGGTTTGAGGATAATCAAATTAATGTTTTGGAATGGCCTAGCCAGAGTCCCGACCTGAACCCTATCGAAAACCTCTGGCACATATTGAAAACTGAGGTTAAAAAGCGGAAACCTAGAAATTTGAAGGATTTTGAGAACTACTGCATTGAAGAATGGTCAAAAATCAGTGTTGATGCTTGTAAAAACCTTGTTGATAAATATCCCAAACGGTTACAGGCAGTTATTAAGAATAAAGGGCATGCTATTGACTATTAGTAAGAGAGGTATGAATAATTTTGAACTAGTGCCATTATTGTTTTTCTTTGTATAATGTTTCAAACTTGCATAATTTATTTATTTGTTGAGTTTAAATTAAATGCTTATGCTTGATTTATTGTTTGAAATCCCTTTAATATTGTCTACCTTCTGGTTTGAGCAATATTCTTATAGAAATCTCAAAGATCCGAGGGGTATGAATAATATCGGGCACAAGTGTATATATATGTAGAGAGAGGGAGAGAGAGATTTATATAGCAATGCCTTTTATGTTCTAGGTAATCAGCTATATGCTGCTACACATTTCTGAGTATATCTCGGTCAGTTACAAGTTATACTTCAAGCGATTATCGCTCCATTACCCTCCTGTCAATCTTTGCAAAAAAAATAAATAAATAAAATAAAAAACTGGTGACATTACCATATATAGCAGCGGAAAAAAATCGAGTTTTGACCTAATAAGCGCGCACTAACAACCAAGCCCCGAACACTGTTCCATCGCTGAAATATGACATCTCTGTGCCTGTTTTAAATTTGCCTTAATGGAATGTGCTCTGACAGACTCGAGCAAGTTTTCCCTTCGCGTATATGCCCCCGTCAAACCCATCAAGCAGCAAAATCCCACACCTACTCTGTAGAGATCCCTATATTCTGTAAAACCTTCTCCTCCAATAGTTTGTTTTTTCTCGCGTACTGTTAGACTTTGGAATTCCCTCTCGGATTTCTGCTTTTCAGACTGTACTGACATGGAAGAAAAGTGTAAGAAAACGAACATCTCGCTGCTGAACTGTCTACATAATATCAGTGTAAATTTTGTTTCAAGACAAAGGACAACGATGTTTCTGATGCTACAATGACTCCCTCCAACTGTAGGTTTCATTCTATGGACTTACGACCAGCGTATGGATTCAATGGAACGTAATGATGAAATGCTGCCATCTGAGTGGGGATGGAAGGCAGAAAGAGACAAACATGCTCCACTGATGACAGACAGAAGTTCTGCTCCAGATGAACTGATCCAGATGATTCGCTGCAACTGTTTGGAATGATGCAAGACCCCCAGGACAATGTGGCAGTGTGCTTTGTTTGAGATGATATAACAGTAATAAAAATAATAGTTTAACAAAAATGAAAATTTCACATCATTTTAGCTTTTAATGGAATGGATTGTTTATATAATATAATTCATTCCGTAAGATATATATCAAAACACAATAAAGATAATTGAAAAGTTATGATAACTTATGTATTATTCTGTGGATCTCAAAGGATTACCATAAGGTAAAACGACTGAACCAAGCGAAAAAGTGATGGTTAAGAAAAACTGTTGTTTCCTAAAGTAAAAGAAACGTAATTATTATTTCGTGTTTTCCCTTCACCGTTTCGGACAGTCGCGAATAGATCCTAACAGCTGACAAATTTAAGGAGCGAACCGTTGCCGTGAACTGCGTTTCGTGTGTCGCATCAGGAGAAAATATGTCAAATAAGCGCGAGCCGGTAATAAGTGAGAAATCCGAGTAAAGCGGCACTGGCTCCATAAATTACGCCAAGAATGGTGTTTATAACGAGGCTGCTGCAGCAGAGGATTTGCCCAACACCGACGATCGCAAACAAAGGTCTTGTGATATCCGGACACATTTTCTCTATTTTTCCCTCTCTCGTTAATTTGTTCCTTTGATTCGTCTATATATTTCTGACGTATCAACCCTTTTTCCATTGGGCAGAGATAGGGATAAGAAAGAAGATTCTACGCTTCTAAGTAAAAAATGAATTAATAAAAATGAGAAAAACCGAAACAAGAGGAAAGGAAGAGTCTAGGTCGATAAATGAATTGAAAGAATGTGTTATTTGTAGTGCAACTACATATCTAGGTATTTATTTTATGCCATATATATATATATATATATATATATATATATATATATATATACATGAACGTGTCTGTGTGTGTCTGTGTGTGTCCATTTCCCCACGCAATAACTCTGTCAATTTAAAGTCTACAGATTCGAAATTTGATATATAGGGTACTGAGATATGGGAAAATCTTTGTAATCCATTTTCAGCCAGAAATTTGACTGATAATGGGTCGAAGTTCAATCATTTGACCTTTGAGAACTCTACGAAACTCCGCCGCAATTTTTGGTCTAAACATTTGACATTTTACAGAACGGGTATTTAGAGATAGTGTAAGATTTTAATCGGTTTTGGCCTAAAATTTGAGCTACAAATATATACATTTATGTATATATGTTTGCATGTCTGCGTAAAACTTTCGACAGAGGCGAAGGAGTTTTACAAGATCAGTATCGTTTTAAAGCTCGACGATTCAGACCACAAAAACCGAAAAATTGGCTAAAAATTTAATTTCTTCACCCTCAACTGGGCACAATTCTATAGGAATGATTCGCTTTTTTGCCGATATTTTCGAAATACATCCCCTCTTTTCGATTTCTAGCCTTAATATAAACCTACGTCACTTCTGATTTGGCGGTGGTCGTAACATAAAAAACGTCACGTTTTTTCACGTTCTTTCCTCGTTTGCAGTACGGGTTCGATCCTGCCTTCCTACTAGGACTTTTTTTTTGCTCAACATACATCTCCAAACACGCGGGCGACGCCGGGCACCCATGCTAGTATATATATATATATATATATATATATATATATATATATATATATGTTTGTGTGTGTATGTGTGTGTATATAATACTTATATATATATTTATGTATACACACAAATATATATATATATATATATGTATGTATATATCTATAAAAGTGAACGTGTTTGTGTGTCTGTGTGCCTGTCCGCGTGTCTGTGTACATTTCCCTATGCATTATTAAGTCTACAGACTCAAAGTTTGATATATAGGGTACTGAGATTTGGAATCCGTTTTCGGCCAGAAATTTTGCTGTTATGGGGTCAAAGTTAAACCATTTGAGCTTTGATAACTCTACCAAACTCCTCCGGAAATTTTGGGCATAAACAATTTAAATCTTAGATATGGACATGGTTCTAACTTAATAACAATAAATGTTCAAGGAAGCATAAAAGGGGTCAAATTTAAAAGAAATTGACGGTCTCTACTAAATTACTCAGACGATTTCTGGTCTAAACATTTGAAATTTTACATAAAGACTATTCAGAGATAGGGCAAGTTTTTTAATCGGTTTGGGTAAAAAAATTGAGTTTAATATATAAATGTATGTATGTATTTATATATGCATGTATGTATGTATGTATGCATGCATGTATGTATGCGCCAAAGGGCGAATGAACCCTTTTTCGGGATCAACGGCCAACTAGCACCGTGTGTGTTTGTGTGTATGTGTGTTGGGGTGGAGAGGACTCCTGTAAGCCGTGGTGAAGGCAACCTTTCTAGGAGAAGCAAATCTCTGATTTAAAAAAAAACCATAAAGCGGGAGACCAGTACCCGCATTAAGCTGGTCTGCAGTTTAATTTGTTGCTGGCTTTCTTGCTCTTGCTTCTTGATGGGTCTCAACATTTTGAACCGAGAGAGAGACTTTGCTGTCGTACAAAGCTAAGACTCTGTAACATCATCTGTGTATAGATACTCCCTAAGGCATTTGTCTATAAAAGTGGTTCTGTGGCGATGGAAAAGTTGTGATGCATGGAGGCTTGAAATGCTTGAAGCATGTAATAATTGATCTCAATGACCATCTTCAGTGTCATGCCTGCTTGAGCGTGTGAATTCACCGGTAGGACTAAAAGACAAAGTCATTTTTGGACTCATTGACTTTAAGTGTCTGAGGGAGTGGCACTCGTCTAACAAAACGTTGCAATCATCATGTATGTATGTATATATAGTGGCATGTCTGCCTAAAACTTTTGACAGAGGTGACGGAATTTACCAAGATCCGTATCGTTTGGAAGTTTGACCTTACAGACGACAATATCGAAAAATTGGCTAAAGACATTAATATCTTCACCTTCAACTGGGAACTTTTCTACAGGGAGGGTCGGTTTTTTCGCGGATATTTTCGAGAGTCATCCTCTCCTTTCGATTGTCTAGCCTTAATTTAAACCTACGTCACTTCTGGTTTGCCGATGTTCGTAACAGCGAAGATGTCAGGTTTTTCCCGTTCTTTTCTCCCTTTGCGGTACGGGTTCGAGCCTGCCTTCCTATACCACTTTTTTTTTGCTCAACATACATCTCCAAACACCCGGGAAAACGCCGGGATGAAATGCTAGTATATATATAAATATATATATGCATATATGTAAATGATATACGTCCATGAATACAACGGAACATCACTGATAATGTTGTGACTTACGCGTGAAATCTTTGCGGCAAAATTTGTGCAGTCTACAGCTACACCTTTTCATGAGTCGGCACTGTTAAATATCAGTAGCAAGCAAATGTTTCAAGACAACTGGAAACAATGTCAGGAAAAGTGGAGAGCACATACAGCAAATGCTAACCTATCTGCTACTTGCCAGTACCATCGTTGTTTAACTTTCGTGATCTGCTAAGAACTATTGTGTGAACGTAGTGAAATAAATAATAAGTTATATATATATATATATATATATATATATATATATATATATATAATTTTCATCATATATATATAAAGGTTTTTGTTTTTTTAGCGATATTAACAGATTCGAGACGCTGTTATAATATATATATATATATATATATATATATATATATATATATATATGTATATAAGTGTGTGTGTGTGAACGAGTCGTCTCTTATCTTTTCCAAATTAATTTGTTTTATGCGTCACAAAAAAAAGGCGTAATATATGCATATATGCATGTTTGTGCTTATATATATATATATATATATATATATATATATATATATATATATATATACATGTATGTGTGTGTGTATAAAAATAAGTAACAAAAAGTGTTCTTAGCTATTTTAAACGCAAAGGTATCGGAAATATGTAAATAAATAACAGCGTTTATTTGCTATTTATATCGCTTAACCCACAACCACAACTCTTGAATTAAAAACGTTACATTCAAGTGTCTAGACATCGTAGCTCTTTATTAGAGCGTCAGATTTTCGATGATAATATCATGCTGATGAAGACTGGGAGCTAAAACATGCATTTATACACGAATTAATATTTTAAAATATATGCATACTTTTTCTTTTACATAACAATTCGTATGTCACTATACGTTAATCAGCATGTTTTGGTCAGCAGTTACAAATTACCTGAGACCTCTTTAGACGATATTGCTCATACAAAAGCATTTGTATTTCACCACGTTTTTTTTTCTTATTTTCCACATTCAGATATAAGTTTCTTAATATTAAATTTAATCATTACTGCAAAGCTTGAATATAAAATTATTACTTGGACGAAATTTTTATAAGCCTACACATATTTTGGATCTATGTTGTAATTTCATCGCATAAAATAATTATAGCTAAATTATTTTCAAAATTTTAAACCGATGCTTGATTTATATAAGATAGCCTGAAGCATTCCGTACGTTTTTGTAAATAACAACTTGATAAATATTGTATTGACTTTCAACCAAACTGTTTTAAGGTTTTCACTCTTCAGTCTCGATACCGGCACACGTAGATGTGATAGATTATCTATTATGATGAATTCGACTGACGGTAATGGAAAAGATTCAAGAAAATTATACATATGATAAGTGTGCATAAGTGTAAACGAACAAAGTAAACTATGAATATCTTACGTTTTTACATGGCATATAAATAAGAATAATTACAAGAGTTAGGAAAATTATAAACTATCATAAGAAAACCTAAATCCAATTATAAGCAATACACTACAAACAAATATCTAAAGTAAGATATGAGTCTAGCTACATATGTATATATATATATACATATGTACATATATGGATATAGATATAGATATATATATGCGTTTGTGCGTGTGTGTTTGTGTCTGTGTGTGTAATAAGCCAAACAACCTTTACGACAAAACTCCAAAAATATTTGTTACTGATGTATCGAAATTACATCCATGCAACATGGCAGAAATAATTTTCAGAAAATTCAAAATAAAACATAAAAACGTCGCTCTATAATCAAATGCGAAAAGACAAAACTTTTCAAGTAACTTTTATTATCAAATTATCTTACACGAAACAAAAAATTGCAAAGAATATTCAATAACAATACATTTTAACCTTCTTACAGTTTACAGGAATAAATAATTAAAACGCACAATAACTGTATATTAGATGACTCAGTAGAAAAAGATAACAAAATGACTACAAAAACAATTTAGTAATACGTCCCTTCGAATGTCCAAATAAGAAAAAAACAATATAATAATACGTTCGTATGAATGACCAAATAAAAAAAACAATGTGGTAATATGTCTTCATGAATATTCCAATAAAAAAAAACAATATAGTAACACGTCCCTATGAATGAATGTCCAAAAATAAAAATAAACACATACAAAAAATATAGTAATAAGTCCAAATCAAAACATGCATGAAACATGATAACCAAAGAAAGGAGTTCCAGATTCCTCATTCTGCATTCAATTGTGGTTTTTCCTTTCCTTTCTTAGTATTCAACTTGTGCACACACACACACACACACACACACACACACACACACACACACACACATATATATATATGTATATATGAGAGGTTTTCAAAAGGTTTTCAGACGTTTTCATATGAACAATTTTATTGATAGTACACAAATTACATTCTAGTCTAGTTGAAGTTATCCTCTCTGGCTGAAATGCACTTGTTGTATCGTTTCAACGACTTGCGGAAGGCCCCATGGAACTTCTCTCGAGTGAGCGTGCCAATGATTTTGGTCACAGTTTCTTTCATCTACTTAATGGCCTAATAATGACCCACTATGAAATTTTCCTAGTTTAGGGAATAGCTAAAAGTCACAGGAAGCAAGGTCTGGACTATAGGGAAGGGTACGAATCTTGATGCCCATCTTGATCAAATAGTCTGTGACAAGGATAAAATACTCTTGAGACAAACTTTCGGTAAATCTTCCGCATCTTCAGTTCGTCACGAATAATTGTGTGTACAGTTCCCCACCTAATATTAAACTATACACTTACTGTCTTTATAGACACACAGCGGTCCTTATCCATTGAATTCTTTCTTTGACAAATCAACTCTGCTGTTTTGAATCCCCACTTCTCCTATACCTCTGATTATCCCTCACAGAATTTTCCTTTCTTGAATGCATAATGCTCGATTTATATAAGATAGTCCAACAGCAGTCTGAAGCATTCTTTACGTTTTTGTGGCAATTTATTAATTTTTCAGAATTTATTTGCATATCGTTCTTCGAAAGTGTCCTCAGGTCCAGATTGCATTTTTAGGATTTACCAACTCTGACAATAAAGTATTAGGGTGTATTTGAATTCCTGGTGTAGCTGTTCTCTTTGAACCTGAAATCATAAAATGTAGTCAGCCATCTCATAAGATGTATATCAATAATATATTATTTTTTTACGGATCCCTGACAATTTTAATGCCTATAAAACCGTGTGAAAACGTATTAAAGACACCTTGTATATCTATATCTATCTACACACACATTATATATATATATTTCTACTCACACCATAAAGGCAAAATAAGTAAAGGGGTAATCGGTTTCTTCCTAAGAGCATCTTGAATTTGTCATCCAAAATATCTGGATGAAGAATCTAAATACATCATAAAATTCTGGAAACATTCTAATAATATTTTATATTAAATGCAAAGTAAAAAAAAAACACGTCAATATTTTCCAAAAACAAGACCTAAGAATCTTACACACTAGACACGTCTAGCAGAAACAGACATCCTTTACTCGCCCACGCGAACAATGAAATATTTTTCAATACTATAAACCTACTAGAAATTCTAATAATAAAACCACATCATAAATTATAAAATCCAAATACAATGCCGGAATATATACTGCCCAATGCAATAATAATCATCATATATACGTTGTTGAAACTCCACAGGATTTTGAGAAAAGGCTTAGTGGAGCATAAACAAGATATAAACAACAGCAATTCAATTAATGCATTGTTCTATTAAATTCGAACAATCAAAACTTCTTAATTTTTTTTAAGTACATCTCGACAAAGACTTCTTGAATCAGCACTTATTGAAAACTTTAATAATATTAAACAGTGTTGTGCCTTCTTGAATTGATCTCTTTATTTTAAACTTAGATTAAATATACATAACCTATTTTTAGAAACAAGAGAAATTATTTATACTACGGAAAATAATACTTATTAATAATATATATAATAAATACATATAAAAACAAAGACACGATTATTTATTTTTACTTACAAATACAACATTTTAATAATAACGGCTACATTACGTCTAAAAAACAGAAATTGTATCATATCTTTCAAATATCTAACAGCTATACGACATACCAAATTTCACTTACTTATTCTAAAACGCCATCTACACTTCGAATGTAACGGTTTTCTTCGTTCTGAAATAAAACAAAGACCTCTTCAAATTGTTAACACATTTATCATCTCTCTCCGTATATATATAATCTAACGCTGAACGTGTGTGTGTCTGTGTCTGGTCACGAATACGCTCCTATATTGTTGATTATTTAAAAAAAAACTGATTACATATAATAGTAGAAGATGTATCGAGACACAGGAATATGTATGCTTAATCTGGGAGAACGGCGGTTCATAAAAATTTGGGGTCGGCGTTCGCGCCTGGCTCACAAAGTATGGAAATAAAAAATGAAAAAAAAAAAAAACGTTACAAGGATTTAGATATAGATGTACATAAGAATACTTTGATAAGTATGTTTCAACTTAAATAGGGATGGTATAATAAAATTGTGGGGTCTGCGTTCGCGCCTGCACTCCATGGAAATATGGCACAAACTTTAACAAAGACTTTTCATATCTATTTGCGTAAGTATTCTTTGATAATTATGTTTCAGTTTGAAGACATATGATATAATAAACTTATTGAGTGTTCGTTCGCGCCTGACCTCCATAGTATGTAAATATGTCACAAAGTTTAACAAGGGTTTTTAAAAGGGATGAGGATCCACAATAACACCTTAATTTTAATCTTAATTCACGTTAGCTTTTATTTATTTTTTTTAGTTGAATCATATTGTGTCGAATAAGTTTACCTCATAAATTCACGTTCTTATTAAAGTGAAAGCCAAAAAGAAAGTCGGAACTTTAGACAATTCTCGACACAAATTTTGCATAACTTTGTTTTTTCCTTATCCACTTACACGTGGAACTCTTTCGAAAATAGATGAATAGATGAATAATAAAAATAAGAGCGTTACTTGTTATCGTGTCAAAAGAAGAAAAAATCCTGCTAACGTGATTACGTGTCTTTTAAAAAACATTTGCATAACCTTTTAAATTTTTACATATCTGTTTAAGCTTTTTTGGCAGTGTACTAGAAGGAATTCAGTTGATTACAACCCTTTTTTGGGTATTATTTACATTACAATAATGCAACCCTGAATCCGACGTCGCAATACTACGCCGTTCAATACTGTAAAACGGAAACGAAGCTGTTCTGCTTTAAAAGGGCGCCATTTTCTTCTTATTCATACTTATATCGATTCTTTGCTTTAAAAATTACGTATTTACTTTTTTAGTATCCCATTTTGCTGTTTCAGATTATTTTACTAAAGTAAGTAAAGCTTCATTATTCTTCCAAACTGTTTTTGTTTCTTTGTTTTTCGATATTTCGTCGATATTATTTAGTAAGAGTATTTAGCAGAAAAGCCAACAAACGACTATCCGAAAAAAAATATACAAGAAATTAAATGTTACCATAGTCAATAAAAGTTCAGTTCATGTTTTTTTTTGTTTTGAAATAGTTTTAAATGTTCTTTACTTGAAATAATTTCAGCGAACTGAAATTAAAACGAAATTTGAGGCGATAACTACTTAAATGAATTTTTATATAAACTACACAAACTCCATAATCGAATATTCCTCAAGCACAAAATAACGGAAAACATTAAAATATGTTTATAAATATTCGTTACGTTGACAAAACTCTCTTAATTTGTTAACACAGAATGCTCAGGTGCCCCTCCTTCAAATTGAAAATAGGGTCCTCCATTTCAAAGTAGCTGCCATTTTAATTTCTTTTAAACCGATTCGTGAATTAAAAAAGTAATTTAAAAAAAAAAACTACTTAAAATACAAACCAATGAACTTTGTTACCATAAAAGTAACTTTTATTGACTATGGTAACATTTATTTCTTGTATATATATATATATATATATATATATATATATATATATATATAATAAATTCCACAGCCAAACAACGTCGCAGCCCACAAGAGCCATGACAGTCAAAGAACCGGAAGTCCAATACTCGAGTTTCGCCCTCATTTGGGCTCATCAGTTAGACACATCCGAACTCAGGATTCGAAACCCGTTTCCTTAGAAGGAGAAGGTGTTATATATATATGTTATATATATATATATATATATATATATATATATATATATATATATATATATATATATATATATATATATAACACCTTCTCCTTCTAAGGAAACATCATTTTGTTGGTCACTCCTGGCTACGAATGGAAACAAAATTGATATAAAAAATATATTTTCGGGAAAAATTATCTTTACTTTCATCGTATTTTGCTTAGGGAAACATTTTTGAGTATCAAAACCTATCTCTTTACAACCCCCTACTTTCCATAACCTATCATACTTCCATCAATCACTCTCTGTTTTCTTTAGGCTGTTTTTGAACCCAGTCAACGACTGGTACTTCTGCTAGTATATGTATATATATATATATATATATACATATATATACATACATATATGTATGTGTTTGTGTGTGTGTGCGTGTGCGCGCGTTTTTGTATTTATGTTAGTGTCATATCTTACTTATTTTTACACCCTGCATCAACAGAATGAAAAAACATATATTTTAACCAAGAACTCTTTGTTATTCTTATTATTTTCTATAACTCTATATCAGTATAACATTTTTTGTGTTCATTGTATAGTTAAAAAACGACTATGAAATGAATATAAAATAAAAATGCAACTACTACTAAAAACATAAAGAACAATCGTTTCTTTTTTTTATAAATGACAAAAAAGAACCTTAAATTCCATTGAATAATTGGAGCTAGGGCGAACTTAACGACGCATGACCGGCATACTGGTATGTTTTCGTTAAAGAAATACAGAGCGTCGCTATCCTCTTCCCCAACGGCTAGCTTTCGAAATATCTTTAAAAGATTTAAACTCTGAAGTAACTGAAGAGCAAGCTTGAAAAAAAAACGTGAATACTATTTCTTATACAATTGCAACTGTAAGAAAGTGCTTACAACTATCGGAGAAGATTTTCTTTTATAAACGTTTTTTTATAACAAAATAATATAAATATTTTTTAAATAACGGGTTATAACAGATCCCACTAGCAGAAAAATTGTTTTGATTTACAATACGAAAGGTTAGAATAAAAATGATTAATAACTGTACATGATATTTCCATAATTTTTTTTCATATTCATACCTAGTTGCCTGTGTCCCGGCATTGTTTTGGAAACCTAATGCAGAAACAGAGGCGCTACTATGTTAAGAGCAGATTATATTATTATGCATGAAAATAAAAACAACAACAAAAAATGAAACAAAAATCAAACGACCAAACAAAATATTTATTTATGTACTGGTAGGTAGCTTACCCGGCGTTGCATGAGGGAATTTACAAAAATGTTAATTAAATAATGTTAAATATTCCTTTTTATAAACCTATGCTTAAAATAATTCATTTGTGTTTACATGCACTTGTAAACACAAAACATATAATTTATGTGCCTTATTTCTGTTATAATTATCATTCAAGTCTCGTGAATTAAAGTGTTTGTATTCTTTTCTATTTAGTGATCACAAGGAGTTTTAATCCTTGCTATAAAACGGTAACGTCATAATTTTGTGTATATTCCATTAAGCTTTTTAGAGACATATTTATTAACGGATGAAATAAATATTTCGTCAGCAGAGATAAAGTTAAACTCTCGAGGAAGTCTAATGCCTTTTTTGTTTCAATTTTATTTAATGAAATACGAGGACATCACGTACGAAAATAATTAATTGAATCATCTTACTCTCACATACGATGAGAATATGAAATGTTATCGAAGCAGTATTTGATAATGCGGACACCAATGTAGTTTTTTTCATTGAAAAAGATTGCACCCATAAAATGATATATTCACCAGAAACATTCATTTTTAGAAGCAAATGTAGTATCTGTTTTTATGATACACAAATGCGTTCTGACGCAATGAGGCAAAAATCCTTCTATAATAAAATAAGTGCTATTCTTACAACCTATAGTTCCCTACTTTGGGACAGCTGGATGTACCACAAATTAAAAACAGATCTTGTGTAAAACTGCTGTCTCCTGGAAAGACAATGATCATGTTAAGATAAATAACGTTATTATTTAAATGCCTAACCTTAACATGGGGTGAGTGGAAGCATAATGAACTAATATGTACGTTCATCTTACAATACAATGAACACAGCTACTTATAAAAAGTAAATTAACTCGCTAATCGTAACACGCACTAAAAGCTAACGTTAAAGTATATAAAGTATTACCTATAAATGTTACCAAACGCACCAGAAGTGTGTCTAATACCTGTACATTTTGTCGTTTTACCTTCAAATGCACTGGAGACAAGTACTGGACACAAGTACTCATAAAAATGATATAACTTAAAAATTCTTGAAAGAAGTATAAATTAGGAAATGCAGAACTTTTATATTAACTCACTATAAAAAAATCTGTAGAGTTCCACAGTTAAAAATTATATCTTAAGAAGGAATTTCAGCTATTAATTTCCTATATAACGTAAACTTAATATAAGCAGGTGCCAAAAATTTTGAACCATTTTTATTTACATTTTACATACATTGTTGGTCGGTCGAGGTTCTACCGTACCATAAGTGAACGCTACAATTGTTTTTGTCCAAAATCCTTAATCAAGGTGCAGATGGAATTATTATTGCTTAAACAAGTCGTACTGAAAACCTCAAGTTTTACCAGGTTCTGTTTTTGTGAGAATCGTGAAATCTCACAGATGGTGTTTACACCTTTTTGATTGGGATCGACTAATATTTGAGGGCCAAAGATAAGAGAAAATTCTCTGATTCAACTGCCTATTTGCACGAATAATTTCTTAAATTAAGAATTAATAAGGAACTTTAACCTCTCTATTGGCACAAAGAATTTTTTAATTTAGAAATAATAAATACTCTTTTAACTGTCTATTGGCACTAATAATTTCTTAAGTTTAGAAGTAATTAAAGATCTTTAAACTGTTTATTGGTACGAATAATTTCTTAAATTTAGAAGTGATTGAACGCCTTTAAACTGTCTATAGGCACGAGTATTATCTTAGATTTAGAAGTAATTGAAAGTCATTAAATTACCAATTGATGCAAATCATATCTCGAACTTTAAACTAAATTAAAGTCTTTAAATATTTATGGGCATGAATAATATCTTGCATGTAAAATATTTGAAAGTCTTAAAAGAACCATGCCATTTCTCCCTAATTATCAGAGAAAAGAAAAGTACGTGGTAAAACAAAAACACCCTATGGGATACATAGACGCTGGAATGGATAACTTTCTCAAATCGGAAATCCCATTGTAAGTAATTCTTGGACGTTCATGAAACAGTAATTGCCAGCTTTATTGGAACCAGTAAAACCAATGAACGTAAACGAATTGCAATCTCGATTAGAACACTTGCTCGAGGAATATTCCCAACCGGCATAGTGGCAACGCATAAATGTCTGAGGCACGGTTGGACTAGCAATGCTTTTCTGATTGTACTGATAGTGATGATTGTACGTGTGAGAGAGAGAAACTTAGAAGGTGCACCCACAATGCGAAGTAACTGACTGTACACAAACCGATGATTGAAAATCTACCCGAAGGGTAATTCCCAGACTGGCCACAAGTCACAGACATCGAAACGGAAGAAATACGATTAACAGCGGCTGAGAAACAATGAACCATTTTTCTTTCTTTCCTTTATTTTACATTTTTTTTTATTAAAGGACAAAAGCAGCATATTTTTTTGTTTGGAATTTGATTGTCCATTTCATTGAAAAAAATGAATAAGTGAGAGACATGTTTTTGTAAAGAAAAAAAGAAATAACAATAGCAGGAATTTTTCTTATCGAACTATGGCAGCTAAAAAAACTTTTCATTCACACTGCAGGAAATTATTTTTTGTTAGTAGAAGTAGGTGCCGGTACAAAGGGATTAATCCTCGCATTTTTCGGAGTAAAATGCGAATGCTGATGGGGTGAAATGTTACATAATCGCTTAGCTATTGCGAAAAAAAAGAGAATAATCTCGTTGAAGTGAAAATTGACGACGAATCAAGACCTTCAAAGATTGAATCAAAGAAAGCTGTTCTAAATTCAACGAGATATAACCTTAAACTATGTTATGGACATTTTTACATACATTGTTTGTCGGTTGAGGTTCTCACTTTCCATAGGTCAAAATCTACACTTGTTTTGTCTTGGCCATATTCTAAATCCAAATGCAGATGGAATTATTACGATTAAAAGCATTCGTACTGAGAGATTGATACCAAATAGCTGTGTCAAAAATAACCCATAGTTCGATCACGTTCTGTTTCCGTGAGAATCGGGGAATCTCACAGAGCAGGTGAATGCACCTGTTCGATTGCGATTAACTAATGTTTGAGGGCCAGAGATAAGGTGGAATTCCCTAACTGATTTTTGATGAGGGAAGTGTTAATAAAACCACCCAACTCATCATAGTATAAAAGGCGTGACTCAGCCCTAAATAACTAGAATGAGAACAAGAACGAGAACAAAAAATGTTCTAATCGTTTTATTGGAAACCGTCCACGAGAAATACTCATCACGTAAAAATATTCCAGCCGAGTAACTTTTACTCCGTCGACACCGAATCGCCATTTGTACGTCAAAGAGATTGTTTTCTTTTGCTAGGATAAAAAAAGAAAGCTTACGAAAGCAAAGCCGAACACCCGACCAGTAACTATGATGTGAGAAAGGGAACATTGCAGCAAGGGAACATTAATGTCTTACTTTATCGATTTCTTCCCCATCCCTCTTAATAGCAACAGTTTCTACTGCTACGATAAAAGACCTTTAGCACACCAACATTCCCCTTAAAAAGAAAGAGACACATCATATACATATTCTTGTACATCAATTCGATTATTATATCCAAATATTTTTTTGAAAATTGCATTTATGTAAATTTTTTAAAGTTTCAAAAGTATATTTACTTGCATACATTAATTGATTGTTGTGTCGTTGTAATATTTTTTGGAACATTTGAAACGAATTTTATTGCACAGCGAGAGAACCAAATAACGAATTCATAAGTTACACACTCTTTTGTATAGTAGAGGTGTCACGAAACAACGTGGGGGTCCATCAAATTCTTTCTATTTCTTTTGTATGTAGTAGAGGCACGCTGCCGAATTAAGTTAAAGTTAATCCACTCTTTTGTATAGCAGACGTGTCACACGTGACGCTGAAAAGATTTCACTCTGAATTGCTAAAGCTGTGAACGTTGACTCTTATGAGAACTCGTTGAACCGTGGTGGTTGCAAAGAACATAATGACCATCTGGGTATTACATTTATATCATATAAAGAAAAGAAGCAACACATTTAATTCATAATTTATTGTGTAGTTGCAAGTAATTTGAGGCGGACATTGACTATATTTCACTAGCAAATAAAGTGTTATCGTTATTTTTAAAAGGAATGTGGGCAACTCCAACCACTGTAACTAAGATGATTCGTGAGTTTTATGCATAAACATACGTTAAACGTTCCCATTTTTTTGTTAACGGTGATAAATAAACATTAAAATGAAAATGCTAACAAATTTAATTGTTTGTTAAATATGAAATTAGGACTTCTATGAATTTTGTTCCGTTCCATGGGGAAATGCAGTGGATATAGTTTTTGTTTCATTTATTTTTAAGTTCGAAAAACTTAATACTTGGCAAAAGATACAGAATGCCTGTTTTAACTTAAGAGAATCGCAGATCTGTTTGTAATATAGATTATGTAATCATATTTCCTTTGTTTTCGATACAATATTTGCGACGCTAGAGTAAATGTGTTTGTAATTAATGTAAAACTGAAAATATAGCGTTTAATTTACGGACGGATTAATAAGAACACGTGTATTGAAAAAAAAAGGTTCCTTTAAAAAAATTGTGGATTGTACTTACGCAACGGTTTAACAGGGAACGTTTGAAAAACAGATCACAGTCTACGTAACGACAATCGGATAAAAATCTAGTAGCAAAAGAACAAATTGTGAGGAAGTGGAAGAGATAGAATGTTTATGAGCGAACAGACGGTCCTAAAATTAATTTCTGCAATAAGAATTGGTGTTATCTATTTACTCACCTTAGTAGTGATGGCTGAAAAGTGTGCCACCTATTTACAAAACTATAAAGGTGTATTTAAAGGGCGTAAATAAATTTGATAGAGTGTAAACGTTATTAATCTATCTAGGGGAAACGTGATTATTACAGTTACATGGTAAAATGTAACAATAAATAAAACAATGTCAAAATGCAACAATAAGTAAAACGATGTAGCATTAAATTATATTTTTGGAAACAGTCATGAAAAACTTGACTTATGATGTAACGAAAGTCTTTACTATTAGGAAGTACTTTAGTATTTCCGTATAGAGGGTGGATTATTATATAATAATTGTTTAATAACATGAAAATATTTGCTTATTATAAACACCTTTTATTTCAATGCAAAGAAATTGCGTACACTAATAGACACACACATGCACACATACAATATATATATGTGTGTATATATATATATATATATATATATATATATATATATATATTGTGTATATTTACGCAGCATCTTCTCATGTAGACAAATATTATTAAAAAGCACGGAGTTATTTATGTATGTATATAAAAAAGTCCGGCCACCTAACTTGTAACAAGCTACCACGTGACTATGAAAAATGTATAATTTAATGTAATTTAAAAATTTAATGTAATTTAAAAAACAATTTCTACATTTATTTTCACAATATGCTTGAGGATGATAGAAGCACTTCTGTCGAAAGCGCTCGCGATTATGGATCCAACTTATACAATTTTTTAGAAGAATACAAAAAGGACTATTCGGGGATTGGAGAAGATAAAAAGGAAAATTGTAAAACAGATTAACTCCGTGCTATTCAATAATATTTCTCTCTCTCTCTTTCTCTCTCTCTTGTAACGTGCATCCAGGAGAGAAGCGCCCGCGTGTTTGCGTGTTGTGTGGGTACGTGGGAGAGACGGATGAGGGGAAAAAGACTTACCTCGAGACCAGCTCAGCGTTACCGACCAAAAATAGAAAAGAGGACCAAGATGGCGACCGCCGTCTTTTGTAAAGTATGATGTCTCGCAAAGTCACACGAATTCTCGGAATATGCAAATTTAGCCGGCCTAGAACGACGATAAAAGCGGGTGAGGGGAAAGACGTGGGGGAGTGACGATTGAGTTGGCTGGGGTATCGTGTGGCTGTTGCTTCTTGTGCCGTGTTGAGGATATCTTACCGTGTTAAAGAGAGAGTCGGGCGCCATCTTGAATTTTTCCTTACATTTTTTTCTTACAAGCTATTCCGGCCATTTGGCCTCTAGGACTATGACCGAGTCGAAATTTGACTTAAAGCTCATACCCGAGTTTGACGGGTCCACGTCCATCGTCGACTGGGTTGAAAGGGTCGAGCTGACGTGCGACCTTTGTGAGGTGAAAAGGGTACACACTGTAATTCCCCTGAGATTGGCTGGGGGTGCCTTGAGTGTATATCAGCAACTCAGTGCTGCCGAAAAGGGAGATGTCACCGCAATTAAAGCTGCGCTGTACAAGGCATTTGCCATGGATCCTTGTACGGCCTATGAAAAATTTGCTTCCCGAAAACTTCTACCGGAGGAAAGCGTGGACGTTTTCTTCGCTGAGTTAAAGAAACTCGCAGTTCTGTTCGGTGGAGGGGTGTCGGAGCGGACGCTCGCGTACGCGTTTGTGGCAGGCCTTCCCACTCGGGTGAAGCAGCTACTGAGAGCCTCAACCAGCGTTTCAACAACGACCATGGAACACTTGATGGAACGTGCTCGAGCCATCATCAAAGATGAGGAGGATCTGGGGGAACCAGTTGTGATGGTGACACAGACAGGCCAGATTGGCGCTCGGGAGATTCCGAATCAGAACCCTGCAAGCAATGGGAAATGTTTTCGCTGCGGCCGACGCGGACATTTTGCAAGGAATTGCACCAACAGGGGGCGGCGTGTGCGCTGTTTTAAGTGTGGCGGTTTGGGGCATCTAGCCCAAAACTGTGCGGGAAACGTATCAGGGGAGAGGACGTCAGCGCCGCCCTGCTCCCCGAGCAAAATTTGAACAAGGCGCAACCAGTAATAACCGTCTACGTAAACAGGATACCCTGCTCAGCACTTCTCGACTCAGGCTGTTCGCATACTATAGTGAGCACCAGGCTGTGTCCAAGTTGGACTAAGAGGAAGATCAAAGTCACCACGATAGGAGGCGAGACCCAGACATGCTGTGGAGCTGGAACTGTCAAGATCTACACGGACACCGGTGCAGCCACTAAGATCAATGTGCTCGTGACCCAAGGAAATCTCCTGGGGTTTGACCTGTTGCTCGGATACGATGCCATCAAGGCGCTGGGGGGAGTCGCAATTCATCGGGACGGAAAAGTGCGATTCTTAGAGGCCCCAGTGTGTGCAGCGCTCCATATCGATCGGCCGGATTTTACAGTGGACTACGACTCGCGCAAGAGGGCCTGGATTGCATCTTGGAAGTGGACCGAGGGAATGGCACCGACTAAACTCAAGAATGGGGTTGCAAAGTACCCTATACCCAGTGAGGCCCGAGCAGAATACGAAAAGGAACTAAAGGCGTGGATCCAAGATGGCTGGTTAATCCCCTACCCTGAGGACAAGCTTGGGCCTCCGAAGGGTCTAATACCCTTGATGGCAGTAGTCCAGCATAACAAGTCGAAAGTACGGCCCATGCTGGACTATAGGGAGCTTAACAAGCATATTGAAGCCTACACTGCCGATGCTGACGTATGCGCCAGTAAGTTGAGGGAATGGCGTCAGAAAGGCACTAATGTCTCAATATTGGATTTACGAAAAGCCTATTTACAGGTGCGAGTTGATGAGACGTTGTGGCCGTTCCAGACAGTTTGGTTCCAGGGGCAGAGGTACTGCCTTACACGCCTTGGCTTCGGCCTAAATGTGGCACTACAGATCATGAAGACTATTGTCAACACAGTATTGTCCCAAGAAAAGTCCATGAGGGACTCAACGTCAGCTTACATTGATGACGTATACGTCAATGAAGATGTACAGTCTGCGTCGTGTGTCAAAGAAAAGTTGGCTCAGTTTGGTCTGGAATGCAAGAATCCCGAACGTTTAAGGGAAGGAGCACGTGTATTGGGATTGGATGTTTATGAAGAGGATGGCACCCTACAATGGAGGCGTGGCAGTGAAATTCAAAGCATCCCCAACCTCGTTACAAGGCGGACCGTTTTTTCTTGGTGTGGAAAACTCGTTGGTCACTTACCGGTCTGTGGCTGGCTCCGCGCAGCTGTTGGTGTGATTAAACGCAGAGCAAATTTAAGAACCACGGGTTGGGATGACATATCCGATGATGTCCTACTAACTCTGATGATTAAAGAGACACTGGAGAGAGTGAACAAGAAGGACCCTGCCTGTGGGCGGTGGTGTGTTAACGGAGACAACGTAGGTGTGTGGGTTGATGCCAGTTCTTTGGCGTTGGGAGTATCGTTGGAGCAAGGAGGAAACGTGTTCGAGGATGCGTGTTGGCTGCGGCCCGTAACAGATTCTCAGCATATCAACCTGGCAGAGCTGGACGCTGTTGTAAAGGGAGTAAATCTGGCCCTGCAGTGGCAGTCTAAGAAGTTGACCTTGTACACAGATTCTCTCTGTGTCTACCACTGGGTGTCTGACACACTTTCAGGACGGACACGAATCCGTACCAAGGCAGCAAGCGAAATGTTAATACGGAGAAGGCTAGACACGCTAAAAAACCTGGTATCTGAGTATGGGCTATCACTGAGCGTCACTTTGGTGCCATCACATTGTAATCGTGCTGACCAACTGACCCGTGTACCTCACAAATGGTATGAAGCCGCGAAGATGGGAATGGAGATTACTGCTCGATCTTGTGCAGTTGCAATCGACCCATGTCAAATACAAAAAATTCATGCACAGAGCGGACATCCGGATATCAAGAGGACCCTTTATTTTGTGAGGCGTGCATACCCAGCAGTGACCAAGATGGATGTCAGACAGATCGTCAGAAATTGTGAGGCTTGCCAGTCTATTGATCCTGCACCAGAGCGATGGCAGAAGGGTCGCTTGGAAGTTGAGAGTGTGTGGCAGCGGCTGGCCATGGATATTACCCATTACAGTGGCAAGCCCTTTCTAACTCTCATTGATTGCGGGCCTACGAGATTTGCGGTGTGGCGGCAGATGACCAGACAGGATTCAGCAAATGTTGTTCGCCACCTATCATCCATTTTTTTTGAGCGAGGTGCGCCGGAAGAGCTCCTGGCTGACAATGATGCAGCGTTTTGTAGCCAGCAAGTCCGGCAGTTGTTAGATGAGTGGGGTGTCCGTCTACGGTTGCGATGTGCGCATGTGCCATCAGGAAATGGCATTGCTGAAAGAAGCCATCGCAGCATCAAGAGAATTGCTGCCAGGAAGCGATGTACTATTGCGGAAGCAACATATTGGTACAACATTACGCCAAAGGACGGGACGTCCCGTTCAACCGCACCTGCGAATGCTATTTACACGTACCGAGTCGGAGTGAAGGGAATCAACACTACGCAGCCAACCGACAAGGGAACATATAACAGATATGAAGTGGGAGATCCAGTGTGGGTGCGGCCTCCAGGAAATCGGTGCACCGACAAGTTTAAGCGAGGACACATATCTGGAGTGATTAGCCAGCAGTCTGTTTTGGTCGATGGAACCCCACGACATGTGCGAGATCTTCGCCCAGCTACCGAGGTGCGTCATACAACTACAGAAGAAAGCAGTGAAGCGTCTAGCGATGAGCTGCCGATGCACGGATTCAGTGAGCCCCTTCCAGAGACTGATAGCGATACTTCATCTGATGAGGCGGAACCAGATCCAGAGCCCGAATCTGAAACAGTGAATGTACCTCTTCGCAGAAGCACACGCACTAAAAGGCCACCCCCCCCAGTGCTCTCTATGTGATCATCAGATCAGGGGGGAGTGTAACGTGCATCCAGGAGAGAAGCGCCCGCGTGTTTGCGTGTTGTGTGGGTACGTGGGAGAGACGGATGAGGGGAAAAAGACTTACCTCGAGACCAGCTCAGCGTTACCGACCAAAAATAGAAAAGAGGACCAAGATGGCGACCGCCGTCTTTTGTAAAGTATGATGTCTCGCAAAGTCACACGAATTCTCGGAATATGCAAATTTAGCCGGCCTAGAACGACGATAAAAGCGGGTGAGGGGAAAGACGTGGGGGAGTGACGATTTTGTTGGCTGGGGTATCGTGTGGCTGTTGCTTCTTGTGCCGTGTTGAGGATATCTTACCGTGTTAAAGAGAGAGTCGGGCGCCATCTTGAATTTTTCCTTACATTTTTTTCTTACATCTCTCTCTCTCTCTCTCTCTCTCTCTCTCTCTCTCTATATATATATATATATATATATATATACATACACGACAGAAGTTTTAAAAGTAATGCATCCTTATTTTATCTCGCATGAATGCATCACAGGAAACAGCAAATTCCGTCGATATGATAACTTTATACATGCATTCATAACCTGTAATTTTTATCTCTCTGTTGCATATATTCACAGTGTGAGACTCTAAAAAACAGACCCACTTATAACCGGTCGTTAGAAGCAGAGGTGTCTGGTCGAATTTTCCCATGCAGAATAAACTGAACCCATCAGCATTCACCGGCCCCTTTTAATGTTTACAAAGCCGATGCAGTTAATGTCAATACAGAAAAGAAAATAATTTAATCGATTTAAGATTTGCGACCATAATGTTAGTGACAAAGCGTGCTCCAGGTATTTACAACCGTATCATGAGAATAGGCTAGCGAAATCACATTGAAAATAGTAGTGAATATAGTAATAATTCTAGAACACAAAATGTAGCCTGTTTTAATAGACCACCTCCCATCTTTGTACTGCCCTGTTTCGCATTCTGGGTTAAAAGTAGATGTATTTAATTTTGAGAAGGATATTCGTAAAAGTAACATGCATATATATATATATATATATATATATATATATATATATATATATATTCCTATAAATTCTTTTTTCTTTTGTGTGTGTGTATATATATATATATATATGTATATATATATATATATATATATATATATATTAAAAAACCGTCTTTTCTATTTATTTAAAAAGAAAATACAATTTTCTTATATATGTGTTGTGGAATTGCATTCACTAGCAAAGGAACAAGCATATTTGAATATGTTTTTCAACATTCATTTTAATTAATTCCCTATTAGTTGTTTCGGTTTTCTAATGGGATAATCATCTTAAGCTACCTATTACGTGTAAATATATTCAGCAGATATTTTACATGATTTATACTTGCATAATATTGTCGTAAAAAGTTAATAGTAAACAAAAAATTGCTTCCATATCTATTTATGTATACGTATATATTTTTGTTTAACATAGTTTGCCTACGAAACTCCTCCTAGAGGTTTTAGTCTACAGGCATGAAACTTCATATATAAGATATTTGAATTAATGCACAACTTTTATTTTGGTTTTACCTCTGAAAAATCGGTGCAAAAATGTGAAAATTAAAACAAAATGTAATTTCCCAGGTGAAGGTCGAACGTCGACATAACGCATACATAACGTAGTAGTTATTGATTCATCTTTTAATTTTTAGCCTTGCAGTGAATATGTTTTCATAGCCGAGTCATTGACGGCAGAGGCAAAATGTATCGTGAGCTGAACGTTTAGGTTTCGATTCTCTGTGTTTGAGCATGAGTCTTTTTTCGTACCTTTTATATCATTATTATATATTGCATCACACCTATATATATATATATATATATATATATATATATATATATATATATGAATAAGTCACCTTTGTGGAATTGTAACTGTCTCTTTTCCTTTATACATATATATATATATATATATATATATCTATAAAAGTGAACGTGTCTGTCTGTCTGTCTGTCTGTCTGTGTACATTTCCCTACGCAATAACTCATCAATTTTTAGTCTATAGACTCGAAATTTGAAATACCGGGTACTGAGTTTTGGGAAAATCGATGTGACGGGTGTCAGCCAGAAATTTGGCTGTTAAGGGGTCAAATTTCAACGATTTGACCTTTAAGAACTCTACCAAACTCCTCCGACAATTTTGGGTCTAGACACTTGAAATTTTAGATATAGGTTTCTTTGAACCGGGATCTAATTTAATAAAGTGAGTTGAGCCCGAAACTATAAATTTTAAGGGGTCATAATAGGGGTCAAATTAAAAAAAAATTACTCTTTTTTTTTGCTCAGCATACACCTCCAAACACCCGGGCAACGCCGGGCTGAAATGCTAGTATATATATATATATATATATATATATATATATATATATATATATATATACTCTCCTATGAATTCGTTTTTCTTTTGTGTGTATTGATATTCATATTAAAAACCCTCTTTTCTACTTATTAAAAAAGACAATACAATTTTCTCATATCTGGGTCATGGAATTGAATTCTTCTGCAAAAGATCTAGGTAATTTGCATATTCTTTTAAACATTCATTTTAATTCATTCTTTTAATTGTATTTTTTTGTTTTCTGATGGGATGATCATCTTTAGTTTACTATTACGTGTAATTATATTCATGCAGATATTCTACATGATTTATACTTGCATAATATTTACGTAAAAAGTTTACAGGACACACAATACTGTTTCCATATATATTATGTATACGTATATATTTTTGTTTAATCTATCTATATATCAATCTATCTATCTATCTATCTATCTATCTATCTGTGAGTCTGTGTGTGTACATTTCCCTACGCAATAACTCTGTTAATTTTAGGTCTACAGACTTGAAATTTGATATACATGGTACTGAGAGTTGAGAAAATCGACCTGATCGGTTTTCGGCCAGAAATTTCGCGAATAAGGGGTCAAAGTTCAAAGATTTGACCTTTGAAAACTCTACCAAACTCCTCCAAAAATGTTGCGTTTAAACGCTTGAAATTTTGCATATAGGTTTTTTGGACATGGATATTACATAATAAATTGATTTGGGCCTAAAACAATAAGTGTTAAGATGTCATAATAGGGGTCTAATTAAAAAAAAATTGACCACTTTTTTTTGCTTAACATACACCTCTAAATACCCGGACAACGCCGGGAATCCATGCTAGTATATATATATATATATATATATATATATATATATATATATATATATATATATAAATATAATTCGTTTTTCTTTTGTGTGTATTGATATTCATATTAAAAAACCTCTTTCCTATTAGTATTTATTAGCTTTCCCACCAAAGCAAAATGTGAATCGCGATCGTTTTCAAAGTGGAGTTTAACCAGCACCCCGAAAAAAAGGGAAAATAGGCACTCTGGTTGAGTCCCAAAATAGTAATTGTCCCAGTATAGAGGGTTTCCCACTCCATTGACTGGGACAAATTACCTTAAGTGCAGCACCTGAAGAACAGATACTACACATTGATCTTGGCCCGAAGGCCATAACAACAGGGTATTTATTTGCTCTCCCACCGAGCAAATTAGGCACAAGGCCGATTTTTAATGTGAGAAGTGAAGGGGAAATGGGGACCAGCACCCCGAGAAGTAGGGGATCTGGATAGTGACAATTGGTATGAAGGGTTTCCCCTACATTGACCAAGGTCTTATATGTGGGGTTTCCCCCACATATACTCTTTGCTTGCAGTATCCGCCGGAACAGACACTACACCCCGATCCTGGCCCGAAGACCAAGAACCACAGAAAAAAGGCAAGCCTCTAATCTATTTATTGTATTTATTTTCTTCCCGACCAAAGGAAATTAGGCACAAGGCCGTTTTTAACGTAGGGTAAAAACCAGCTCCCCTAAAAGTAGGCAAAAAGGGGCACTCTGGTTGTGACCAAAAATAATAATTGTCCCAGTATAGAGGGTTCCCCCTCCATTGACTGGTACACATTACCTTAAGTGCAACATCTGCAGAACAGATACAACACCTGGATCCCGGCCCGAAGGCCAAGAACAAGAGAAAAAAAGGCAAGTCGCTTTTCTATTTATTTAAAAAAGAAAATATCATTCTCTTATATATGGGATGTGGGATTGCATTCACTAGCAAAAGATCTAGCTAATTTGCATATTCTTTTAAACATTCATTTTAATTAATTCCATATTAGTATGTTCGGTTTTCTTATGGGATGATCATCTTTAGTTAAGTATTACGTGTAATTATATTCACGCAACTATTCTACATGATTTATACTTGCATAATATTTGCGTAAAAATATTTACAGTAAACACAAAATTATTTCCATATATATTTATGTATACGTATATATTTTATTTAATCTATCCATCTCTAAAAGTGAACGTGTCTATGTGTGTGTGTCTGTGTGTGTATGTGTCTGTGTACATTTCCCTACGCAATAACTCTGTCAATTTAAAGTCTGCAGACTTGAAATTTGATATACAGAGTACTGAGATATGGGAAAATCTTTGGAATTCGTTTTCGGACAGAAATTTGGCTGTTAAGGGGTCAAAGTTCAACGATTTAACCTTTGAGAACTCTAACAAACTCCCCCGACAGTTTTGGGTCTAAACAATTGAAATTTTAGATATAGGTTCCGTGGACATGAATCTAACTTAATAACTTTATTTGAGCCCAAAACAATAAATGTTAAGGGGGCATAATAGGAGTCAAAGTTTTTTTTTTTTTAAATGACCTCTTCGGTCTCTACCAAATTACTCAGACAATTTCTGGTTTAAACATTTGAAATTTTGCAAACTTTTTAATCGGTTTGGGTCGAAAATTCTTAGTTACCAATATATAAATGGATATTTATAAGTATGTTTGCATTTCTGATAAAAATCTTCGACAGAGGCGACGGATTTTACCAAGATCAGTATCGTTTTGAAGTCCGACCGTTCAGACGACAAATATCGAAAAATTAGCCAAAAACATTCATATCTTCACCTTCAAATGGGCACTTTTCTACAGGGGGGTCGCTTTTTCGCCGATATTTTCGAAAGTCATCCTTTCCTTTCGGTTGTCTAGCCTTAAGTAAGACCTACATAACTTCCGGTTTGGCGGTGGTTGTAACAGCAAAGACGTCACGTTTTCCCCCATTTTTCCTCCTTTGCGGTATGGGTTCGAGCCTGCCTTCCTACTACCCCTTGTTTTTTTGCTCAACACACACCTCAAATCACCCGGGGAACGCCGAGCTGACATGCTAGTATATCTATAAAAGTGTAAGTATCTATGTGTGTGTTTGTCTGTCTGTCTGTGTACATTTCTCTACAAAATAACTCTGTCGATTTTCAGTCTACATACTCGAAATTTGATAAAAAGGTTACTGAGATTTGAGAAAATCTTGGTAATCCGTTTTCGGCCAGAAATTTCGCTGTTAAACAGTCAACGCTCAACAATTTGATCTTTGAGAACTCTACCAAACTCCTCTGTCAATTTTGAGTCTAAACACTTGAAATTTTAGATATAGGTTCCTTGGACATGGATCTAACTTAATAACTCGATGAAAACCCAAAACAATGAATGTTAAGGAGTCATAATAGGGCTCAAAGTTTTAAAAAAGTTGGCCTCTTCGGTCTCTACCAAATTACTCAGACAATTTCTGGTTTGAACATTTGGGATTTTACATAAAGGGTATTAAGTGAGAGAGAGAGAGAGAGAGAGAGAGAAAGAGAGAAAGAGAGAGAGAGAGAACAAGCTTTTTAATCGATTTTGGTCGAAAATTTGAGTTACTAATATACAAATGTATGTATGTATATATGTTTGCATATCTGCCTTAAACTTTCGACAGAGGTGACGGATTTTCACAAGATCAGTATCGTTTTGAAGTTTCACCTTTTAGACGACGAATACCGAAAATTGGCTAAACACATTAATATCTTCACTTTCAACTGGGCACTTTTCTACAGGGGGTCGCTGTTTTCGCCGATATTTTCTGGAAGTCATCCTCTCCTTTCGATTTTACAGCCTTAAGTTTAGCAGTGGTCGTAACAGCACAGCCGTCACGTTTGTTCACGTTCTTTTCTTCCTTTGCGATACAGGTTCGCGCCTGCCTTCCTACTACCATTTTTTTTTTAGTAAACACACACCACCAAAACACCCGGGAAACGCCATGCACCTATACTACTATATATATATATATATATATATATATATATATATATATATATATATATATATATATATATATATATAATTGAAATCAAAATATCTCCCCAAAAATAATTAAATAAATGATTTATAATTACAGTCGACACTTAAATGTTTTTCTAAATTTTCATTAAATTATATTTTTAATTAAAAATATTTTCAAAAAGTGTGTGCCCAGCTTCTCATTTGAATCCTCGCTTTATAATCGAAGAACAACACACGTGGCTCTACCAAAATAAGACGCATATTTCTGTTCTCATCTTTTTCGGGGAATTGCCTTCATCATAATACCAAAATAGAGAAAGGAAAGAAAAAAACTTACGAATCGGACTTCCTACCCTTATGAGGCTATTTATTAGCGAAATATCGGCCAAAATAAATTTAAAAAATGATGTTATCATTACATTCGACATGTAAAGGTTTTTCAAATTTTTCATTTAAATTTTATTTAAAAATACCTGTCTTTAAAACGTGTGAAACCATCTTCTTTATATATATATATATATATATATATATATATATATATATATATATATATATATATATTGTCTGGCTGTTGTTTGTCTATTCACAATTTGATTGAGGTATACAACATGTATACTTTTCTACAAGTTAATTCATTAATTAATTAATCTATATAAAAACCATATATGTATGTATGAGTGTAAATATTACACAGGTTAACTTTTAAACTACTGATCACATGCCAATAAAATTTAACATAATAATGTAATTATAGACCAAGCATATTTTATAACGAGTAACATTTCTGCTTTGGTTGATAAATATTGCGCAGAGACATATATCTGCAAGTGGAAATCCGAAACGTTTATTTCAGCTGGCCGACATGCCTTTACATCTTTCTGCGCATAGTTCCATAAGATGCATTTGTTTAAGTCTTTTAATATTTAGACTTTATTATGTTTCTCTCGATTATAACATCGATAGGGAATGCGGCTAGAACGCTAAATGCTTTGCTTTCGATTCTACCTGATTGCACCAAGTCATTTTATTTTTGTACTTTTGTCATCATGTCTGTTTATTAAAAAAATGCGAATATCTGCATGATTTTTAATATCTTTAAACGTATTTTATGGCAAGCGCAATCAAAATATTTATTAAGAGGCTGCAAAAATAAAACTTTGGTTTTTAATTTCTTACTGTCTTTTAAGACGATCAGTGAATGAATGATGAAATACATTCATACTTTTCTTATGTAAATCTTCCACGACAGGGGAAAAATTCTAAGTACGGGTTTAATGAAAATCGTAGTTGGGCTAATGTCAGATTTTTTCGTTTATTTCTTTAACTTTCGAAGTAATACGTTAATATAGCTCGAGATTCCAAAATTGGAAATATTTATAGCCTTATTTGAATAATGTGATTTTTCTTTCAATTAAATTATGACTCTGCTGATAATTTTGTCTTCTTTAAATAGACTTTCCTCTACTTTAAATAACTTCCCTTTTTTTCTATAAAAAATTCACCTTTTTTATTTTGTAAAGAAATAAGACGAAGGGATTCTATATATTTTATTTTATTTTAATTCAGTGATTAGATCAACAAATTTTAATTTCAAACAAAAATCAGAAAGTGTTCGAATACGTGTATCGTGTTTTTTAGGAATTTTTCGTTATACATTTTCTGCATTCAAATATTTTAAGAAATTATGACAACACAAAATAGAGGTTTATGTTAATGCAATATAGTAATTTTCGTAACTAATAAAAAACAAATAATCATTAAATTTGGAGAAAACAAATATTAGTTTCAATGACACTTTTTAAATAATTAGTTTCTCGTACAAAAATACGAATTTTCCAGTATTTTTTTTACACTTACAACAACTCTCTGTTACATTCTATCTGTCAACTCACAGGTTTTTGGGTATGTTGAAAACGAATAATACAGTTTAATTTAGGGCTGATACGTAGTTTACTAGGTATGAAAAAATTTGTTATCTAATGTTAAAGCTAAGTTAATCCCTGACTGTCATTTTTTCACAACCGAGGAATGCTTTATTCATAAGTGTTATGACGTATGAATAACCCACCAACCCTTCCATGTTAAGTACGGCTTTGGGAATAAACACTCTCAACCTCCCTATATTAAGAACGAATTTCGCAATAAACACCTCCAATCTCTCCATGATAAGAACGCTCTTCGGAATAAACACCCATGAATTGTCCATGTTAAGTACAGCTTTTGGAATAAGCATTCTTTTTTCCATGAGATGGTGAAAAAATATTTGCTCTATCATCTGCTTCAGTTACACGCATACACATTATCAGACCCGAATTCAGCTGTGACATTCGTAGTAAGCATACCCGAAAACCTATAAATTCGACAATTACAATCCAAAAACAGACTGGAATCAACAAATGAAAGGTTGACACGAAAGCAATCATTCAAACATAAACAGAAGTTATCTTGCCCATTATTTTTAAACGAAATTCAATAAAATTTGAATTTGCTAAAAAACAATACAATTTATAAAGTTTACGTTCATCCACCCCGCATCACTAGAAGTTCCAAGCGGCAGTTGCCAATTCATTACAATACTGCAAATATAATTTTATTCATTTTACATCTTATTACGAAATGATTTTTGGTCAGAATTTTACATTATAAATATTCAATTATTATATTACTCTAAGTTGCCCCTAGAACAGTAAAAAAAAGCATCATATTCTGTAATAAATAGTTTATCTATACAAAAATGATACTGTCCTTGGGAAACGGACGTTTGATTCGGTCCCGAATTCTTTCTTTCCATTTAAAATCTAATGTGAAAATTCGGCACTTCTGCAAAACTGCATGGTAAACACGTTTTTGCTTTTCAATTTAGAGAATATTATTATGAGGACACATTTATTTGATGATTAGTTTGCAACGCATTTCTAAAATTACTTTTTTTTATTCACACTGGTTCAATAACATTGAATGGAGATAATTAATTGCACAAACTACCATGTGTGCAGATTGTAAATTCAATTGCTGACATGATGCCTAAAGTTTTCCTTGATATTTTCAAAAATTTCTGCAATGTTGGATAGCTTCGTGAAATACCAATCTTAGCCCTTAGAAATTAAGCAGTTTATATGATTAATTATGATTTTTGTAAGAGTTATCAATCATTTGATTATGTTAGTATTGAACATCAGGCAGTAAAGTTCCATGTGGACTTCACTACTGGAAGCTAATTTAATAACTGGAAAATTTAAAGGTAAAAATGTATTAATTCCTCGGATTTTTATTATTCCTTCTGGCATGCTGTTTCATTTCAAGATTTTACAATTCCTAATAAAAATTAGTTTTGCCATGCCTATAAATAAAGCTCCACGATAATACGTCCAGAGAATACAATGAAATATATTAATATTGTGAGATATTTCTGGCTTGCTCTAATAATAATAATAATAATAATAATAATAATAATAATAATAATATATATATATATATATATATGTGTGTGTGTGTGTGTGTGTGTATTACTAGAGCAAGTCAGACATATCTCACAATATTAAAATATTTCATTGTATTGTCGTCACTGTCGGATTCCCATTCTTACGCTTATGCAAATAGTGGGTCATATTGTATTCTCTGAGCGTATTTTATTTCCTCTGATCGATAAATAACGGGCGGTCTTGTTTCAGTCCGAGTAATAAAGGTAGTATGTCGCAGTTTGGACAGAGTGTCGTGTTCGAAGTGGAATTTCCCAGCGTGAGGCTTGAGTACCTTTCAACGTCAATCTTGAATGACTACCAGACGGTATTTATGGCGTAAAAGGAGCCAATCAAAATATTGCTCAAGAGAAAACACGGATATCCTTATATAATTTACATCATTCCATTTACGCAAAATGTTGTATTAATATCTTCTCTTTTTAAGATCTGTACATAGTTTAACGTTTGGGTTTTTTCACGGTGACCTTTAACTAACTTCTTTTTATGGCTTCAGAGATACTTACATTTAAGAATTCTGAGTTATCGTTTCAAGAATTTCAAACAAGTCATACTATATTTACATTGGTATCTATTCGGTAATGACAGTGACCTCTGTATTATGGCTAGATCTAAACTGATTTCACCGTCTTTTGAGTGGAAACTCGTTACAATTTATATCATATATGACCTGTCCAATTCTCTCTTCCCTAAAATATAACTCCACCTCTAATATTTTTGTAGATACTTTGTGACTTAGCATATAGACTTTACTTGTCTGTTTTACTTTTTTGTCAGAAAAACGTGGAGTGCGATTTTTAGCTCTGCTGGCAATATATATTTAGGGTCGACATGATCCAGTAAACGTCAAAAAATTGATAATACTTCTTGTATAATATAATACTCCTTGCATTTGTGTCCATGCTGTGATTTGTCATGCAAGCTTGTTTGAATGTGCCCACATTTTTTTTGCCATTCCATTCAAATTTTGATTGTAAACTCGCATTGCCACGTGTACAATTGACAATGATTTGTAGTGGTCTTTAAATTAGTTTCTCAAACTTTGTTCAAATGTCGCTGAGTAAAGTTTTCGGAAAACTAAGAGGACAAACATTCGATTAAGTGCTTTTATCGTATTTGAATTCATCGGATGTCTACACAATTTCTTGCCACTTTGTGAGACTATTCAGTATGACTAAATAATATGGGACCTACATAGTCGATATGCAGTCGCTCCACAGGACATCAGTCTTTGGCTATCTCTTAACTTTTACCAAAAAATTACCTTGCAATGTGCGTTAGTATACAATTCCTTAAAACAACATTTTTTTATCACCGGTTTTTAGTCTGTTTGCAGCATAAAGTCTCTACTGTATAAAAAAAACTAATAAACGTTTTTACCATGTAAATAACTACTAAACGCATTTCGCTCCCCACGCCGCAAAGTTCTTGAAGCGAATTTAGGAATCAGTATAGAACTAAGTTTTCATTATTAGCACCCGCCGCTACAATGGCTTTTATTCTTCAGGAAGAAATGTGCCAATAATAGACCTGACAATAAACAGCTTTGTATTTTTAAACGCCGTGTTTATTTTTCAGACAATATCCACCTACCGTCCATTTTCATCATTATTTTTCAGTAATCTCATATCATATACTTTCGGGATATATATATATATATATATATATATATATATATATATATATATATATATATATATATATTTTATAGTAACTTATTAATCCTAATAAAATCTAAAGTTTAGCAACGTTATAGGGCGCTGACATTTTTCAATAGTTCCAGTCCTTTCTTGTTCTGTTTTTTCCTTCACTGTCAATGATCTACATTTAATATTTTATTTTCTTTAAGAAGAATTTGCTTTTGTCAACTCAGTCGTGGTCGATGGACAAAATTCAGAAGCCTGCAGTATTAATGCTGGAGTCCCTCAGGGTTCCATCCTGGGCCCAACTCTCTTCATAATCTACATCAATGATCTCCCTAAACACATACTTAACTCATTCGTTGACATCTATGCTGATGACACGATCATCTACGGCAACACATCAAAAGCCGGAAATGACAAAGTTCTCTCTGATTCTCTCTCTTCTGATCTTGAGCGCGTGGTTCAGTGGGGGAATACGTGGCTGGTTACCTTTACTGCATCTAAAACCAAACTCCTATCTTTACACCATCAACGCTCTGCTCCCAATCTGGCATCAATTGTAATGGATGACTCTCGCCTAAGAGAAGCTCAATGTTTTGATAAGCTTCTGGGCTTGACCTTTACTCCTGATATGAAATGGAACACGTACATCAAGTCTGTTGCCAGGGTCGCTGGAAAGATGGTGGGTTCCTTCTACCGCTCCAGAAGATATCTCACTACTGATGCAATTCTCTATCTATATAAAAAGCCAAGTATGTCCAAGGATGGAATACTGTTGCCATATCTGGGCAGGAGCTAAACATAGCCTATCCTGCCTTGACAGAGTACAAAATAGACTTCGTTGCTAAGTGGGGGATGCCCTTTTCTCTTTCCTGCAACCTCTCTCCCACAGAAGAGACATTGCGAGCCTGTCTATGTTTTACCGTTGTTTCCATGGCAAGTGCTCGTCTGAGATCCAATCTCTGCCCCCCTCGCCAATCTTTCACGAAAAACACCCATCTAGCTGAAGCCACTGTCAAAAATTTTCCCCACTCTCTATCTGTGCCTAAATCAAAACGTAGATTCCATGAACACAGCTTCTTTCTTAGAAGTGCACGTCAGTGGAACTCTGTTCCGTCTGCCCGTTTCTTGGATGTCTTCAAATCCAACATAAACAAATTCCTGATGAACCGCCCCCTTAAGTAGACACTTTATGAAATCTCAACACTAACGTACAACGTACTGTACATGCAATAACCCTTATCCCTGAGTGGCTTCCGGGTCTTGATAAGTGGGGACGTCCTTGTAAAAAAAAAAAAAAAACTCAGCGTACATCCGCATTCCTCAATTCTCTCAAATATTACTCTAATATGAGCTTTGTCTTGTGTCTTATTTTCGTTTTTCATTAAAATATTATTAAAAAATGCGACTGCATATTTCATACCCGCCAATATTTTGTCCATTATTTGATGGAATAATCTTGGAGTTATTTTCAATCCCCCAAAAAGACGATTACGATTATGTGTTTATTGTCAGATACTTAGAACAGTCTTCACTGGCTTAAACCTGACAGTAAGCTTCAAACAAAGCCAGTTTTGAAAACACTCTCTTAATTTTGTGAATATCTTTTAGAGGAGTCGGAGAGGATATACATGGTATTTAAAATGGCCGTTTCACCTAGTCGAAAAGACAGCGCATACTTGGATATTTATTTTTTTATGTTTTATGTATACACCGTTAGCGGCGCTTAATTCTAATAACCGACTTTTAAGATTACGTGTTTTTAAATGTTTTTGAAATATTTCTAATTCATCATTTATTGCGTCTAGTGTTAAAAATCATATTTTTAGGAGGGTTTAATAATCTACATTCGAAGTAATCATCTGTTTCTGTGAACGGAACGAATGTTTCTGTAAGAAAAACGCAAAGGAATTCGCTTTTCTTATCCGTAATAAATTCTACTTGCTTCGGCTTGTTTTTATCAACGGTGTAACTTTGAGACTGAAAAACACAATCGGTAGCTACCATGAGTTAAAGAGCTCATCGCGAAAAAATATTGTCACTGAGGAAGTACATATTCTTTACATTTATGAACGAAATTTTACAACTTATGAATATTTTCAACGGAAAATAGTAACAATTTATCCCTCCGTTGAACTGTTATTTTGTACCTGATACTTCATTGGCAACATTTTCTTTGTTTGTAAACAGTGGGCAAGCTATTTTCCTAAGTTTGTCCATTTATTACCCAGATATCATTTCCTAAATAAAGTATAAATTTTTACGTTGTCTCCATTTATTTCCCCATTTACGTATTTCTTCTTTAACCATCTTTCATTTCGTGTTTAGACAAGATTACATCCACCTTTGATTTCAATTTTTCTGTAAGGGTATCTGTTTTGTTACACACTGGGAATATTTATGGCCTGCACGGCTATAATTACAGCATCATTTATCCTTGATGAAGGAAACTTTTTGTATGATTTTCACCACACACAGTGCATATAATATTGTATTTTCGGTGCTAGTGCACTTACTGATCCCCGCTATTTTTAAATCGCATTTCCAAGTTTAATTAAAGTTTTATGGTATTTTTTTTTATTCAATTGTAAGGTTGAAGAATAGAATAGATACAACACACCCTCCCCTCCCCATGTTAAGAATGTTTTTTTAAATAATAACGTTATTATTTCAGTACGGATCAATAAGTGCACTAGTTCCTTATTTTCTTATTTGGATTCGACTATTGTCTTACAGTCTCTATTCGTGATGTACTTGTTATCTTTTTTAAATATTTATTAGAGGATTATATCTCTCCGTTTCTTTTGTTGCTTGACGTTTGAATTGTGTTCTATACTAGTAAGAAACTGTGTTCTAGTTTTTATTTCTTTTGCTGCAAAATCGTGGACAGAAATTAATAATTAAAATATTTCGTTCAATAATTCCGTTTTCTTAAATCACAATGTAAGTATTCGTGACAACATCATCCTTCTCGTTTTTTTTTACGATATGTAAACATTTATATCGCATTAATCAGACATGTTCGACAACGTATCTATTGTTTTATTAAATGACATATCTTCCGGTTTTATTTGAAGAGTAAAATTGGGGCGTTTCCAACTAGTGTAAGAATTCCTTGATTTATTTAATCCAGCCAATGGTCGCATCTATTTGCAAATATGGTTTCAAACCGGTGAGAATGAGCTGGACACGTTTAACAAATATCCGAGTTGCATTCCGATAGTGAATTTGAGATTCATTCGGCTGCTAGGATCCTCGAACATGGTGATTGTCTTGTCGTAGATCATACCTCTTTCCAAATTTTTTATTTTCATTTGTCAGTTGTTTTAATAACTTTTTATAGTCTCTTGATTTTAGTGTAAGAATTGGTGTTGTTCTAATTGTTGTTGTTGCAAAGTGGCTTGAAGCAGTTTTGCTAATTCTGCATTTTTTTCTATTTTTAAAGTACCAAAGAAACAAGAAATGTTACTCCAATTTGAGCAGACCTGCATATTTCTACGTACATGTATAAAACAGGGTCAAATCGTCAATGTAGACTGAAGAAAAGTATGTTGCTTACAGTTCTTGTTAAGTTAGCAAAAACTATAGAGCAGAAATACTTTCTGTAAGTTGAGTTTTGTTCTAATTTCAGTCTGACATCCGGTATGATGCTCCGTGCCCAGCTTTAACAAAATAAGACAGATTTAAAAAATACATCGTGTATAGATAACAAAGATATACACTGAATTAATATGTGATTCACAGTTGTGAGCTTTTTTTATAAGTGGCTTATAATAACTTATAATAATGGTAATATATAAATTACGAACAGTGATAGATATTACCAGCATTATGACATATGTGTTTAAGAGAAAGAAATTGCATCTTTCTTTACTTTAAATAAATTCTTGCTTTATTTCATTTATACGTCATTTAGAGCGGCATATGGGAAATACTTGCTTAATTTAATTATGTGATATAAATGTTTAAAATCACAATCAATTGTTTTCAGCATTTAGTATTTGGCAGAAACAAAGTTCACTCTAGTGTAATCAAGGATACTAAGACTCATTCTTCTCCGCAGAAACGGCCCATCGAGTTAGAAAACCTGATATCAATAGCATCTTCATTATTTAAGTGAACGATATATATGTTTACCGAAATTCTACATCGATCCTCAAAATAGCATTTTCATCTCTTACTCACGAACGCCATACATAGCATTCATTGATAATATCAGTATTATTAACCTGTCCTGAAGCACACATTCCTGCCGATTGATATTTGTGCGTCGGAGAAAAAAAAGATTACGAAAGCATTTATTCAATTGAAATCGAGGAAAATGATGTTTATCGGACGACAACTAAAGTTCGAATAACGTAAGTATAGACTTAATAAAATGATATATTTGAGAAATTTATCTTTTCTAGTTTATTCCGACTTCAGTTTTATCTTAATCATAAAGTCGGTGCCTAAGAATGGTTTAGTAAAGTGCTTGGCAAGTGAGAGGGAGATTTATTGATGAAGGGAGGAATATAGGTTTGATGGCAAAATAGGAAACAACCCGCACTAAATCTTCTATAAAAAGGCATCGCTCGCGTGGTTTCGTAGTCTTGGAAATAAAGCTGTCAGATAAAACTTTAAACGAGAGTTGGAACTTACGCTGGCGTAGCCATACTGCGACAATTCGCAATCTTGACTGAAGTATCGATTCCGTCAGAGATTGACATTATATGTTTATTTGCAAGAGGCGATAACTATAATCATTGGTAAAAGATTTCGCGTAAAACAAAATTAAACATTGCGGTTTTCGTATTCTATTAACCCAATAACTGTTTGTGCGTTTATCTTATGTCAATCTATGTGAGCTAGTACTATTAGTAGGCGTGGCAACACAACTGAGGATGTTGTTTCCGAGATCTGGTAGATACATATATTATTCAGACTAGGTTTGCTAGTTTTTGTCTATTTTTGTCTATTAATTTATTCTGTTCTTTCTTTCTCTTTATCTGTTATATCTTTCTCTCCTCTTTTTCCCAGTCCTTTATATTTAATCTTTAACTTAAAAAAAGTTTCAAAATTCTCATTTGTTTATTTATTTATTGTAATGTGCTTATTTTTTAATTATTTTAATTTTCTAATTCTTGTTTAAGTAATTTTTAACTTATATATTTTTTTTTCAATTTTTACCTTTATTTACAGTTTAGAATTTTGGAATTTGGACTTTTTTGGTTTAATTTTTGTAATGTCCAAATGGTCTTTATGTAATGACTAATTCTTTTTTATTATTATTTTCGCTCTGTCGATCGCCGTTGCAATAATACTATTTGTTCCACTTGATTTTTAACCTCTACATATCATCTTTATTCATCAATAATCACACATATCACATTCATAGACTATTTCTAATTATTTACGCAGACAACACAGCGATCTATGGCAACACTTCAATAGCCAGCAATGACCAAGATCTTTTTGACTCTCTCGCTTCTGATCTTGAGAACGTGGTGCAATTGGGGAATTTGGCTGGTTATTTTAATGCATCGAAAAACAAGTTTGTCTCCTTTCATTATAATCGCTCTGACCTTAATCACACTTCAATTGAAATAGATGGCTCTAGCCTTGGGGAAGCTCCATATCTTGACAAGCTTCTTGACTGAATCTCGCTCTTAAAATTGAACACACACATCTAATCTATTGCAAAGGTCGCTGGAAAAAATGGTTGGATCACTCCATTGATTCAGTAGGTATCTCACTGTCAAAGCAATCGTGTATATTTATAAGAGTAAGATACGTCCACAAATTGAGTACGGTTGCCACATCTGACCAAGAGCTGCTCGGCGTGACATCTCCAGCCTAAATAGATTGCAAAAACGTCTTAAAACCTAATAAGTTATGCCTTTATCCCTTCGCTGCAAACTCTTTTTCATAAAAAAGACCTTGCGAGCATATCTCTGCTCTATCTTTATTTTGATGATAAGTGCTTAACTGAGCTTAAACACATATTACCTCCTTGCCAAAAAACAGTCAACTCACTACAACCACTATATAGAATTTTCCCCACTCTCTATTTGTGCCTAAATCTAAATGCAGATTCATGAAAGGATCTTTTTCCCAGGACGACCCGCTTGTAAAAGGTAGTTTCCCTGGCTTGCTTCCTATTTGAATACTACCCAACAGCCTTCAAACCTAATCTAAACTAGTTCTTGTTGAATAAATAATCAGATTTTATCCGATTTACACTTTTAACATATACTAAAGTACAACCTAACATTCATTAACCTTTATCCTCGAGTTGCCTTCTGGCCTTCATTAGTAATGATTACCAAAAAGGATATTTTCAATACACGGTAATTGTTTTGTTTACCGTCAGAATTACATACTGGGATTTGACGAAATCTTATATGCGCTTGGATAATTTATACCGGCTTTATACTTAAACTTCGCGATTATGCTATTTGTCTTGGACTTTGATCTGATTCGGTTGATCCATATTTGTGTCAACAAGGCTTTCTGGGGTCATCTTGTCGGATTTATAAACAATGATTTCTTATTGCATTTTGAATATTTTTTACATACTGATGTGTAAGCATACATTCATTTCTATATCTGACGTTTTAGTTTACTGATCGTTCGAAATATATTCGTTATGGATACCTATGTTCCTGATTCCACTACGATTAGGCACCTCGCCATAGTTTCTATGTTGGCTGGTTTGTTTTACCACGGATTTATTTGACCAACCTTTGAAAGTTTAGGAATGTTTGTCATAGATCTTTTGCTCAGCGTAGTATATTTTCTGTATTTTAAAAATTTCCTACTCTTCCCTCAATATGTATTTACAACTCTCCCATATATGCCCTTTCTTACCTATCTTATAAGCTTTTTACTTTTGGCTGCTATATGAACTTAGCATTTCTCATTTCCAAGCTGATGTCATAAAGGAATTTCTGCTGAAAAATGTATAATTCTAGCTCTTTCTCCTCTTATGATGAGATACATTACGCTTTGAAATGTCATGGCTTAAAGAGGTTCTTTCTTATCTTTACTACCTTTTCATGAGTTGATAACTGTTTTTATTGTACTTGACACTTTTATATCTCATTCTTATTTTTATTTCTCAAATTAACAATGTAGAGGCTGTACTGTATTTATGTACTGTATGTTTATTTCCTAAAAGTGTATATGTATTTTTCATAAAATGTTATTCATGATTAATGTATATATATACATATATACAAAACTATGCACAGATATGCATATATATATATATACATATATATCCACATATGTATACATACATATGAACATATATATGCATATATAGACATATATGAATACACATATACATACGTGCATATGAATAATATTTTCATGGTAGATCCTGCAAAACCAGAAGTAGGTGTCACAGAATATGTAAATGCAAGTTTGCATACTACGTCTTGATAGTTTTGGAAGAAGTGTCAATATCTGAAGTTTTACTCCAAATATAAATAGCTTTTATCAGAACAAAAAATGAAATGGCTTGTATGAGAGTTATATTTAGAAATGCTTGCAAAAGTACATTAGAAACAATGATTCACGATTCGTATTCTTCTAATGGTATGTTTATGCTTAATTTAAACGAACTGATTATTGTAATTTTTTTTAATTAAAGCGGATATTCTCACCCGCACATAAAAAAAATCAAGATATTTTACAATCCTACGGTTTGTTTCCTTACTTTGTATAATATTTCAGATTACAGATGTTAACGTACGCAAAGGTTCTCTAGTTTTGTATTGGTGCCGACAAAGAGACAAAATGCAACTTTGAATCTTAATACCCGTCATAAAAACTGCATTTAAAAATTGTCTGACACCTCGAATAAACTTAATAGCAGTAAAAGTGAAACATTAGGCGAAACACATTTTAAAGAGTAATTATTTATTTCACTTATTGATGTCGTACGAAATATAACAAATGTTGTCTGCTAATAAAGGCAAATGCGAGTAAATTGCACGCTCACAGTAATATTGTGCAATTTGAACCTTCTCTTTTGAGATGAAATGTGTGGTTATATGGATAAATATATACACCTGAAATGAAAAGTAAAAGAAACTAGATTTTTAATTAGCCTTTTTCGGTGTTGGGGTGAACAGTTTCTACTTAATAACCTCAAGATGTGGGCGACATTATAAATTGAGAAAACAATTAAAACAATAATTTTCAAATATCAAGAAATCTATTTTGTTCTCCTGTATATAAACTACTCAACAAAATTTCGCAATATATGGCATAGACCTTGAGTAAGCAGAAATTTATCATACTATTTAATGTACTAATATAACTGCTTATAACACCATTACTGCTTCTACTAAGACAATAAATCAACAGGAACTTATATAATTAAACAATACTAAGATAACTTTCCCAGGTTTAGTATAGAATATTTTTGTAGCATATGGAATTGATGTTTATCAAATATCATTATTTTATTTTAATATAGATACTATCATTTCTATGGCTAATATAACGAAATGTTCATGAAATTTTAAACTTACATAATAAAAGATGTATAGGGGTTAATTTTGATTCTTTGAGTCGTCTTTTCTGGGGATAAAGGTTGAATTCTTATCCTTAAATTTTGAACACATGAATTATTTGATAACAGTTTGTAGGTTTTGAACAATGCTAATATAAATATTTTATCTAAATGCTATATATAAATGTGTGCTTAGAGATACCAACAGCCACACTTTATGGTCATCGATAAAGATTGTTCCGTCCTGTGAGAAGAGAATATCAAAGTCCATAGCTAACGTGATATATATATATATATATATATATATATATATATATATATATATATATATATATATATATATATATATACACGGACCCACACAGACACATACATACACACACATATATATGTATATATATATACATATATATATATATATATATATATCTACATCTATATATGTATATATACAGATATATCTATATTATATATATATATATATATATATATATATAAACATATATATACATACTATATAAAGTAAATCTACATATAAAAGGTAAAGGTAGCATGCGCGTTTTTGTATGCGAAATGCTTCTGGGGGCGATTCTCGAGATTGTTACTGTTTTGGAGATGTTTGTTTGTTTGCTTTTGTTTTACGGCATATCAACCGTTTTCAGGTTATTTAATGCCGAATCCAGTTATTTTGAAGAACAATTTTTTAATAGAGTATATTTGTGTTTGTGGTTTTTTTTAAAAGTCAGTTTCTATTTAACCCATAGTTGGTACCCTAACAGGTACTACCACTCCGGGTCAGAGTGGACCTGGAAGCAATGGCAATTAAAGGGTGGCCCCACACTCCCCAAAGCCCGCAAGCTGGGGCCTCACCAACAGATATAGTTGAAGGTCATATCTAGGACCACTATTTTCGAGAAGTTTTTATACACTCACTAGAATATAATATGTACGATTTACGAACAGACGTCGTCTCTACATGTATTTTGATCGACTTTGATAAAATTCCCTTTCGCGTGTTTGTTCGTCTTTTTCGGGTAAAAGCGAAACTATCTGGATCGAAGTAGACCGCTTGGCTTTCCGGCCGAGACCTCCAGAAAGGCAATTAGCTTTGATCAATATTGGAAAAACCTTCATATCAGACAATTATTATTCATTTGGAGAGCTCCTCCTTCTTGGGGGTAGTTGGTTTTTCCCAACATCATTAGGAAGCAGTAACTGGCTTGCATCCAACGTTCATTTATGCGCCCGCGTGATTCTTTACTTAATCACTTTAAGTGAACATTTTGATTGACATCAATCAATTTGAACACTTTTCACTTCTCGCGTCTTAGCGTAACAGTAAGGTCACATCTTTTCTTTCAGTTTTTCCCCCTTCGCGTCACGGGTTCGAGCCTGCCTGTCTATTAACACTTTTTTCAAACATCCGGGCAACGCCGGGCACTTCGCTAGGTATATATACATTAGTTATCAACATGTACATGTTTTACGATTTAGCAGACTTATTTTTTTCAGTTGAGCAGTGTACAGCCGAAATCACATAGAAGTACAATGGAACTAATAAAAAATGTATAGAAGGTAAAATGTATGTATTGTATTAATATATCAAGGAATGTCGTCATATATTACGTATATACAGAGTCGTCATACATTACGTGTATACAGAAACGTCATATATTACATACATACAGAGAGAACATTTCAAGAGCGAATTTAGTTGCGTTACTATTTCTTAAAAGCATATTATATAAGGGTCAGCATGTATAAAGTTTTGTCAGTCTCCTAATTGTTTAGCAAAAAAAAAAAAAAACATCAAATAACATGCTCATGAAAATAAAGCTGGATTTAATAACATCCGTCATTTAAAAGGCCCACACATGTCAAAGAAGCTGCTTACACCTGGATATAAAAATGGCGGTTTTACCAAGGAGGATGACGTGTCGCAGAAATTGTTTAGGCAAAATACGAACAGTAAACAAACGGATTATGTAGTTTTACTTATTAAATCAAAAATGTGTATTGTACCAGCGCCATTGTATGCCTATTTGGTGTTAATTTCTTTCTCACAAACTTTTCTTGCGTAACTTTCAAAGATGCATCGTTGTTTTATTAACGTGCTTAATTCATTTTGTTTCATTAATTTTCTATTTATTTTTCTTCACATGTCCATTCAATTTTATCATTTAATCGTTTCCTTTTTAATTTGTAACGCATTCTCCTTTGACCATCCTCCATTTTTATATAACAATAAAATTTCTATATGCTATTTCTATTTTCCCTCAGGAAATGTCGTTTCATCTTTCTTTTTCTCTGGTTTCTCGTGATTTTAGCTTCTCTGTCATTTGGTACGGTTTCCATTAATAACTTGAATGTCGCCTTTATCTTCTAAAAACACAAATGCTTTGTTTTCAAACGCATTCACATCTGAATGTCCTTTGTAAATTTTCTTAATCTTTTTACAAATGGCAAGTGCAATTAAATTTATGTACGCCTCAAAATTAATTTTACGAAGCAGTATAAAGATAAACCGAAAAAAGAAATAAGTAAAACCATAATTAAAATAGAGAATTAAAAACTGGAAAATATTCTGAATTTAAAATTTAATTAAGGGAATGTTAATCAAACACACATTTGAATAATAATTGATTGCATTTAGTATTCAAAAAGATTCATCAGCGATAATGTTGAAATAGATCTGTCATAACAGTGTCCGGTCAACATAGATCAGAACGGACGTTCGCTTTCGTTGTAGATTGCGAGCTGCTGTTCGAATTGCAAAACCACTAGGACTTGTATTCACAAGCGGTTGCTATTCGAACATTGATCAAGTATTTTTCATTTGATCAATACTCTAAGTATTTATGTACAATATAATTGTGATTTTCATTATTCAAATATACGGATGTGATATGCGATAGCTGTTTTTAAATGTGTAAATATATATCAAGAAAACTAATAGGAAACTGTAACGCAAATACGTTTGCAGTGTATGCTTAGAACACATGGTCTTATAGCAATGAAAACAGGTTTTATTGTAAGTTTTTCTTTGAAATTATCAACTGCACGATTATTGGATAGCACTAAAATGAAAATATACACGAAATCTGTCACCGATAAAAAACGTTCAATTAAACAGTTTCCACGAAGTTGTGCATGAAAAACATGCCATTATTCGTAGCTTTCTAATAAAGATTTTATAAATATTTTTCAGCGTTTGAGGCGTCTATACAATATAATTTTAGAATATGACCTGCTGTAAAGAGACTCTGAGAATCAGGGAATATCCTTCTTGGAAAGACAACTCCTCAACCTACATTGAAATATACCGCCCTCATGCGTCAGGAAATAATTATTGTCGATATGGAGGGTCTCATCGAGTAATGTGACACTTTAACTAACGCCTTTGTATAAGTGTAGGCAATAACAAGTGCCGTTTTTATTTTTGTATTATTTTAATTTAATAAAATATTATGATATTTATATTTAAAAAATCCAATACTTATTTCAAATACAACACGCATACAAACAAGCCCATATATATGTTAAATGTAGGTATAAAAAAACATTGGTCAAATCTTACCATTTGAATATATTAATTATTCTAGTTCCAATCCAATTTTATATGCCAAAGTAAACAATTAGACATTATTTCAATTTGAACCTTTGCCTGGAATGATTATATTTTGATTTATATATGTTTTGGAAATTATCGAAACTATTAATCCAGTTTTAATTAATATGAATTCCTATAAGAGCAATTAGTAAAAATTATTAATCAAGTTTTATGAAATATAAGTTTCTGTAGCAGCAATTTAAAAAAATTATTATGGAAGTTTTAAAAATATGAATTCCTATAGCAGTAATTTATGAAAATTATTAAGCAAGTTTTACGTAATATTAATGTCTATAGACGAGAATATGAATCAAATGTTTACAGTAACCAAACACAGAATAAAAATGACACAGAGATGCAACAGGTGAAATTTGAAAATCTGCATGTAGAATAATATAACGTCAATTAATGAGTAGATTTGCTCGTATGAAAGCGTGAAAACGTTGACAACATTAACAAGCTGTAAATGGGCAAATTAGATTTGAATTCTAAAACAAATTATATTTTTCTCAAACAAAATTTTTGCAAGATAAATAAGAAATCCCCATGTTATAATTCAAATATACCGATGGTCACTATAATTCACTTATTGCCATCTTATCATTGTCAGCTTTCCTTACAAAATTCAAAACATTATTAGTTGATATGATATAAATTCGACCAGTTGGTATAACCCATATTTAGAAACCAATTCACACTCTCTACCCATAATCAAGATGTTCTGACAACTGCGCTCGTATGTATACTATGAAATTATTTAAGCTATCAGTTGTTATTATAAAAGTCTGATTCCTCATTTATTTAATTGTTTCCCAGCATAAATTCTTACTTCAACATAATTATAATTCATTAAAATTAATTTCATATATCGCAATTATAATAAATGTGTACATATAAAATATAATATATGAATACTTAATAAATAAAACACAAAGAACTGAATTTAAGAACCATCTAAGTTATTGGATCAAATGTGTATATACAGTATAATATAACTAACTTTCATTTTCAATACTTTTTTATCATACTCAATTTTCTACATATACTTTAACACAATTATTTATATTTATTATTCCCGTTAGGTCAATACGTTGTCTTCATTACTTATAACTACTTCATTATTTTCTGGACGAAATGACAATGGTGACAGGATTGCATTCTTTTGATTAGTACACATAAATTATAATAATATTACTATATGGTAGCATTTCTAACTTCACGTTTAGCCATCGTTGATATAAACGACATTTTCGCGCTTAATGAAACTCATTTATCTGTGATTTAGGCATAGGAAGCGGATTTTGCCGTCAAAAAATTCGACAGACAAAAGGTTAAATCATCGTGTATATATATATATATATATATATATATATATATATATATATACATATATACACACATATATATGTGTGTGTTTTTGTGTGTGTGTTAAATCATTATTTATATACAAATATGTGTTAAATCATTGTATATATGCATATATATATATATATGTGTGTGTGTGTGTGTGTGTATGTGTGTGTGTGGTGGTCAAGGTCTGATGTGGACGTGTGTTAAAATCACACAGATGTCTTAGCGTCATACTGTGCTTCTCCCAGACAAATAAACCCCACGTGCACGTCGTGACTACTGCCACGCAGACGGGGCTCTGATGAACGGCGAGTATTCTGCGCCATATAACTGGACCTCCACTCTCATGTGTCTGATTTAGCTGAAATTTTGCATGTGCAATAATTTATATTTCTACGGGTTATGTGGCAAATTGCAGCTCTGAACTAATTGTGGTTGCTATTTAACAGGCGTTTGAACTGAGTCAGGTGTGAAATGGAGCCTGTTGAAGTTCAAGCAGTGATCTGGTTTTTGTATTTGAAAGGACGCACACCATAGGAGACTTTTGATGAAATGAAAGAAACTTATGGTGATATGACCTTGTAAAACGCTAGCATCGTGAATTCAAACATGGTCGGAAGTCTGTGGAAACAGCTCCCAGACCTGGTCGCCCCCTTCTGTCATTGATGAGGCATCTGTCCGTCAAGTTGAGGCTGCCATTTTGGAAGATCGGCACATTACTATTCCTCAAATAGCCGAAGATGTCAAGATTAGTACAGGATCTGTGGAAACTATCATTCATGACTATTTGCATATGTATAAGGTGTCTGCCAGATGGATTCCCAGATTGCTCACACTATCCAAAAGCGAGAACGCGTCGAGTGGTTGAGGATGAATTTGGAGATGTGCCAAGAAGATTAGCCAAAGTTTTTCAAAATACTGATTACACATGATGAAACCTGGGTCCATCACTATGATCCAGAGACCAAAGCCTAGTCAATGCAGCGGATGCACTTTGACTCACCACCTCCAAAGAAGGCAGGGTGCAGCCCTCCGTTGGCAAGGTCATGCTCACAGTCTTCTAGGACCAGGACGAAGTAGTGATGACAGATTTCCTGGCAAAGGGTACCACAATTACAGGAGCCTATTATGCTTCACCTTTGAGGAAATTAAGAGAAGGTATCAAAATCAAGAGGCGGGGCAAGATAAGCAAAGGTACCTCCTCTTGCAGGACAACGCGCCGGTCCACAACTCGCATGTCGCCAGATAAGAAGCACGGGCGTGTGGGTATGAAATTCCCCCCATCCTCCTTACTCTTCTGATCTTGCACCATCTGACTTTAACCTCTTCCCAACCATGAAGTTGTTTTTGAAAGGAAAGCCCATCCCAGATGATGCAGCCTTCATTTCTGAAATCACGTCGTGGTTGGAGGACCCACTTGGGGTGTTCTACAAAAACGGTGTCCAGAGCTGCATCAAACGATGGGAGAAATGCATAACTCTGGGTGGATCCTATGTAGAGAAAGACTAATAACTGTTCCAAGTTTCGTTGCTCTACTGCTATGGGAAGTTTGTTAGGGGCATTACTTATTGCACGCCCGTCATAGCTTAGATTATCAATAAACCTGATTTTAGTTTATCAACTCTGTTCAAATTGTACAGGAACGCTTCTAAAAACAACTACATCGTTTTCTGGTATACACTTCCTTAGACGTTAATTACATTTATGTTTTTTTCTTTGCGAGGTTTAAGCGTAACAAAATAGAATGGTAAGTAAAAAAGAATAAAAACAAAGAATTAAACTAAATGCTAGTTTATTAACAGCGCGATTTCTATTTTCCTCATTTTAACACCGATACATTTTATTTTGTAAATGAATAAACTTAAATTCACATTATTTTAGATTCACTAACACATGCCAAACAAGTGTGAGTCATAGATTGGCATCCTTTTTATTGTTTCATTTTTTTCAACAACATAGATATGATCCACTATATTAAAATACATTCATAAATAACAATCTCTAGAAATTCTAATATCATATATCAATTTTTCTTTACTTCATACAATCAAAACAAATCATTTCTGATTATAAAGTGAATTTAAAATTGAATTTTAAAATTACTTAATTATTACAATTATTCCGCCGATAATTTTTCTATTTATTTTGCCAAAATTTACTTAACAACCAGTCATTGCTTTATGCATGTAATTTTTACATCTGTATGTTAATTGCTTTTAGCAGTTTACTTGTACTTACTATTTTATGTGAATGCCATATGATAATGCACGAGATCCTCATAGTTTAATTCATTTTTGTGTGGGAATTAATTTACCGAATCTGCTCTAGCTTTGCGCCATACTTCCCACGAGCATTCCTGATACATAGGTACTTGGTAATTAAAAAAGAATATTTAATATTTTTCTTACTTAACACATAGTTATTCTCTCTCGAAAGTGTCCCACTAATATATCTGTATATCTATATATATATATATATATATATATATATATATATATACATATATATATATATATCTATATATATATATATATATATATATATATATGATGCATTTTTTTATTTTTGTTTCGATTTTTATTGTTTTGGACTTGATTTGTGTAAACATAAAAATAAGGTTTTCAAATTGGACATCCATCGGTACAATGACAAAGAGCTCTTATTCCCGCTGTGCTGTTTGTGTAAATTATTGTCAGCATACGGGGCTTTAAAACTGGATGTAGAAAATGTGAATATGTAGACAACCATTAATATTTATCTTTTATCATCGTACCTATGCACACAAGTACACACACACACACACACACACACACACACAAGCGCGCACACACCCACACGCACATATGCATATATATATGTGTGTGTGCGCGCGTATTGTATTGGCGTTGAATATTAGGTTGCAGGGTAAAATAATATCGTTTCACTCTTTTTAAACACGGGCAGGGGTTTTCAAGAGAATTATAATAGACTAACCATAATTTTGGCTCTCGCCGTAGAATACTGTCATGATTTTAGTTGTCCGTTTGCGATTATACATAACTAGCATTTCAGTCCTGCGTTGCACGGGTGTTTGGAGGTGTACGTTGAGCAAAGAAAGAAAAAGCGGCCACATTTTTTAAAAATTTGACTTCTATTATGACCCCTTAACATTTATTGTTTTGGGCTCAAATGTATTTATTTAATTAGATCCATGATCCATATCTAAAATTCCAAGTGATTAGACCCAAAATTAGCGGAGGATTTTTGTAGAGTTCTCAAAAGTTAAATCGTTGAACCTTGACCCCTTATCATGGAAATTTCTGGCCGAAAACCGATCACATAGATTTTCCCAAATCTCAGTACCCTGTATATTAAATTTCGAGTCGGTAGACTTAAAATTAACAGAATTATTGCGTAGTGAAATGTGCACACACAGATACACAGACTCACAGACACACAGATACACAGACACGTTCACTTTTATAGATATACTAGCGTGAGTGCCCGCTGGGCAAAAAAAAAAGGTCATTTTTTAAACTTTGACCCCTATTATGGTCCCTTAACATTTATTGTTTAGAGCTCTAACAAAGTTATTAAGTTAGATCCATGTCAATTTCAAGTGTTTAGACCGCAAATTGTCGGAGGAGTTTTGTAGAGTTCTTAACTGTGTCCCCTTAACAGCCAAATTTCTGGCCGAAAACAGATCACATAGATTTTCCCAAATCTCAGTACCCTGCATATAAAATTTCGAGTCTGTAGAATTTAAATTAACAGCGTTATTGCGTAGGGAAATGTACACACACAGACAGACACACAGACAGACAGATACACAGACACGTTCACTTTTATAGATATATAGATAGATAGATAATCTTCCTCCGTTTTCATTCATAATAGCGTACCAGTTGAATACGAAGCTGCAGAATCTAAAGGCACTTTGTAGGATTTTTTTTATCCTTCGACCGGCATATTTTTTATGTTATACACTGAGGATTGCGTATATATTAAACACATGTGTATGCAGATAAAACATTAAAAAAGAAACATAAAAATTCTGCCCAGTAAACCCCACCTTATCGTACAACTTGCCCTCATTAAACTCTTGTGCTGGATTAGTATTTGGGTCTTGATTAGTGATAACTCGTATAAAAATATACATATATTATGTAACAAATAAAAAATAAACAAAATCACACTACATGTATATGCATGTAAATACCGGTAACAAAAATTCTATGCATTGTAACCTGACGATTCCCAACGGGTTTTAAATCGAAACCCCTGTGTACCTTAATTGCCAGAAATTCAAGTTCAGCACTTTTTAATATATATATATATATATATATATATATATATATATATATATATATATATACACGAATATACACGAATGTACACACACACATGATGATTGCAACGTATTGTCAGACGAGTGCCACTCCCACAGACATTTAAAATCCATGAGTCCAAATGTCTGAGGGAGTATCTATACAAATATGATGTTACAGAGTCTTAGCTTTGTACGACAGCTAAGTCTCTCTCTCGGTTCCAAATATCGAGATCCAGCAACAAGCAAGAGTAAGATAGCCAGCAACAAATTAAACTGCAGACCAGCTTAATGCGGGTACTGGCCTTCCGCTTTATGTTTTTTTTTAAATCAGAGATTTGCTTCTCCTAGAAAGCTTGCCTTCACCACGGCTTACGGGAGCCCTCTCTACCCCAATACACATATACACACACACAAATACACACACACACAAACATATATATATATATATATATATATATATATATATATATATATATATATATGTATATATATATATACGATGCTTGCATATGTTGTATGGCTGCATGCAAGTAGGTGGTTTTTAAGCTCAGCTTCAGTTCTACATAAACGTTCACATGTGCCACATAAAAATCGTTTTTCTTTTAAGGTTACACGCATGTTAATTTTGTGACTTCTCGAATGATTTGCACATTGGATAACACTTTAGCATCGCTGAACGTGCTTCTATAGTGTTATATCAACACCTTGGTTTCTGTCTTTGATTGTCTGACAGATGATTTACAAACCCAGCATTTAAAAAAAAATAAAAATGAGCCTATCACGTACATTGCATGTCAGTTCCTAATGTTTATTCTCTGACATTATTATGTTTTCATCTTGCTTTCCTAACTTTATGACAGCTAGATCTACCGGCCGCTCTTCGAAATCGTTACATTTTTGGATTATTTTCCCTCACATTGATCGATTTTTCATTTTGCACTCGTGGTTACTTACATCATTCTCAATTAAATTTAAATATATTTTGTCATATACTTCTCAAATCTCTTTCCGTATTGTGTTCTTTTATTTTTATCTATGTCGCCACAAAACAGTTGCTTAAGAAGTCTTTTTTCCTCCATCCTAACCAAGATCCAGTCCGGTACATACTACTACTACTACTACTACTACTACTACTACTACTACTACTACTACTACTACTAACAATAATAACAATAATAACAATAATAACATTAACAATAATTATATATATATATATATATATATACTAACAGTTACACCCGGTGTTGCCCAGATTTTTGGAGGTGTATGTTGAGCAAAAAAAAAAAAAAAGGGTAGTAGGAAGGCAGTCTCGAACTCTTACCGCGAAGGAGGAAAAGAACGGGACAAATACCTGACGTATTTGCTGTTACGACCACTTCCAAACCGAAAGTGACGAAGATTTAAATTAAGGCTAGAAAATCGAAAAGAGGGGATGACTTTAAAAAAATATCGACGAGAAAAGCGACCTCTTCATGTAGAAAAGTGCCCAGTTGAAGGAGAAGATATTAATGTTTTAGCTAATTTTTCTATATTTGTCGTCTGAAAGGTCGAACTTCAAATCGCTACTGATCTTGCGGAAGTTTTAGACAGTCAGTCAAGCATACATACATACATTTATATATTGGTAGCTCAAGTTTTCGACCAAAATCAATTAAAAAGCTTGCCCTATCTCTGAATACTCTTTATGTTGACATCTATTCTGATGGCACGGCCATCTATGGCAACATATCAAAGGCCGTAAATGACAGAGTTCTCTCTGATTCTATCTCCGCTGATCTTGAGCGCGTGGTATAGTGGGGGAAGAGGTGGTTGGTTACTTTTAATGCATCTAAAATCAAGCTCCTATCTTTACATCATCAACGCTCTGATCCAAATCTGGCATCAATTGCAATGGATGGCTCTCCTCTTAGTGAGGGTCCCATGTTTTGACAAGCTTCTGGGTTTGACCTTTACTCCTGGTCTAAAGTGGAACACGTATATCAAGTCTGTTGCCAAGGGCGCTGGGAAAATGCTGGGGTCCTTCTACCGCTCCAGAAGATATCTCACTACTGATGCAATTCTCTATCTATATAAAAACCAAGTACGTCCAAGGATGGAGTACTACTGTCACATCTGAACAGGAGCTGCTAAAAACAGCCTATCCTGCCTTGACAGAGTACAAAACAGACTTCGTGGCTAAGTGCGAGATGCCCTTTTCTATTCCCTGCAACCTCTCTCCCACAGAAGAAACGTTGCGAGCCTGTCTTTGTTTTATCGTTGTTTCCATGGCAAGTGCTCGTCTAAGCTCCAATATCTCGTCCCCCTCTCGTCAATCTTTGACGAAAAACACCCGTAGAGCTGAAACCACTGTCCGTAATTTTCCCCACTCTGTATCTGTGCCTAAATCAAAACGTAGATTCCATGAACAAAGGTTCTTTCTTAGAAGCGCACGCCTGTGGAACTCTCTGCCGTTTGCTTGTTTCCCACCTGACTACAACTTGGATGTCTTCAAGTCCAACATAAACAAATTCCTGATAAACCGCCCTCTTAAGTAAGACACTTTATCAAATCTCCAATACAAACAATTACTAAGATACTACCCCATTGATTACTGTACACGTAATAACGCTTATCGCCAAGTACCTTCCGGGCCTTGATAAGTGGTGTCCGCCATATAAAAAAAATGTAAAATTTCAAATGTTTAAACCAGAAATTGACTAATTTAGTAGAGACCGCAACGGTCAATTTTCTAAAACATTGACCCCCTGTTATGATCCCTTAATATTTATTATTTTGGGCCCAAATCAAGTTATTAAGTTAGATCCATGTCCAAGAAATCTATATCTAAAATTTCAAGTGTTTAAACACAAAATTGGCGGAGGAGTTCCGTAGAGTTCTTAAAGGTCAAATCGTTAGAATTTGACCCCTTACCAGCAAAATTTCTGACCGAAAATGGATTCCAAAGATTTTCCCAAATCTCTATACCCTGTATATAATAAATTCGAGTCTGTAGACTGAACATTGACAGTTATTTGATAGGGTAATGTACACAGACATACACACAGACAGACATGGCTTTCACTTTATAGATATACTAGCAGTTCCGCGCGGCTTTGCTCGGGCTCTATGGTCTGTTCATAAGGTTATGTGAATATGTATATATTAAAAAAGTGTGAATACGTAAAGTAATGCCTTTCTGTATAATAGTCTTCCTTAACTACCATAGAGAAAAGACAAACATACATTGTCACTTTATATATATATATATATATATATATATATATATATATATAGAGAGAGAGAGAGAGAGAGATAGATAGATAGATAGATTGGATGCAATATATAGTAATGAGTTATAAGTATAAAAAAAGACTCATGCGCCACAACCGAGAATCGAAACCAAAACCTTCAATTCACGATTTATTTTGCCTCTGCCGTCAATGACTGGGCTACAAAAGCATGTTTACTGCAAGCCTAAAAATCAAACTAAAAAAATAGCTACTACGTTATGCATTCGTAATGCCAGCGTTCGGCCTTCACCTGGCAAATTACATTTTTTTTTTTTTTCGTAAAGTTTTTTATGGGTTCAAATACCTTATATATGAAGTTTCATTTCTGTAGACCAAAAAATCTAGGAGAAGTTTGATAGGCAAACTTTGTTAAACAAAAATATCTACGTATACATGAATATATATGGAAACCATTTTTTGTTTACTATAAACATTTTACGCAAATATTATGCAAGTATAAATCATGTAGAATATCTGCATGAATATAATTCACGTAATAGTTAACTAAAGATTATTATTACATTAGAAAACCGAAGCAACTAACAGGGAATTAATTAAAATGAATGTTTTAAAAATATGCAAATTAACTAGATGTTTTGCTAGTGAATGCAATTACACACCCATATATAAGAAAATTGTATTTTCTGTTTAAATAAATATAAAAGAGGATTTTTAATATGAATATCAATACACAAAAAATAAAAACGAATTCATACACTATAGACTATCATTTCAGCTCGGAGTTGCCAGGGTGTTTGAAGGTGTATGTAGAGTAAAAAAAAAATGCGGTCAATTTTTTAAACTTTGACCCCTATTTTGACCCCTTAACATTAATTGTATTTGGCTCAAGTAAAGTTATTAAGTTAGATCCATGTCTAAGGGACCTATATCTAAAATTTCACTTATTTATACCCAAAATTGGAAGAGGGGTTCGGTATAGTTCTCAAAGGTCAATTCGTTGAACTTTAACTCCTTAACAGACAAATTCCTGGCCCATACGGATTACAATTATTGTTCCAAATCTCAGTAACCTATATATTAAATTTCGAGTATGCAGCCTGAAAATTTACAGAGTTATTGCGTAGGGAAATATATACATACACACAGACAGACATACACATTCACTTTTATATATATATATATATATATATATTAATCTTATAATGTTAATCATATATATAACAATTTTAATATTAGTTATATATAAATTATTTATAACAATAATTATAATCATTTTAATAATTTTCATTTCTATACTTGTGCTACTTGACAATTAAAGGACTATAATGTAAGGCATGAGAGTCTCTCAGTTAATATCAAGTGTTCTCCAAATTCAATTTTGATGGAATTATTCTAATAAATTATAGCACCTTCCATATGTTGTTCAAGTCTCTTACCGATATAGAAGTTGAGTGATAACGTAAATGCTAAGCTTTGCTTTTGATATGAGTCACCGATCTGAACATCTCGTTAAGTTAGCCAGAAGCAGAACTGGCTTTGGCTATTGTGCAATCTCTGTGTCAAGTGATCAATCAATTATGTAACCCCTGCTCGGCGTACTACCAAGATATAAAAAGTTACCCATGAGTGATATCCTCTTGATACCAACCAAGAAGTTGTCGGAGAGTTAATTGAATGCCTTATAGTGATTATCTTCGAGTGTTTAAGGACAACCTCGCATCTTCAAACAACAATAATTCAACAGGTATCTCATCAGACCCTGCTTGATTTTTCCGTATTGATCTCTTTAACTCTGCTTTTTGTGTCATCGGCGCTTGAATAATTCATCATATCCTCGACGATCTCCTTTTAAGACATACTATCAATAAATCGATCATTTATTTCAGGTGATTTATCAAATAAATCTCTAAATGTAATGTCGATTACTACATGATCCCTATCAACATTGTTGAAAGGAGTAAAAACATTTGTTATGTGTAAGTGTAATTATAATATATTTCATATCTATGCAATATAAATGTAATATATATATATATATATATATATATATATATATATATAAGTGAACGTGCCTGTGTGTGTGTCTGTGTCTGTGTACATTTCCCTACGCAATAACTCTGTCAATGTTAAGTCTTCAGACACGAAATTTGATATAAAATGTACTGAGTTTTGGGAAAATGTATGCGATCGGTTTTCAGACAAAAATTTGGCTTTTAAGGGATCAAAGTTCAACGATATGACCTTTGAGAACTCTACCAAACTCCGAATATTTTGAGTCTAAGCACTTGACATTTTAGATATATCTTCCTTGGACACCTAATAACTTAATTTGAACCCAAAACAATAAATGTTAAGGGGTCATAATAGGGGTCAAAGTCGAAAAAAAATTGACCGCTTTCGTCTTTACCAAATTACTAAGACATTTGAAATTTTACATAAAGGGTATTCAGAGACAGTGCAAATTTTTTTAACTAGTTTGGGACGAAAGTTTTTAGTTACCAATATATAAATTTATTTATGTATTTATATATGTTTGCATGTCTGCCTAAAACATTCGAGAGAGACGACGGATTTTAACAAGATCAGTATCGCTTTGATGTTCGACCTTTCATACGACAAATATCGAAAAATTGGTTAAAACATTAATATCTTCACCTTCTCTTATACAGGAGGGGGGCCACTTTTTCCGCCAATAGTTTTGAAAGTCATCGCCTCTTTTCGATTGACCAGTCTTAATTTAAACATAAGTCACTTCCGGTTTGGCGGTGGCCGTAACAGCAAAGACGCCAGGTGTTGTTTCCCGTTCTTTTTCTCCTTCCCGATACGGGTTCGAGCCTGCCCTCCTCCTACCATTTTTTTTGCTCAACATACACATCCAAACAACCGGGCAACGCCGGCCTGAAATGCTGGCATAATATATTTCATAGATACTTATTCATGGTGATACAGTACGATATAATAATTCAACTTGTATATATATATATATATATATATATATATATATATATATATATATATACATTTGTCGCCGAAGTTCTCGAAGGAAAATTCAAGCCTATAGCTTGCCTTTGATTGCCAAGTATACGCAAAGACTAAAATCACCAGATAGCCGCCAGATTCTTAGACGCAAGTCTGGGTTTACTGGTTAACTGAACAGATGAACATGCCAGAAGACTGGTTAGTTGTGCGTGTCACAGCTTATCGACGAGTCCTGAAGAGGTTTCGACTAGAAACACAACTTTTCGTCTTTAACCTGGACAGGACTGAAATGAAATACATACACGCATATTTTTATGTTAATGAAAATATGGTTTTCCATTTAGATACAATACCCTACTCGTTTTATTTTTTTCTCACAATAAGTGAAGCGAAAGCAACGATCGATATAAAAACCAAATATAGTTTCGCTTTACGGTTGATATGGGTTTTTTTTAACAAAGACGCGTCTCAATAAAAATAAAACAGCTTTCAGTTCAATGTATTTGAGGATGATGAGAAAATCAAATGCAACGGTCAAAACCAAAAATATATTTGTACTTTATTTTGTTATTGTTGTCCTTTTAAACGAAAAAGACGAATTTCAAGAAAACAAAAGGAAACGCTTTCGTATTTCTATATAATAAGGGACCCTAATACAAAATTCGATGTTAATATGCATATCTATCTATCATTTTTTTACATGGGGATCACCGCTTATCAAGGCCCAGAAGCCACTCGAAGATAAGGGTTAGTCATTGTGATTTTAGCGTAGTAAACCTTAGTGGGAATTTTGTAAATTGGATTACTTAGGGGGACGGTTCAACAAGAACTTGTTCACGTTGGACTTGAAGACAATCAGATTGTAGTCAGCTGGAAAGCAGGCAAACGGAATAGAGTTCCACAGGCGAGCAGTTCTAAGAAAGAGGCCCTGTTCATGGAATCTACGTTTAGGTGTAGGCACAGATAAAGAGTGTGGAAAATTGTTGATAGTGATTCTGGCAAGACGAGTTTTTTCGTGGAAGTCTGGCGATGGGGGACCACAGATCGAAGTTCAGATGAGCACCTGCCATGAAAATAACGATAAAGCAGGGACAGGCTCGCTACGTCTCTTCTCTGGGAAAGGGGTTGCAGAGAAGAGAAAGGACATCCCCCACTAAGCCACGAAGTCTATTTTGAACTCTGTCAAGATAGGATAAGCTGCTTCTAGCAGCTCCTGCCCAAATGTGGCAACAGAACTCCATCGTTGGCCGAACGTGGCTTTTATATAGCTAGAGAACTGCATCAGGAGTGAGATATCTACTGGGGCGGTAGGAGGATCCCGCCATCTCTCCAACGACTTTGGCAATTAATTGGATATACGTGTTCCATTTCAGATCGGGAGTAAAGGTCAAGCGCAAAAGCTTGCCAAAGCATGAAGCCTTCCCAAGATGAGAGCCATTCATTTCGATTGATAACATCTGGGCAGCAGAGCGTTGATGATGTAAAGATAGAAGCTTAGTATTAGATGCATTAAAAGTAACCAACCACTTATTTCCCCGTTGTACCACGTGCTCAAGATCAGAGGAGAGAGAGTCAGAGAACTTGGTCGTTTAGGGTCTGCGAAGTGCTTCCATAGATTGTAGTGTTTCAGCATAAATGTCTACGAATGATCTAAGGATGTGGTCTGGAAGATCATTGATGTAGATCAGGAAGAGAGTTGGACCAAGGATGGACCACTGAGCGACTCCCGCATTAATACTGAGAGCCTCTGATGTCTGCCCTTCAACCACTACTCTTAAGAGCCTATCAGAGAGAAATGATTTAATAGTTAAGAAAACATTTCCAGCTATACCATGACTGGAGATCTTGTGAAGTAGGCCTTTATGCCATATCAAGAGCAATTGTCCGAAAGAGGAAGCCTCCATCGAGGGATTCGCTAATCCTATGATATATAAATGGGAGCACGTCTGCTGTAGATCTAGTAGAACGGAAACCATATTGCATGTCATTAAGAAGAATATTTTTGCTGGGATGGTTGACTACTTCCTTGTTTAGCACAAACTTCAGCAGCTTACTCATGATGCATAGGAGACTTATCGGTCTGTACTGAGAGGGAGATGAGCGATCGCCTGAGTTCTTAAATGCAGGGCATACTGATGAGATTTTCCAAGCTGTTGGGAAACATTTCTTCTTAAGACAACGCTTAAATAATTTTGTAAGTATGGTCGCTAGCTCCGGTTCAAGTCTTTTGAGTACTATGACTGGAATGCCGTCAGGACAAGTTGCTTTCCTGGAATTCAGGTTTTTGATTAGCTTAGCTACATCGCGTACATATATTTGTATGTCACTTAGCATGTTTTCTGATATACAAGGAAATACTGGGGGTTGGCGGCCTTGATCGTAAAAGGTAGAATTAGTTGCAAAATCTTTGGCAAAGAGATTGGCTTTGTCTGATGCTGACGATATTAAGTCAGGTTCATTGATGATAGTTGGGATAGAGCTCACACTTCTGTTGAGGATTCTGTTTTCTATTTGCCAGAACTGATGGGAACCAAGCCGCTACTCAGCTACCTTGGACTTGACAGACTGAGCATATAACTCTCTTGCCTTATTTATTATTTTTTGACAGTGGTTGCTGGCAGTCTTGAAGGCGGCTTTAGTCTCAGTACATCTATTACGTTGGAAGCAATGGAAAAAGTGATTTCTGTGCGCAATGACAGCAGCACATTCTGGGGAGAACTACGGCTGGCTGTTAGTTTTTTTCTGGGACTTTTCCGAGGGTATGAAACTGTCTATGCCTACAATTTACCATTCCGTCAGGTCTGATACTATAGAGGACACATCTTTTTTAAACATGGCACGTAGAGGTAGGTTTTATATAAATGTACGGAAGCTATCCCAGTCAGCCATAGAATATCGATACACTGTACGATAGAAACATATGTCTGAAGACCTATTACATTTTGTTTTTATCTTGACTGATACAACAGAGTGGTCGGAAGGTCCCAGTGGGGACTGAACAGAAGATGAGCACAGCTATGGGCAAGTTGTGAGAAAGAGGACTAGGAGACTTGCATACTGACTGTCAGTGTCGGGAACGCAGTTGGGTTCTTGGACAAACTGACTGAGGTCATAAGCAATAAAGAAATCGTGGCAGAACCTCCCCTCGTCATCGATCTTGTTTGAGTGGGTCAACCATTCCACATTGTGAACATTGAAGTCTCCACAGACGTGGATATTAGCTGAGGGGTACTCAGATAGGACATAGTCAATTTTCTAAGTTATGATATTGAAGATAGTAATTCAACTGTTGGAGGGTCGATAGTGTGCAAATATAAACGCAGTAGTGTGAGCAAGTGCAACCCGGAAGCACATGTAAGGTAAATTAGGATCTTCTCTAGAGATGTCTCTACCACATGGAAAGTCGTCGCATAGGCATATACTCCATGCCCATGGCGATTTTGGGGGTCAGATTTAGAGGTTAAGTTAGAGTATCCTTTAATTACGAATTCATCTAGGGAAGAAGTCGGTCTAATGCCAGTTTCGCTTAGAAATAATAGGTCTGGCTTGGTCTCCTGTAATATAGTTTGAACCTCTGGAAGAAGAACGTAGACCCCTGATGTTAGAAAAGAAGACATGGTAGTAGGGGTATGCGTTGGAAGTTAGAGATCTGGGTTTAATCGAGTATTTTTTCTAAGAACATTTTGAATTTGTGGAGTAGGTCGACAGACTTGCTAAGAGCAGGGCAGAGAGGGAATGTAAGAGAAATAGGAATTAAAATTTTTTGCAGCACATGATAAGGAAAAACCGTAACAATTACCCACTAATATGGAACCGAGAGGCCCCACCTGAAGTAACTACATCGTCCAGAATCCATTCAACAAATGGCAATACAGCAGGCCCGGTACATTGCACCTGCTGATAGGATAGCCTCCTTAGGGGTTAAACCAAGGTTCGGGTCTTTGACTATCAAATGAATAACGTCAGCCCAGTCGAGACGTTTACCTCCAGCTCCCTTATTAGTGACATGGCTACAAGGATAGACAAAGGAACAGAGTTTCAGCATCTCTGGCAACTGTTCACAGAAAGTACTACCCATCTATCTATCTGTCTCTGTCTGTCTGTCTGTCTGTCTGTCTCTCTCTGTTTCTCTCTGTCTTTGTTTCTCTTTCTCTCTCTCTATATATATATATGCATATATATATATATATATATATATATATATATATATATATATATATATATATTATTGTAACAACTACGGAAACGGTATTTCCTATTCTTGTATTATTAAAAGGAAAAAAAATGATGAATGAAACCAAGGAAAATACATCTGCGAAATCATCGCCCCCTATGTAACAGTAAAATCCTGATATGTGAAAATGCAGAAACATAACAGCTCCCCTCGTTGCTTAATAAGAATAAAATATAAAAAACATCGAATAAATCGAGTTGAAAATGCATGACCGGTGACAGCGCCTTTTTGTTTCGGCGAAAAAATTAAAGCATTTTCAAATTGACGTAAACAACGGCCGATCGTATAGTTGTATCATGCAAATAAAAATTCATATAAAAGCACGTCTTCTTGAGCACGACGGAGTCATTCTGTTTCCGATTTTTCTAGATATCCTTAAAAAACTGTAAATACACGAAGCCTCAAAGAAAAAGAAAAAGAAAACAAGAACAATCGCTCCTGACTACACTCAGATGAACCAATAGAAACCGCTTGAGAAGAATATGACTGGACAACAACTTTTGGGCGCCATATATACAACGTGCCAGCCACAATAAAAAAGACCGCGCGGCGAATTGAAAAGGCAACCAGAAAAATCGGAACAAATTAACTCTGTGGTGTTCAATCAGACGTGCTTGAATAATGACTTGCTGTCAATATATATATATATATATACATATATATATATATATACATATATATATATAACACATATATGTTTCAAAATAGAGTTTATTTTGAAAACGACGTTCTTCTTCCGTTTTTGAAGGAAAACATAATCGTTGATATTGTCAGAATTTATTTTAAATAATAAATAAGCAATGACTTCTTAGATTTAGTATACCCACGACGGGTCATTTTTTTAATTAATTTTTGCAGTTTTACAAATATTGTAAACGAACTTTACTGGGTTTTTTTTCGTAATAAGAGAATATTTTGATATCTTCATAGTTTCTTTGAAATTACTTATTTAATTTAAAATTAAAGGGCTCAACGAAGAAAAAAAAACGCTGTCAAAATTATTTTTAACAGATATAAGATTTGTTCGAGATGTATGATTTTGGGCGACTTATTCAATTCGGCAGACGATCATTTTGGTGCCTTCTCATTAGTTGTTTTAGGTCACGTGATGTAAACATAGCAAATCAATGTTTTCTTGATCAGTAAATTTGTAAAGATATTGTAAGATTAGAACACATATATGTTTCAAAATAGTGTTTAATTTGAAAACGACGTTCTTCTTCCGTTTTTGAAGGAAAACATAGTCGTTAATATTGTCAGAATTTATTTTAAATAATAAATAAGCAATGGCTTCTTAGATTTAGTATACCTACGACGGGTCTTTTTTTAATTAATTTTTGCAGTTTTACACAGGTCTCCAATCAGATCGCTTGCTGACATGTGTGAAGACTCCATGTGAGCCAATAATAATAATAATAATAATAATAATAATAATAATAATAATAATAATAATAAGAAGAAGAAGAAGAAGAAGAAGAAGAAGAAACCCAAATACACAAACATAAAAAAGAAACCAAAGTGATCAACAGGAAGAAAGCAATATGGAGAAAACGGAATATTGGAAATATAACTGACAGGGAGAAGCTAAACAAGAAACATGATGAACTGGATAAAAAAATAAATTAATTAAAAGAAGCGAGATTGAGGCGATATGGATATAAATAAATCTGAACAATGCAAACAAAACAGAACATTTGAAACTGATGAAAGCCAATTCTACCAAAATGTGAACGGCGGAAAAACAAAAACAGAACAACCAAATCCGACAGAAACAAAACTCTACTGGAGTAAACTATGGGAAGAGCGACGAGATCACAATAGAAGTGTCGAATGGCTGAAATACATGAAAGAAGAGTTACAACAAATAGAAGAAGGAACAGTGAATAAAATCAACAAGGAAACCCTTAAGAAAACCATAGGAAAAATGGCAAACTGGAGAGCACCAGGGCACGGTAAAATACGTGCATACTAGTTCCAAAAATTCACAAACTTACACGAAAGGTTAGCCCAAAACATGAGAAGATGTATACAGGAAGCAAACGCACCAGACTGGATGACAAAAGGTAGAACCACACTGCTACAGAAGGACACGGAGAAAGGAACCGTCCCTGTCAACTATAGGCCAATCACGTGCTTACCAACTATGTGAAAGATACTGACAGCACAACTAAGGGAACAAATCTACCACTCTCTGAATAACCGTGGGCTCATCCCCAATGAGTAGAAAGGATGCCAAAAAAGGAAAAAGAGGAACACATGATCTGCTATATATAGATCAAAAGATCCTAAAGGAGGTAAAAAGGAGGATAAAGAATTTAGCCATGGCCTGGATCGAGTACAAAAAAGCGGTCGACAGGATCCCCAAAGCATGGATAATAGAATGCCTAAAAATGTATAAAATCCCAAGCGGGATCACCAGTGTAATAGAAAATGCAATGAAAACATGGAGACTGGAAATGGCAGCTGATGGACAACATGTAACAGAAATTAACATACAAAGAGGCATCTTCCAAGGAGACTCACTATCACCACTACTGTTCCTCATAGCCATGATGACTTTGAACAGTATTCTGAGAAAGTGCCAAGCCGGATACGAGTTCACCAATACAGAGGAAAAAATGAAGCATCTGATGTACATAAACGATCTGAAACTTTTTGCAAAGACCGGAAAGGAGCTGGAGACGCTAATTAACACTACCAGGATCTTCAGTTATGTATCCAAATAAAATTTGGAATGGAAAAGTGCGCACAACTAGTTATAAGAAAGGGACAACTGGAAATGACAGAAGGCATGGAACTACCCAAGCAAACAGAAATGAGGACACTAGGGGAACAAGACGACTATAAATACTTGGGAATTCTGGAAGCGGAGAACATCAGAGCAACAGAAATGAAAGAGAAAATTGGAAAAGAATACCTCAGAAGCACAACAAAACTGCTGGAAACGAAATTATATAGCAGAATCTTAATAAAAGCTATAAATACATGGACAGTATCACTAGTAAGATACTCTGGACCGTTTACAGGATAGACAAAAGAAGAACTGCGACAACTCGACCAGAAAACCAGGAAACTCATGACCATGCATAATGCACTACACCCAAAGTGCGATATTGACAGACTGTACGTGAAAAGGAAAGACGACGGGAGAGGACTGATCTGTATAGAAGACTGTGTGAAGGACACGAAAAAAGGACTAGATAAATACATAATGCAAAAAACTGAAAGGATAATTATGGCAACGAGAGACCCTGAAAAAGCCAACAAAACAGAAAACAGAGAGACAAACGGCAAAACGAGAAAAGAGAAATGGGAATAGAAACAACTCCACAGAAGATTCATAAGAATGACAAAAATGAGAATAACGAAAACAACTGGACATGGATGCGAAAATGAAATATAAACCGAGAAACTGAATCCCTAATAACTACATCACAAGATAACTCGATAAGAACCAACCATATCAAAGCAAGGGTCGATAAAACACAAGAAAAAAGCAAATGCAGACTACGTGGACAAACGAAACGATAATCCATATAGTAAGTGAATGCAGCAAACTGGCCCAATAAGAATACAAAAACAGGTATGACCAAGTAGGGATGGCGGTGCACTGGGAATCGTGCAAACGACTAAATTTTGAGCGTACAGACAAATGGTACAACTATAAACCCGCACCATCACTCGAAAACGAGAACAACAAAATCCTATTGGACATGGACATACAGACGGACGCATCCATCCAAGCAAGACGACCAGATGTCGTAATAATTAATAAGAAAGAAAAATCCTGTCAAATCGTAGACTTTGCTGTCCCAGCTGACCACAAAGTGAGTATGAAAGAAAAGGAGATACGAAGCAAATACACAGAGCTAGCCAGAAAGTTAAAAGGGATTTGGATGATGAAGAAAATCATAATAGTACCGATAAATGTAGGAGCACTAGGAACAATTACTAAAAACTTCGAAAAAAGAATGTCAGAAATTGGAATCAGAGGAATAACTGCAAAAGTACAACGACTAACGATAATGAACACGACGGAAAACATAAGGAAAACCCTTGAATGTGGAGAATAATATAAGAATACAATATAACGAATAAGCGTTACAGGGAATGAAGAACACCGAAGCTGCATATCTACAAGTTCTACACCCCTATTATGCATCCCCCCCATTATTTCATCACCGCTACCCCCAATAAAAAAGACATAGCAAAGAGCCGAGAAGGGTCAAGAAGCACTGAAAGACCAAGGAGAGAGCGCTAGCCAGACTTGTGTGAGAGCTCCATGTGAGCCGCCAATAATAATAATAATAATAATAATAATAATAATAATATAGAATGAAACAATAAGATTGTTTAAGAGTAATCTCTAAAAAAAAAGTTAATTAAAGGTTTCTTGAGCTCAAATGATTTTTAATTTGTAATATAAATCCAAAGAGAAAAAATGTTGGTGCCTTTTCGTTGAGTCATGTCGTATAAATAAAGTACATCAATATATTAAGCTATTTATGGCTTTTTTTTCAGCAGTTTCAATTTCAGATACTTCTATATCTGAGTAAAGGACTTCGCTAAACTGTATTCCTTAAATTTTTCTTAATCTGGCAAGATTTCTGAAAAAAAAAAAAACTAAAAAAACTTTTTTCAATAGACTGTCCGACAAATTTTTAGTAGAAAAAAAAGATTGTTTGCATCCTTCTTTGTAAAATTTTTTAACGCCCCGAAATAGGTCTTTATGCTAAAAGAAAATGTCGCCCACTCTTAAAAAGGAAAACAAAGCTAATAAATGTATAAGCACTCAAAGCAAGACCCCAAATTGTTTTTTTTGTAAACATTTTCAGTAGATTTTTTTGTGTGATTTTTTTTTATTTATTGAATTCGAACCATGCATACTTGTCTCTTTTACCATTTTTTTCTTTTAATGTGTTTGCCTCTTTAAGTATTTGTCTTTTTAAAAAATAATTTTCTTGTTCAATTGATGCACGAGTTATATAATAATTCAAGCGATTTTTTTCTTTTGTTTACTCTAATTCAGAGAACAGTAAACGGACTTGTTTATTGCAATGCATATTTAAGATTAAGCAAATATTTTCTTCATTTCAGATGTTTAATGGATATATTTTTCTCATTATGCATATAGCTAATTAAGTTTAAATATATGTATTTCTAACTATGCATACATCAGTCCTAGTATTTTACGTGTAAAATTGTTAAAAGCATATTTTTACAGATAATACCAAAAGAAATTATTTTTAATTTTTAATTCGTGCATCGTTGAATTTGGAGATTTCATTTTTTACAGGATTGATTCCAGAGCTTTTTCTGTTTTTGAATGAAATTGTAATCGTTGCTAATGCATTGTATAACCGATTTATTAGAATTGCCTTAGATTTTATTGAAATTATATTAATAATAGATTCCCCTACTGTTAATTCACATGTGAGAATGCTTCATTTTACAGGGTGATGTAGAAACTGTAGTTAAATTCATTAAAACTTCTACTTATCTTGCTTTTTACAGAATAAAAACAGCTAATAAAATTGTCGATTCTATTAACGTTCGTAATGTACAGATAATTAATTCGTATATCGGGTCAGAAATGGACGACGATTTTATTTTTAGACACAAGAAGAATGAAACCTTATTGCAGGCCAATATAGTCGCATTTTTAAGTAATGTGTTTGACAATTTAGAGAAGGAGACCGCCCCAGATAATTCGAACTTATTGGTCTCCCAGTAAAACGTGGCCTCCAAATTAAAATGCTCCCTTTTCAACCCATAGGTTCTAGCTATGAGTAAACTGGCTTATTTAAACTTTTTAAAGATATTATATAAGTGTATGATTAGTATAAATATAAGGCTCTCAAATTAGTTTTATTAAAAATCATGTGGAGGGCTATGCCCAAAAGATTATACATCATTTGTCTATATCCAATGCAAATTATGATATTGCATTAGAAATATTTAGCTAATTTTTTTAGTAGGGATTATATAATAAATAATATTTTAAATCAATTATATCTACTATAAATAGTATTTTAAAGAATTAAAGAACATGATATCAGCTTGGTGAAAATGTCTATAACAGGAATCCAATAGCAAATCTACGGATTGTGAAATTCCTTTAAATTAGATTCTGTAGCAGAAGATACATCAGAGGGCAAATTTATTCGTGAATTTTGATAAAGTTCATATTTTTTTAAAATGTTAGAATAGTTGGGAATAATTATCTTTCTCTAAGTAACATATTTGATAATTATGTTGAAATGATTAGAAATAGTTAGACTTCTTATAAGGCTCCTTCAGAAACGACAAGACCCCTAATAGATTTTTTTACACCTTATTCCTCTAATAATATTGCCTTTTGAAATAATTCTCACAGAAAAATAAGTATCCCTGTTTAATCGCAAGATAATATTTCTACTCTGAAAATTCCATGCTAAATCTTCAAGTATATATTATAAATGCAATTTTTGTAAGACAAAACGTCATGCAGGTTTTCATTGTAAAATTTATCAAACTGTACAGGACAGATTGTCTACGTGCACTGTCCTCAAGTTGTGCAAAAAGTGTTCAATCCCTAATCATTTCACTGTTTGTTTACGGCATGCTGGAAATATAGAAAACAGGATCACGCGGGCCTATTTTATTCAAATTTAGACAAGTCGATTTGACGGAGATTTGAATCCATATATGCAGTTGGATGAGGAACATTTTTTATTGCTCATAGTATAGGTATCTGCTCTTGTTAATAACATCAAACGTAAGTTTAATTGTTTGGATAATCAACGTTTTTGTCTGTTAAGCAAATTATGCAGCATATTGAGATTTAAACCTGATTCCTCACCTAGAAAAAATAATTAATTAAGACCCGTTTTAAATTTATCCTCAAATTGTTGAAATAGTTTGGCTTTCTAATTAAATACTCTTATAATTTATCTGTGGTTCCTTTCCTCGTTGATGATATTTTGAATTTGAATTTTAATTTTTCTGAATTAAAAATTACCTCGAAAATTAAAATAAAAAATGGCCATCAATTGTCGATTAATGTTTCAAACATTCATAACAATAGCCTTATAGTAGCTGGGGTGTTGGTAAGTGATGCTTTGAGCGTTTTCGGATTAATAAAATCATTGAATTGTGTTATATTATCAAAAGGATTAGTACCTTTTGGTGACATTTCAAATTTTTAGGTTGATAATGCCTTTTCCTTTGATAAAGAGTTTCATAGTTTGAATGCAACCAAGTAATTTCAAGTAATGCTGGGTGTCCTGAGACTTACGCGTGTCATGTTCCGGACTCCCGAACGAAGATGAAGGAGGACATTAGTTATATTACTGTGAGAAAATGTGGAGTTACTGCAAAAGATGATTCGGAAATTTGGAAGGAAAATGTGGCAATTAAACCGCAGAAAGTTGTGATTTGAACTGTTTCAATTCTGATGAGAAAACACAACTTTTGATTAGTACTTTATCTACTGTTTCAGAATGGCTTCAGTTTTTTATATAGAAAAATTGTCTGAACCATGAAATGTTTCTACTTTAATATTTAAATTTGTTTACACTTTAAAACAATATAATTTTTATTCTGCATTAGCTGCCAGGATATATTGACTTGAATTGATACACTCGTCATTTCCTTCTAAACATTTTTTATTGAATCCTTCCGCGAGGGCACTGAGTTCTAGGTTTCATCTGTTGTTCGATAGTAATGGATTGATTAGATCAAAAGGTAGAATTTAGGAGTCAATTATTTTTTCTTATTATTTTTGTAAAAAATGTAATTCCATGTGTTTTAATTATACTAAGGTTACTAATTTACACCAAAATAGAAGAAATTCTGTCAAACCCCATACAGGAACAGATTTTACGGACAATTTGTGGGAAAAAGAACAAGACACAATGAAGGAAACGCATATGTTGATATTTACATAATTTAATGTGAGAACTACCGATATGAAGTTGGTTGATGAATTGTCTACACATGCCGTGATTCTTTCCTTTGTGAGATTTTGTAAAATTTATATTACATTCCTACCTATATTTAATCTGACAATGCTGGTTGTAATATCATTTGTGAAGTATGTGTGTCTGCTGAATTTGAGGAAAAAATCAGTTCATACAACACAAAACCATTCCTGTGTATTCAGTTGAGTTTGGAAGTGTATGGAAGCGTCTTATTAAAACTGTAAAATGTTTTTGTATATGTTGGGAAGGAAAAAAACTACCACACTTTACGTTACTGACGATGTTATCAGATATTCAGAATTCTGTTAATTTACGCCCCCTAACTTATAGATTCTAGTTTTTATGTTATTTCTCTAAATGAGCTCCTTATCCTCATTGCAAAAATTCTGTAATTGTAAATTTTGATGATAGGTTCGTTAAAGAATAATTATCTCATAGGTTGTATCATATAGATAGCTTAGAAGAAAATGGAGATTTCTTAATTAAAAAATATCCACTTATGGCATTTACATAATTTGAGAAAATAATCTCGTTATCTTTATCAAATTGACTTTAAAAATAATATTAAAACGATTGATTTAGTGCTTATTAAAAATCCAGCCAATTTTCGACCCTATTAGCCTTTAGGTAGAGTTGTTGAGGTATAGTCGGCAATGATAATTGTATAATATCTGCTAATATTAATAAACCAGATGGTAATATTCAGTTTTATTCTCTCAAAAATTCTTCTTCTTTTGGAGATAACTCATTCTCACCAAAAAGACATTTCCTTGAACAAGTTACAGATGTACTTTAGAGAATACTGCTGCCAGTAGTTTTCTATTTGTAAATCCAAAAATGACAACAGTATTTTTAATTTGGTATGTTATTTTGCCGAAGATTGAGATATGGCCACACCTAATGTTGACGAAGTCGAATTAAAGAAATGTTCCCGTTTCCTTTATTGTTTTTACAGGAGAGTTTCAGAACTTATTTTAAATAATAAATAAACAATGGCTTATTAAATTTAGAATGCCCACGAAGGGTCATTTTTTATTAATTTTTGCAGTTTTTTAATTTTGTGAGCGAACTCTGCTGATTACTTCATAATAATTAAGTATTTTGATATCTGCAGAATTTATTTGAAATATCTTACTTCATTTAAAATTGAAGGGTCAACGAAACACTTTTTAAAGTGTATTTTTTAAGAATTATAGATTTTTGCGAGATGCGTTATTTTAGGCGGGATTTTTTAATTCAGCAGACGATCATTTTGGTGCCTTCTCATTGAGTGTTTTTGGTCACGTCGTGTAAACAAAGTATATCGATGTTTTCTTGATCAGTAAAATTTACAAACATTTTCATATTGGAAAATATTTCTGAGCGGAATAGTTCAGGTTTTTTTCTAATCTCCGGAGTAACATTTCCATTTTTTAAATGTTCTTTCGTTTAAGCCTTTCTCCCGTTTTCGCTAACTCGATATATCGAGAGGAAATGAAAATGTATTAACAAGTCAAGCCGATTAATCTTAAAATTGATTTATTTTAGCTTTCATATGTTTTCGTAAAAAAAACCCATCCTACCGGGAAATGCCCCTGGCTAATGAATTAAATATTTAATCAAAATATTTAAAAGACTAGAAATATTGTAAAATTGCAATATGTGTTTTAAAATATTTTCGAAGAAATCCGAAATATTAAAAAATATTTTCAGTAAAACTTGAATGGGGTTCGCAGAGAGAACCCAGATCTTTCATGTAAAAATCTGAATGTTTGTAATCTCCGTGACGAAATTATTTACACACTAATAATTATTTTCGTAAATATGATGATAATGATGATGATGTTGATGTTGTTGATGATGATGATTAAGATGATGATAATAATAATAATAATAATAATAATAATAATAATAATAATAATAATAATAGAGAATGAAGCAAGAAAGTTATTTCTCTAAAAAGAAAGTTAACGGAATGTTTCTTGAGCTCAAATGATGTTTTAACATGTATTCAAAGAAAGAATATATAAAGCTATAATAAGCTATTTTAGGCTAGGTGTTTCACCATTTTTTATTTTCAGACGTTTAACAATCTTTTTTTTACTAAACTGTTTTTTTTTAAGTTTCCTAAGTATGGCAAGTTTTCCGTAAAGAAAAAAAACAAAAACAAAAGGACTTTTTTCAATAGACTTTCTGACAAATATAAGAAGAAAATAAAATAAAAAATGTTTTCTTAAAAAAATTGTTTGTATCCTACTTTGTAAATCTTTTACCTGGTTCCAAATCTTTATGCTAAAAAAGAATATCGTCTGCTTCTACTAACTAAACGAAGCTAATAAATATATAAGCACTCAAAGCAATGATCCAGAATTTTTCTGTAAAAACTGTGAGTAGATTTTTTTTGTTATACATTTCATTTTTATTAATCGCATTTGGACATGTATGCATTGGCTTCTTTTATCATTTTCTCTTTGATTACTTGTCTTTTTTTAAATAATATTTATGTTGAATTGTGCACCAGTTATTTAATCATTCTAGCGATAGTGTTATTTTTTTCTTTTTATTCTTATTTAGAGAACAATAAACAAACATGTTTATTGCAATATATTTAAGATTAAGAAACTTTTTCTTGATTTAAAAGTTTTAATGAATATATTTTTCTTATTATGCGTACAGTAAATTACTTTAAGATATATATTTTTCTCAAGGAATTTAGATTTATTTAACATTTTTTATCCGTTTTTGGAATATTTTTTGTCGTTAGATGTTACACAGTTAAATGCGCGTTTCTTTCCCTATGGTCCTGGTTGTGTTTGTCTTTTTTTTGAATATTTATATATGCATGTTATGCAGTTGTGTTTTTTTTTACATAGACGTCACCACTTATCAAGGCCTATAGGCCACTCAAGGATAAGGGTTATAGAGTGTAGAGTAGTCAAAAGGACAATATAGTAATCGATAGTAATGGAAGTTCGGTAAATTTGTTAACTTAAGTGGAACGGCTCATCAGAAACTTGTTCACGTTGGACTTGAAGACAACCATATTATAGAAAGCTGGAAAGCAGGAAAACGGAAGACAATTCCACAGGCGTGCGGTTCTAAGGAAGAAGCTTTGATCATGGAATCTATGTTTAGGTTTAGGTACAGATAAAGAGTGGGGAAAATTATTGATAATGTTTTCAGCTAGTCTAGTGTTTCTTGTGAAAGTTTGGCGAGGGGGGACCATAGATTGAAGCTCAGTCGAACACTTTCCATGAAAATAACGATAAAGCAGAGACAAACTCGCAACATCTCTTCTGTGAGACAGAGGTTGCAGCGAAGAGAAAAGGGCATCTCCCACCAGGCCCCGAAGTCTATTTTGAACTCTATCAAGGCAGGACAAGTCTTTTCAAGCAGCTCCTGCCCATATGTGGCAACAGTACTCCATCCTTGGACGTATCTGGCTCTTATATAGATAGAGAATTGCATCAGCAGTGAGATATCTACTGGATCGATAGAACGATCCGACCATTTTTCCAGCGGCCTTGGCAACAGATTTGATGTACGTATTCCATTTAAGATCAGGAGTAAAGGTTAAGCCCAGAAGCCTGTCAAAACTTGAGGCCTCCTGAAGACGAGAGCCATTCATTTCAATTGATGCCAGATGGGGATCAGAACGTTGATGATGTAAAGATAGAAGCTTGGTTTTAGATGCATTAAAAGTAACCAGCCACTCCTTTCCCCATTGTACAACGTGATCAAGATCAGAGGAGAGAGAAGCGGAGGGAACTTGGTCGTTTACTGTCTTAGATGTGCTACCATAGATGGTAGTGTCATCAGCAAAAATGTCTACGAATGATGTAAGGATGTGATTTGGAAGATCATTAATGTAGATCAGGAAAAGAGTTGGACCCAGGATCGACCCCTGAGGGACTCCAGCATTTATACTGTGAGCTTCTGATTTTTGTCCATCAACTACTACTCTTATGAACCTATCAGAGAGAAATGATTTAATAATTGAGAAGACATTTCCAGCAATACCATAGCTGGAGATTCGCTAATCCTATGAGATATAACTGTAAGCACATCTGCTGTAGATCTAGCAGAACGGAAACCATATTGTGAGTCACTAAGAAGGTTATTTTTGCTGAGATGGTTGATTACTTCTCTATTTAACACAGATTCCAGCAACTTACTCATGACGCACAGGAGACTTATTGGCCTGTATTGAGAGGGGGATGAGCGATCACCTGAATTCTTAAATACAGGGCATACTGATGAGATTTTCCAGGGTGATTGGAAGCAATTCTCCTTAAGACAACGTTTAAACAGTTTTGTAAGTATGGGTGCTAGTTCTGGTAGAAGTTTTTTGAGTACTATAATTGGAATATCGTCAGGGCCGGTTGCTTTACTGCAATCAAGGTTTTTGATTAGCTTGGCAACATCACATACAGATATTTGTATATCACATAGTGTATTTTCTGATACAGGAGGAAATATTGGGGGTTGGCAGCCTTGGTCGCAAAGGGTCGAATTAGCTGCAAAGTTCTTGGCAAAGATTTTGGATTTGTCTGATGCTGACGAGATTACCTCAGGTCCATTGATGATAGTTGGGATGGAGCACACACTTCTGTTCAAGATTCTGTTTACAATTTGCCAAAACTGGTGGGAACCAAGCCGCTGCTCAGCTACTTGGGGCTTGACGGACTGAGCATACAACTCTCTTGCGTTCTTTATTACTTTCTTACAATGGTTGCTGGCAGTCCTGAAAGCGGCTTTAATTTCCATACATCTATTACGTTGGAAGCAGTGGAAAAAGTTATTTCTGTGCGCAATAGCAGCAGCACATTCTGGAGATAACCATGGCTGGCTGTTAGGTTTTTGCTGGAACTTTTTCGAGGGTATGAAATTGTCTATACCTACAATTAACCATTCAGTCAGGTCTGATACTATAGACGACACATCCTTTTTAAACATGGAACGCAGAGGAAGATCCGTTATAAATGTACGGAAAATATCCCAGTCAGCCATAGTGTATCGATATACTGTACGATGGAGAGGTACGTCAGAGGACTTATTACATTTCATTTTTATCTTAATTGATACCACTGAGTGGTCGGAAGATCTAAGAGGAGACAGAACGGAAACTGAACATTGTTCAGGGCAAGTTGTGAGAAAGAGGTCTAGGAGACTTGCATACTGGCCGTCATTGTCGGGCACACGGGTGGGTTCGTGAACAATCTGAGTGAGGTCATATGCAATTGAGAAATCATGACAGAATCTCCCCTCATCATCGGTCTTGTTTGAGTCGGTCAACCATTCGACGTTGTGAACATTGAAGTCTCCACATACGTGAATGTTAGCTGAAGGATATGCTGATAGAACTTGGTCAATTTTCTCAGATATGCGTTTAAAGATAGTAACTCCGCTGTTATGGGGGCGATAGAGAGTAAATATAAATGCCGTAGTGTGAGCTAGTGCTACTCGGAAGCACATATAGGGCAAGTTAGGATCTTCTCTGGAGATGTCCCTACCACATGGAAAGCCATCTTTTATATAGGCACATATTCCATGCCCATGGCGATCTTGGGGGTCAGTTTTGGAAGTTAGGTTAGAGTATCTTTTAATTACGAACTCATTTAGGGAAATAGTCTGTCCAATTCCAGTTTCACATAAAAAGAATAGGTCTGGTTTAGTCTCCTGTAATTGGGCTTCAACTTCTGGAAGGTTAGAACGTAGACCCCTGATGTTGGAGAAGGAGACATGGTAGTGGGGGTCTACGTTGGAAGTTTCAGATCCGGGTTTAATCGTGTATTTGTTATTGAAACTTTTCATGATGGAATTTTGGAGTTTGTGGACTAGGTCGTCAGATTTGCTTAGAGCAGGACAGAGAGGGGAATACAAAGAGAGAAAAGTAACGAAGAATTTTTTTTGTAGCACATGATAAGATAAAGCCGTAACAATTACCCAATAATATGGCATCGAGAGGCCCCACCAGAGACTACTGCATGGTCCAGAATCCATTCACCAAATGGCAATACAGCAGCCCCAGTACTTTGCACCTGCTGATAGGACAGCCTCCTTAGTGGTTAATCCAAGGTTCGGGTCCCTGACTATCAGGCGGATAACGTCAGCCTAGATAAAACGTTTACCTCCAGCACCCTTACTAGTGACATGGCTACAAGGATAGACATAGAACAGAAAATTTCCGCCATCTCTGTGGACTGTTCACGCAAAATACTGCCAACCTAGAATACAGCTTTTTCTTCTCCCTTTGTCAGAAAAATCACTCATTAAAAAAATGAGGACTGAGTGACAAATAAAGTGAAGCGAGAGTAACTAGAGCTGGTTGGGATACTTATACATAGGTATTTACGGCGGACATGGCACCTTCTCATTGGCTTTACCTTCCCCTTCTTCCTCCATTTCCCCATCTTCTCGTCGTGCATTCCCATCTTCATCATTGTACTGAGAAATTCCGAAGGTAAAAATTATATAAATTTTAAAAATAATTTCAATATATTTTACATACCATTTTTTCATAATAAATTTCTATATTCTGCATGTCACAAATAGACAAATAAAGAAAAGTTATTAACGTTTATACACTTCGTATGCATTTTCTATCCATTTTCATATATATATATATATATATATATATATATATATATGTATATATATTATACTAGGATTTCACAGATTATTTTATACGGTATATTGCTAGTTCGTATAATTTTTTCTCTGCCCCACATTTATTCAATAATTTCATTCAATATTTTTCTCTCCTTTGTTTGTTTGTTTATTTATTTTTTCCAGTTGCTGCCTACTCTCCTTTATCTTAAATTGATTAATTTATATCGAATTTCCCAATTTTGTTTTTTCCAATGTGTTTTATTTAGTTAATCCCATTCTGTATTTAAAAAAAAATACTTGTGTCCATTCATTCCGGGTATTGCTTGGATTTTCTTTTGTTTTTTTTTACTACTTTTTTATTAACATTATCCCGTGTTTTATTTCCTCTATTTCGGAGTACATCGTCATTTTCTTGGTTTTCTTTTATTTATCCTGTCTTTTCTTTATATTTTTCAATCTATCTTTCTAATGATTTTATTTCCTTTTCAATAAGTCTACATTACAATTATTGCTTTCTCCGTGTCTATTGTTATTAATCTTATTTTCTTGTTCACCCCCCCCTCTCTCTCTCTCTCTCTCTCTTCAAGCCTACATCTTTTTTGGTAATATTCGATGAATTCTCAAATTTCCTTTTGCCATCAGACTTCACCTAATCTTATTTCGTTATCCCCCTCCTGCCCATCGATAAGCTGATAATAACTTTTATATCCCCGAAAGCAAATCTTAAGAATTCCAAAGATTAACTGATTGGAACGGAGAGAATGTTGAACAGGAAACATCATTCGTTTCCCTCTTTTATGTAAACTGATAAAGTATTCCCTGTTTTCTTGGTCATTAATATCAAAGTTTTCTTAGACCGTCAGCAATTAAGGTTTTGTTTCTTTTTCACCACATCCTATGCGTCTCTCAAACGTTGTGAAGATCAATTGCTATTGGGCAAGTACACAAATTGAGAACAACGTCTTCAATACACTAACCAGCAGCATTAGCATCATTGGTCGACTGTGGCGTCCATCTTGGACACCGGAGATCCGACTACTCTGAAACAGCGACACTTTTTTCTAAACTTTTTATAGTCATCATAATCGATCGCTCCCTCCTCAATCTCCAAAAATAATCCACAGCCAAATACAAGGAAGTTTTTACTAAATATAAAAACGTACTTTATTCGTCATAAAGATAATCGTTATTTTAGTATCTAGGTGTTAATAAATATATAAATTCTTCATTTATTTCTAGTACAGAATATAATATATATAATAAAAGTCAGATAATGTATATCTGTAAATATATTTCTCCATATAATATATATATATATATATATATATATATATATAATATCATAACAATAAATTAATAATAAATCAAATCAATAACACCTCCTAATTTATCAAACATTATACCTTTCAAATCAATAGTTCATAGCCAAATCTACTTCATCAGCTACATATCACAAATCCATTATGCGTGTTATTTTGCAGATATTATAACACTTTCCGGCTTGCAGCATAATCATAGTCACAGAATATCGGAGATATTTTCACTTACAAACAGATTTACTACTGTTACAATCACCTGATTGTTATTAATTGTGTTATGCTTTGACATTTTGTATTTCATTTTGTCAGTTGCTTATTCTAGCTTTTGAACATATATATGATCACACTCTTTAATAATTATTTTCGTATTCAGCATGTATTATAAATATTTCCATTTATCAGAATATACAGATAGCAGTAATTGTGACCATCAGCATTATTCTAGGTATCCTAGAAAAACAGTTACTTATGTTTTAAGACATGTTTATTTATTTTTTTCATTTCATTATTTTTAATTCGACTTTGGTCACACAACATAATTACTAAATAAGAGTTTGCATACGATGTTCATCCCCTTTTAAAGTTTTTAATTTTTATAGTTTTAAGCGATTAATAAAATAGAGTAGCGAAAATGAATGCACTGAACATGGAATTTCGCTACACTTGTTAATAGTCGCTCGCATCAACTGCTCATCGCCATGCCTTCGTGAATTGCCTTTCGAAATCAAGCCAGAAACACAACGGTTTAGACGTTAAGTCGAACTGAGGATATTCTGATTCTTCAAGTTCCTTAACTGTTATATATCTGGGCGTCATAATAGAAAATGTGCCAGACGCATCCCACCTATTTATATTTACCAGACGGAATGGGCCGTCCATCTGAACGCCCACGTTTTAGAACTTGAACAGAGGTGTGTCTAACAGTTATCTCCCCTGCCATGTTATGTATACCTTTCTCTACGTATGCCATTCCCTTTCCGAAAATTCAAGTGAGCGGAAATGAAGTAAACCAATTAGTGTGCAATAAGATCACGCGCGGCGATAACGTCAATAGCAATTCATTCAAACGTAGATTCCATGAGCAGAGCTTCTTTCTCAGAAGTGCACGATTGTGGAACTCTCTTCCGTTCGCCTGTTTCTCACCTGACTACAACTTGGATGCCCTCAAATCCAACATAAACAAATTCCTAACAAACCGCAACCTTAAGTAAGACACTCTATCAAATCTCCAATACTAATGATTACTACAATACTATCTCATTGTTTACTGTACACGAAATAACCCTTATCCCTGAGTGGTCTCCGGGCCTTGATAAGTTGTGACTCTCATGTAAAAAAAAGAATTCAAGGTATTCTTTGGTCTCTCCTAAACACGCGAAAAACCGAACGTCTTACGAAGAGTACCACGTCATGAATCTATGGCGGTTAAAGCGAACCCCAAAATCACTGTGTCCAGATCTAACTCATGTAAAGTTAAGTTATTCAAAGTATAGATTTTTATAGTAAAATCAAAAGGCAGAACTCTAAAAACAAATATAAGTTTGAAGTTCTCTTTGTTCACCCGATGCTTAACCTATTGAGTATAGTATGAAGTTTTTGTTGGAGAGATTGCGCCATTTGATGTGGTAAAAACATTTTGCATTATAAATCCTTAGTCGTTGTGTTACATTATTTTGCCGTCCATGTGCCTCACTTTTTTCATGCCGATGCTAATTTGAATGTAAGACAACGACATCCATCTCAAATCACTTCACCCTGAGAATTCTTTCTTAAAATTCCTCAGCTTAACATTCACGGCATTATTAAGTGGAACAAATATATTGAGGACATTGCGAACATCTACTGCAAAGAAGGTAGGTTCCCTCTGTCGTGTTAACAGACTACTCACGCCTGAGAGCATCCTATGCCTCTACAAAGCCACCATTCACTCATGCATGGAGTATTGTTGCTATTACCGGTTTATCCCTCTCGATATAGGGTCTAAAAAGAGTTTTCCATCTAATAGGTCCCACTTTGTCAACTAAATGCCAAACCCTGTCCCATCACCGCAAATTTGTATCCATGTGCCTGTTTTACAAGTATTTAAATCGGATGTTATTTGATAAACTCTTTGCACTTGTGCCCCCTTGACATACATGTCTCCGTGAAACCGTGTTAGCAACATAATAACACCTCATCAGTGTTAAGGTCTCTAAATGCAGACATTTTTCTACTCTAATACTTTCTTCCGTCGAACAGCTAGACCCTGGTCTTCCTTTCCTGCTACCTATTTCCCCGATTGTATAAACATAACATAAACCAACATCTTGTTAATCTTTTCTAGTCATGATCCCACGTAGTAGCTCCATCCATCCAAGTATCATAAAAGCTGTAGTTATCACGGCTGACATCTTTTATTATTTATACATATTTATTGGTACGTTACGAGACTACAAATCTCATAGAGTCATACCATTCTGCACAGGGGAGTTTTATCTGAATTAAGTTCTTCAAAACGTACTGTTATGATATCTATTAACTTAATTAAAACCTTCTAACAGAGATCGAAGTGTAGTATGTCTTACTGCACTTCATTTTTCTGTATCTTGACTATAAAAGAGAACAGATTTTATACTTATGTAATTGTTTTTTGTTTTTCAATGCAATGATATATTTTTCTAGGAAGCGGTTTGTTACACATTAAAGCTTTACTTTATGTATAAGTTTGCGCGGTTGATAGCAAGTATGTAAGAACTATACATAATACGCTTTGCTTATATATGTTCCTGATAGAAGAATTGCATTAAAGGTAAACACAGCTCTAAATTATATTATCTAAAGTGTATTTTAACTTATATAAAACAGAGTGATATTGGCTTCTCCAAAATCTTGAACATATCACTAACTTAATAAGTATGATCATATTAAACTAATTATATATTTCTAGATCTACTTTATCGACGAATAACACTTTCTAGATAATTGCGATATACAAGTTAACAGCTGCAGTAGACATTTCCGCTAAGCAGGTCATTAGTAGTTTCAATTAACATATATATTACACAAACGTCTGTATATACGAAATGTCTTTTCCATATATTTTGTATATTTCATTTCTCATAAATTATTTTCTCCAAACTTCTGAAAATCTTAGTTTAAGGCTTGTTATGCTTTCATGAATTTGTCAGAAAAAGTCGTTTGAGTTATCTACCATTCCAAAAACAATGTTTAATGCTGAATTATAATATAGGTCCCGTAAAAATACTAACTGATATAAAAAATGCAAAATCTTGTTCTTCTTTATGTCAGGTTGGGTTTACTATATACAAAATGTTGCATATTACGAGGCCCCCGCTTTGGGTCAGCAGATGACTTTGACCCCGTTCAACTGCAGTGGTCGTTGATCGTCTTTCGCCGGGAGGACTCAATCTGAATTCTCAGCGTCGCAGGCGTCGTGTCAATTTCACCAGAAAATCAATTACCTTTGCATGCAAGCCAAATAGGAAGACAAACTCGGAGAGTTATAGACTACTAAAAAGTTAATTGACGAAAATTAGAGGTTTTCGCATAGGTACATTGTTCGGTTCGATTACACCAGAAACATCAAGATCCTCCACAATCTTATTCTTCGTTCTCCACGATGGCGGTCGGGATGGATAGAGGGGTTTCACGCTTCCCTAAGAGCCTGTGTTTCTCGCGAGAGTTCGCTTCAATTTGATCTTTTCGGCCCGGGCATTCGCTTGTATATCAAGGAAAAGGGTAGGTTGGGGTAATCTCCCTGACCAACCAGAATTCAACACGTCTTTTGGGGGATCCCCAAATCGTTTGCGTGGATGCACCTCAGCAGGGCGTCCGTAACCTGCGAATCTGGGATCCAAATTTAATTCTATTCACATCACTCAAATGGTCAACATTGTTACTTTTCCGCAGTCAGAAACCATACGCTGTGCAGGTGTTCTTCACGCCACACAAATGTGTGATTTAATTCCACATTAATCTGACATTTCCTGTCATATTCCTCAAACAATAAAATACATGTTTGTTTTACAAAAAACATAATAAATTCATCCCTTTGATAGGTCACCCGCCGCTGGGATTCAATCAACGTTTAACAGACAATCTCAGCATATTTACCCGGCCTTATTCAGGGTATTAGTTGATCTTAATCTCCCCAATGTGAAGCAATACCGCTCCCCTAGACGGTCATGTCATACATGATTCGAACAAGTTAATGTTTTAGAAGTTAAATATTTTCGACAGACGATTCTTTTTCCATTACCTACCCTAACTCTGTTTTCATGATAAATCAATAAATCTTGCATTTTCACACATGTTTTCAAGGGCAGTCTTTCACATGAAATCGGTGCCAGTGACTTTGAATACCCCCTTACACCATATCTATGGTTACTTCCACTCCTCCCTTACTCACATGTCATAACCCTTCTTCAAAGTTGTTCGCACTTCTTCCTCCTTATCCTCATCATCTAAACCTGGAGTACTTTTCACATTGTAACAGTTGCCATTTTTGGCACATGCATTGCTACATTTTAGTTCATGCTCTCTGCAGGTACAACTTATGGTAATTCATCCTTGCAAACACTTGCAACTAATCATCTGAATAAGTGCATCTGGATCGGGAATTCTGTCTGTCATAACTGGAACTAGTTTGTTCCCTTTTACTTTTCACCTCATTCAGATGGTTCATTTCATCACTACATTCTATCCACACCATAACTTGGCAATAAGTCCACAGAGAATGAAATCTGCAGGCAGAAGAGGTTGGAGAGACTAGTTCTGGCGTGATGAACATCTTTGCCAATGCAACCTTTTGTGCAGAGCATATTGTATCTAATCGACGCCAGTGAGTTTTTCTGATCTCTATTGAACAGTTTTTTTTAATTCAATTTTCACCCCAAACAAGGCACAGTGTCACTTTGAAGTAGGGGACTACTATCTAGGACACAAGTTGAAAGAAATATCATTAAGGGAGATGAGTAGCAAGATATCTGTTCACATTTCACTTGGACTTCTGCATGTCAGTACAGCAGAATCACGGAAGGGAGTTCATAAGTCAAGCAGTTCAGAGGAAGAACTATTGAAGAGAAGGCTGTCTTACATATAGGATTATCTACTGTGTAGGGGTGGGGTTTAGCTGCTTTTCGGGTACGTTGGGGTATTTTCGTCGAGGGGATACAAGTGCTTGCAGTTCGTCAGAGCATTAATCATCAAAGTACTTGTAGAACAGGCAGAGGGGTGCAATATTTCGTCGAGGAGACAGAGGCTGAAGACGAGATGACAGTCCAGGAACTATCAGGCTGACGATTCTCTTTTGAACCCTGTCCAGGAGTGAGAGACAAGTAGCAGATGCACCAGTCTAATTTTGACAACAATACTCAATACATAGAACCATTGGTTTCTACAACATTCTGCGTATTTTCTCTATTTATGATTTTTTGTAACCCAGACTTTTTTCCAATAACGAGCATTACGGACACCGAATAACATCCTGTAAAGGCGTGCAGAAACAATAGGTCATTGCAAACTGTTTTACCAAGCACATGTTTGAGAACCTTAATACTATAGACTATGATGTCCCTTTGTCAAAGCGGAAATAGAGTGCAATACATTTGCAAGCATCTGTATGAAACAGCATGAGTACAAGAAGATATATATTTTCTCCAAAAAAGTTTGTCGCTCTGAAAGCAGATATACTGAGAGATGCTCGATTTGTTCCATGATCAGCTGGATAAGTGGCTGATTGTTTGGCCCATTCGACAAAAAATCGTCTTTTTCCCAGAAAATATTGTCGCCTCAGTAATGTTCACCTACTTTACATTCAACTTTTGAGTTCGCCTCTGATGCGTACAATCCTTTATACTTGGTCCACCATCATAACTATCAAACACAACAGTGGCGCCCTTATAGTTTTTGACAGTGAATGAAGCATAATCCCTTACAATTGAACTGCAGGTGTTCCACGGTAAAAAAGATAGCCCACGTCTAGAACGTTGTGTTCTGTGACTGGAACAGTTTGATTGACACCACTGTAAGGTTTTGTTTTGACACAGTTTTTGATTGCTTCGGCAAGTAGTGTTTTTCTTCCTGACGCAAGACGTTTTAAACAATCAACTTGGGTATAGACATACTTCATAGGACATAACATCAGCTAGCATAAAAGTTATCAAGAGACTACGAGAAACCTCTTAAAAAGAATTGCTAAGTTAATGCTACGATCTGTAGACACTTTCACGTTCTTGCTGGATGCTGGTGTTTTTCTGAGTAGAAAAACATCGATTGACCAGCCATTTTTTGACAATGCCTCTCCCGATTTTACAGACGTACTGCACGTTGTCATTGTTATTGATTCTTGCAGTGATGTTGCGTAACGATTTATTAGCTGAAAGCCTTGTGACACTGTTTAATTTTTCAGCATCTTTTTCTAGATCTATTGCATCTATTTTAAACCGAAAGGCAGAAAACTCCGTCGATTTGCCACTAGTTACATAATTTGTTTTGGTAAGATCTTGCATAGCAAGATTGTAAAAAGATTACACACTGGCTGACATTGCCCAAATTGTTCTATGGTGGTCGGACATTCCACTCCCTCGTTTTGGCTTTCGAATGGGCGCATTGGTATCTGCTCGATCACAAGATCGGAGCTGATAAGCTCGGTGTTGGCTGCTGCATCGAATTTCGGAAAATCTAGAGTTGGACTTCCGATGTACTTAGGATTTAATCATTCAATGGATACATTTATTGGAGAAACAAACAAGGCAACTTAAGATAATTCTGATGGCCAGCGGCCGCGAATATTGGCAGGAACTGAGACAGTACCGAGATCCATCTCCTAAGACCCCATCCGACTAGCTGAAACACGTGCTTAAGATGTAGGGGAAGTCGGGGTAAGTTGAGCCAATTTTCCATTTTGGCTCTTCAGAACCCAAACGACTAATTATTTTGCAAAGATGACTGTATTATTATAAAATTCTTTTATTTGGGAACATTTTGAAACAAGTTGCAGTTTTCTGTTAGTACACCTAAACCGACCATGTGCTTTACAAAAATGCATATCAAATGGCTCAACTTGCCCCGACCATAGGGCAAGTTGATCCAACCTCTGGGGTAAGTTGTGCCATACAGGGATAAGTTGTGCCACGCAAAAATGTGTTGCAAATAAAGAAAGAACAAGCCCAAAATTGTTGCTGTGGTTATAAAACAAATTATAATAATGAAGTAGAAATGTTAATTACAGCGAATGAACCAGCACAAAATTTGAAACATATATCTGAAAGTAAGTTAATGAAGTTGCCATTGTGACAAGTCACAGCTGAAAACGAGATGGCTAGAACAACGGACAGAACTGCCAACACTATTTGGCTATGGCAGCTTGTAAACAACATCTTCTGCATTGAAACCCGCTTCGTCCTTTGGGTTTGGAACAAACACAGGCTTGTCCGTTCCTACATTCCCAGCAACTTTTTGAAGGAAAAAACCTTCAAACTCAAAGTCCTCCCCGTTGAGAGTGTCAACCCGGGCAATATAGTTCACAGTTCGTGATTTGCCAGCACATTTGACAACCACAAAGTCACCTTCGATTATTGGGCTATCCAGATCAATATCACCATCACTATCTGATGACACATCATCAAATTCAAAATATGAATCATCAGTGTCACTTGAACATGGGGTTTTAGATCTCGGGGGACATGACTTTTTCCCACCAGCATTGAACAAACACTGCTTTGTTTTTGTTAATAGGCTCCTCTTTCTATTTTCAGAAAGGTCTATCAGCTTCTGTCGCTCAGGGCTGTCAGTCAAAATCTTTGAGCTGCCCTTTTTGTGACCACCTCGACTTGCCTTTCTTGGTGCTGCTTTCGGAAATGGCTGAATTACAGATGGTGAAATGTATGGACGATGCATGACATCATGTGAGCTAGATGAAACACAAGACCCAGATGCGGATGGTTGCATAAGATCATCTTCTTGCTGTTTTTGTGGTCGGACATCATCACTGTGCACGGGTCCTGCATCTTCCACAGTAGAATTTGCCTCAAGGCTTTCTGCAGCCACATTTTGCTCACGGTCAGTTGGAAGAGAAGGGGAAAAGTCAATTTCACTAAAGATGTCCCGGTTAAATGGATGAATGCCCGAGGCTTGGAATCCAGCAGCAATGTTCAATGGTGTCATGGCAATCATCTGGGCTTGGTTCACTAGAACTGGGATTTCATATATTGTTACTGTTTTTCCTGGATTGGATCGTAGCCACCCATCCATGGCTCTGTTGTATGCTGTTTTGAAGGGTCCATACACTGACCAGTCGAGCGGCTGGAGACGATGGGAAGTGTGTGGTGGAATGGCCAGTAAGACAATGCCATGAGATCTTGCTGTGTTCACAACATTCAAAGAAATGTGTGTGTCATGGTTGTCGAGGATTAAGAGGATTTTCATTTCTGATGAGCATCTGGTGTGCTTGATGATGTGATTTAAATATTCCACAAACACCTCTTCATTCATCCAGCCACTTCGTGTTGCCTTCCCTATGCACTGTGTCGGTCCACCTCTGATGAAGTGATCTCTGTAGTGGACTCTGGGAAAGATGAACAGAGGAGGCACGACTGATCCAATTGCACTCACACTGTACACCACCGTTACCAATTCCCCGCGTTCAGCGGAGGTGATTGAACCAACTTGTTTCTTTCCTTTTTCTGTGTCAACGGCTCCAGGGTTTTGAACGGTGGTGCACCCAGTCTCATCAGTGTTGTAAATGTCACTTGGTGAGAACTTGTACTTGTCCATTATCTGACTCAAGTTGTTGAAAAATGTATCAACAACTGGGCGGTTGAAGGCTGTGGCATGCCTAAAAGTTGTTGCGTCTGTCACTCTAATTGCCAGGTTCCGGCGCTTCTTGAAGCCTAACCACCAATCATGTCCTGCTTTTTTCTCACGATCCCAACTTGGTGGCAGATTGAGACAGTTTCTTTTAGCAAACTCATATGCCAGTGTGCGACATCTTCTCAATGAGAAACCATGAAACATGTCTGACAATTGTTTCACGTGGTCAGCCAAATCCCTTTCCATTTCAGGACTAAAAACCAATTGCCGTAAGGAAACAGGTGTGTAAACAGTCCCTGCTGGTTGACTATCTTGTTTGTCCATGTACCGCTTCAGTGTCATTCGATCAATGTTAAAGTCCTTTGCAGCACTCCTCACACTCTGACCTCCAGTCACAGCGGCAGCAGCCCGTTCCATAACGTATGTAGGAGTTTGTCCACGATTTGTCTTTCGCACGTAGTGGCGCATGTCTGGTGGGCTTTTTTTTTCTGTGAAACACACAAAAAAGAAAAATGAAGTTAACACAATAAATCCGATAATGATGTAGAATAATACTAGAGTTAACTAGTTGATTCAGTGGAGTTCCTGGCATAAGTCTGGAACATTGAATAATGAATGCCAGAACAGCTGGTATTTGTAGAGAGGCACCTGCCTCTACTGGCATGTTTAGCCAATCAGGCGCCTCCAAATGGAATAACCCACCATGCCTGACTAATTGTAGGCTAGTCCATAATGGTGGAGAGGGGAGGTAAGTGCATTCTTGATTCTACAATGATAATAATAATAATGTTAAAAATAATAATGATAATAGTAATAATAAAAATAATTATTATTATTAGAATTACAAAGCGCCTGTACAGCATGCAAATTCCTATCCAAGCACGGCTTACACATCTTAAACATTTACCAGGAAACCTATAGATCTAATTCTTATACAAGTAGAGCATGTAACTTATACAACATGCATTTTGAATTCACTCTATAACAGGCCTACTGATGTGGTTGCACATTCACCTGTTTCTTGAAAACGTGTAAAAAGACATATGGGGCAAGTTGAGCCAGTGGCACAACTTACCCCATTAGCATTGGCTCAACTTACCCCAGTCTGACCTCATTGAATTGTCTGTTCAAATGCATGCATCTCATGTGTGGTGAATGTAAAAATCTTTTACAGGTATGAAGGCAAGTAATTGAACAAACAACTACCACATATTATTTCTAATCAAACTATTACTACACACAAGAAACATGCACTCACATCTGTAACGCTTTATTTTACTTTTTTGGCACGAAATCTGATTTTTTTTACTGCATCAACCTCTGATATTGGTTCAGCAAAACAAAATGGTGGAGGTTAAAGTCACGTGATCAGTTGTTTATAGATTGCATACAAACTTGGATTGGCTTAGTCAATTGTAGTTAAAAGGGGGTGGCTCAACTTACCCCTATGCTCAACTTACCCCGACTTCCCCTACTTAGCATGTGCTGATAATTTATCCATAGTTTTCTGGTCTTGGAGATCCTTGTCAATTTCTACTTTTTCTCAGTTTAAGTGTCGTGAACTCTGTCTATGTAATTCGATTACATTAATGAATCTAAATCACACTCACCAGTCTTCATCAACATGTGCAATCGCTCCAATTTCTCCATTTGAAAACCTGGCTCATCTTCCACGATCTTGGAAACAATCTAATGTGTTAGACACTGATTCACTAGCAGGCGGCTACGAAATGCTCGTTGCACTACCTTTCTGCTCATCATGTGTACGGCAGCATTTTAACCATATACTGCCTCCATGATCTCCTTGAGTCCAGTACAACCCATCAAAGTCCCAACGGAACTCAACGCATTCTTGAAGGTATGGAAAGTGCCAAGCAACAATATCACATCTCTAATTGGAATATCATCTGTAACAACGTTCGCGATTTCAGACGCCTTCCAAAATAGCGGTTGACAAAAAGTTATAGTAGTTGGCATATTTTGTTTTGACGATTGACTACATAGGTAATCTAGAGTAGATATGATACATGTTTTATCAACTGAGTCCATGTGTATCATTGGAAGAAATTGTACCAAAGATTTTCCCGGATATTTGCTGTCCCTATGTAGTGAGACAGCATGCCTTACCAACTTGGCTTACTCTTGTGGAGGCGAAAAGACATTTCCCCAAAATGTCTACATTGCGAGTAGAGATATCAGGTGTGTATGGAACTGACAGAAATTCTAAACAACGATTGACATGCTCTTAAAAGCGATAATCTTTGATATCGATCGTCATCCTTTTGACAATTTCAGGTCGGATGTTTTTGTTGTATACTTGCTTCCCTGGTGTGATAGCTGTCATCATTCCCATCCTTCGAAAATCACCCTTTTGTATCCGATGTTATACTCCACATTGTCTCGTGCAAACAACAGGGACTGACCATGGATGTTTATGTCACCGTCTAACACATCCGCAGCACGTGAACATTTGTTTCTCTGGATATGAGGAAACAAATCCCATGATTGAAAAACTATCAATCAAGAATCGTGATGTCTACATGTGATGCATTTGCACCGCGACAAGCTGTAGAAGCGTAATAACAGTTCTTGGGCGCACTGCTTAAACAACTGCTTATCCGATATCTGCAACGTTTCTAGACGTGTCCTTCCCAACAAACAGATTTTGCAACATGGACCTCAAACTGGCTAGAATAAAATTTACTGATGCTGCTAAGAACAGTTCTGCAATTGTTGGATACATATTCTCCATTGACTAAACTTGATACTAGTTTCGATGAGTTTTGCTGCAGTTTGGAGAATTGCACGTTTCCGTGCTTCTTCATCTTCTCTTGAAGATGACTTGTAATATTCATGAAGAATGTCAGAGGCTTTTTCTCTAAATGTCACAATGTTTTTGATGTCACTACGGCCCTCAGTCACAAATTTAGGGTTCCCATATCATCTTAGCAGCTTTTCCTTGAGGTAATAATTTCCGGACGCCGTGGATTTACTTCTATGCAAGTATTCTCCTATTTAAGTGACAAGGCCAGATATTGTAAGCTGTTCTTCATATTTTTTCGCTAGAACTCACAAACACGCTCGAATTCCTCATCCTGATCACTGCCCATTAGTCTTGCACTTTTTCACCTGACGTGAATTCTCATGGAATATTCCGTATTGCACAGCAGTTGACGCTACATGACTGGTGGTAAACACAGTTTGTTGCGTGAAGATCACCTCTAAAATATTTGATCTGGCTTTAAACAGCAGTGGCCCACTCATCCCTTCTGGTTTTGCAATGGAATGATATAGTTTGAACAAATGCATCAGTCTTCACATGGATAATCTTTTCATCCATTTTTCGTTTTGTGTCTTTTTTTTTTCTTAGTAACAGTTCGATAGAATAAGCAATGTACTACTGTCATATAGCTCCAGAAAAGCGTTCCTTTACACTGGTCGGAGAGAATCAAGCTTGCAATAGCAAAGTTCTTTTTGTTTTTGTAGTTTACGCGATACGTTTTATGAACACAAGTTCGTGCTTCAACCCGGACTTTCACACCTCTCTCGATACTTGCACAGTTAATGCATTTGACTCAATTTTATTCAACTCATCACGGTCACTTCACCGTTAAAACTTTGTTCACAAAACGGACAGTTTTCCTCGTTGGCTGAATTCATAGTTTACTCTGAAAATATGTAATCAGTGCATCAGTATATGTCTGTATGTGAGTCGAGTTGACTGCAAAAATACGGACTGAAAAATAGAAGAAAAAAATTCCCCACTTATTATTAAGGAGGCTTCGTTTTAATAGCAAAATCACTTGATATAACCTGGGATCCGTACCAAAATTATTGTACTTTTTAGCCTACTCTGTAGAAGTGGCTGACGGAAGAAGTAGAAACAAACATACATATGATGTACGAGGGTATTCAACATCACTAAAAGCCATTTCATGTGAAAAGATTAATCCTGAAAACATGGGTAAAATGCAAGATTTATTAATTAATCCTGAAAACATGGGTAAAATGCAAGATTTATTAATTAATCATGAAAACTAACCGATGTTTTTAAATTTTTAAAAGCGCGTATGCAGTTTAATACTATCTAGAATTATGTGAGGCTCGAACTCGTGTGTTGAAATCGTAAAATAATCTACTGCTTCAGTAAGGTGTTTGCTGCTTATTAGTCTTTGTTTACTAATCATATGTTTCTGCTCTTGCACGATCAAACAACAATTACGCTATAGCATTTAAAAAATATATTTAGATTATCTACTTTACATATATATGGTGAAGGAATCGCAGCTCATGCCTTTCTAAGTGATATTAATATGTTGATTGATCACAACAGCGAATCCGGTATTTTGGAGTAAGGATTTTGCCTTTAAGAATGCTTAAATGAAAACTAAATAAATATTCAGGTAAAAAAACTACTAGAGTGCAGCACGGAAGGAAGTTCTTATCTATAGAGCACATCATAATGCAATATATTAGCTAAAGAATACCGAAGTCATGCCAATTGTCATTATCCAGCTCCCCTACTCCCCGAGGAGTTGGTCCCCATTTCTCCTTCACTCCTAAAATTAAAAATCGGCATTGTGCCTAATTTGCTTTGTGGGGGAGCAAATAAATACCATTTTCTTGGCCTTTTGGCCAAGATCAAAGTGTAGTATCTGTTCTTACTACATGCTGTACTTATGTTTGTAACTTTGTGATATAAAGTGGGGGATCACTTTTCTGTATTAATTTAATGTAAAATGATCACCCACTTAACAACCAGTCATTCTCAAAGCCATTCAAGTCATTCTCCATGTCATTCAAGTTGTTTTTGAAGGATTCCAGTTATTTTTTAAACATTCAAGTCATTGTTAAGGTCATTCAATTCATCCTTAAGTTCATTAAAGTCATTCTAAGTCATTTACTTTTTATTTATTTAAGGCATTTCACCCCATTTTTCGGTCATTTTAGTTTATCTTGAACAATTTCACGTCAATCCTACATTCACGCATTTATTCATTACACGAGAGGACGCGACTAATGGCTATCAGCCTTGTTAGTGTGTAATTTGAATATGATACATCTGATAGAATTTTAAATCATTGTAGCAAATTCCGTAGTCCAATCAGTTAGCTCTAAAAGAAGAGAAAATACCAATAAATGTTTATCGTATCTTCCATGGCAACGGTTTCAAGACTGACAATTCCTATTAATTCTGGTAACACAGTCTGAGGCCCTTTTTCGTACGCACAACGAAACCTGACAGAGTGAATGCTATAAATATTTTCAACTTAAAACTTTTAACAAGTTCGTATAGGATTCTGCTTCACACATAAATGAAACATTTTCAAAGAAGTCATACACAGGTGAGATATATTTACGTTCTCGTCTGCGTATAGAAATCACCCTTTTAGCACTCACACACATATATATTCTGAGAAAGTTTTCTGATCTGAACGAATCGGGTGAATATGTCGTCTTTTATGATTTCTTCTTGTGCTGATTTTAATTTCCCGTTTACCATTTACTGGCAGATCGCCCGTCGTTGCCTTGTCATTATATATGATATTTTTTACTTTATGCAAATTTCGTATGCATTCTAAAGCCGATTTTCCATTGATTATTATACTGTGCATAATATTTAGTAGTGACACCCAGCTGATCCGGTTGTAAAATACGCTTAAATATGATATTTTATATCATGGAGATCTCACATTTCTTATTAGGGAGCCAATACTCTATTATAATAGAATCGAAACCGAAACATATAACTAATACCTTATTTGTTAGCCTCTGAGCCACACCCATATGCATACAAATAGTTTAAAAATAACATTGTATATATATTTGCGCATGTGTAGAAAAGCACTTTGTGTCAACTTACGCTTAAACATATTTTAGTTCATGCAGATTTTATTTTATTATTATTATTATTATTATTATTATTATTATTATTATTATTATTATTATTAAACAAATTGGCTATTGATTATTATATTGTATGCAATATATAGTAGTGGCCCTTCAACATGACCTGTTCGTACAATAGGCTTAAATATGATATTTTCATTCATGCAGAATTTGTATAATTAATTGTAAGCAAATATTCTAATTTTTATTACATTGTACCCATCAGATACTTGTGATTTCGAATGTTCTTTTTAATATGACTTTCGTTCCATAAACTATAACGAAAATCAAAACATATAGCTCTCAGACCTTATTCGTTCACTTTATACTGTACTGTAACCTTTGGAAAAAACAGAAAACCATGTTAGAAGATACATGCATGTATATTTATGCACACGTAAAAACACAGTAAGTCGAATAACGCCTGCCAACTTACATTCTTTTTTCAATTTTATTTCTTTCAAAAAATATCCTTACCGGCTAAAACCGGATCGTATTTGTTCAACAAGTCCAGATTCCTTATATATTGAATTTACCGTTTGTAGATTGAAAATTATTAGAAGATTGTAGTGAGATAAGTCACATGTATATGTATATATATATATATATATATATATATATATATATATAATTTAAAGGAGATTAGAATAATAGTCTAAAGAGCTAAGTGTATTTTAATGTAACAGTGAAATTACTAGTTTAATTAAAATACAGGAAATGCTCGTTGTAATTTAGATATATAATAAGCTCGATAGTTAAATGTCCTAGAGCTAATTCAATATTAAGTAATGTGATTTACAATTTAAAAATTTAAAAAAAAAAAATTTAATTTAAAAATCAAATTTTAATTAAATTAAAAATCAGTTTCACAAGAAGGAACAACAACAAAGTCAATTATCTGTACGATCGTTTCGGAAATCCGTGCTTTTTATTTGTGGTATACATGAAGTTATGTAGAACAATTATATATAGTTTTTTTGGTAAGCACGGTCTCCTCATCAGCAAATGTAGGAGGATTTTTATTGAATTTAGTTAATATATATAGAGAGAATATTTATTTTGCAAGTTTTTTAGAGAAGATAATTGTCATGTATTATTGACTTTATTTATTATTTGATTTACGGGTTTAAGGGAGGTAATTGGTCTAACTTAATTTATTAAAAAAAAATTGTAATCCTTAAGCCCTTAAAAACTCTGGATATAATTCACAAATTAAATTCATAAATGAAAATGATAGAAACATAAACTGCATTAAAAATGAACCTATTAAGAGCGTAATAACATATAATATGGCAATGTCTTCTCGTATACGAGTTAAGAAAAATAACCAAGAGACAAAAAAAGATAAAACCAAACTACAAATATTAGATAAACAGCAAACTAAAACCCGTAAACGTAAGAATAGACACAAGGAGATCCTATGGTTCAACCCCCCGTATTCCAAAAACCTAGAAACGAACATAGCCAGATAATTTTTTAAAATATTAGATAAGAACTTTAAAGCCCCCATAGATATAATAAAATTTTCAATAAGAACACAATTAAAGTCTCTTACTCTACTATGCCTAACCTTCATCAGAAAATAATTAGCTCTAATAATAATAAAATTAATAAACTACAAAATACAACTATACAAAATACATCGGACTGTAACTGTAGAAGAAAAAATAAATGTCCCCTACAAGGCTCATGTAAAATTAAAAATGTTATCTATAGCTGCACAGTATCAAAAACTCCAAATCTACAAGAACCTATTAACAGCCATAACTCAACTACCAGATTAAATAATAACACCAACTTAAATCAATCTACCGATCAATTACTAATCAATCCACCACATAATAATCCAACAATAGACCTAACGGAAAATAATCACAATAATCAAGAGGTAATATATATTGGTTCCACATCTGGCCTAATAAAACATAGAATTTCAACGCACAAACATTCTTTTAAAAATAACTCTATATCAAACCAAACTACTCTATCCAACTATATTTGGCAACTAAAAAATAGCAATATTTCTTTCAACTTAAAATGGCAAATAATTGAGACTTGCAAATCATATAAACCAGGAGATAAATTTTGTGCACTATGTACAAAAGAAACCCTAAAAATTTTAAAATATGAAGATATAAAAAGTACAACCAAACTATTAAATTCAAAACACGAGCTTCTGACATGTAATCATAAACGTTGGTTTAAATTTAATAAATATAAACCACCTTAAATAATTAAAAATTACTCATTATTAAAAATAGATTACAATTTAAAAAAAAAATTTTTTTTAATAAATTAAGTTAGACCAATTACCTCCCTTAGACCCGTAAATATATATATAGCTGCGAACTTACAACAATTAAACATTCAATTTTTCAAAACTTCCATGTGTGATATGTCCGAATCATTCAGCACGAGAAAAATATTACAGAAATGTAAACATATTGTTTGAGATGAATGCAGAATGGCATACAAAAAATAACTTGGGACTCTTGATAGATCCTTGCCAAATTAGGGTTGCAGTATTAGACCATTTGGGAATGCAGTAATATTGTTTGTAGTACATTTCAAAAAACTTTATCTGAAATTCTTTGATCAACAACAGCAGATGTAATAAATGCTATCCTCAAATACTTTACATTTTGGCAGCATGTGAAACTGAACTCAATCATGCATATTCAGCTGCAGAACGACTGATCTGCTGAGATATCTTCGCCTAATTGCTGAAATTGGGAACGGAAAAGTGGCGCCTGGTGCAAATTCAGGGCGAATTCCCGTTGCTTCATAACTTCTGTAATTTAGTTACATTAAATAAAGAGTTGGTAAAAAAAAGATTTATTTTCAGATATTCAAATTGGTTATCAGAATTGCAGTTGATTGAGTGAACGAGCTATGTTGGCAGCTCAAAACAAAAGCATTCAAAATATCACGATATATTTCAGCTTAAAATTCAAAATAAGGAAGTCAGATACAAGTCCGTCAATTCTCTTGTGGAAGCATACTTAGCTATTTATTACAAACAGAATGATTGAATTCACTAGATTTCCTAAACATGCTACCGCATATACGTACATTAACAATTGGTCTAGCAATTATCATGTTGCGAAATATCAACTAACCCAAGTTTGCAATAGCGAGAAAGTTGCAGTAAGTAAAAAAAATGTGAACAACATCAATAGAAGCAACAATCTTGATAGGGCCTTTAAAATGGGAAGTGTTCTCATTCTAGATTTTACTATAATTCCACCGGACACGCCATTTCAATGCAGTGGATTGAAAAAACTCAATTCGATTGTCGTTTGCAATCACCATCAACAAAGTTCAGGGATAATCTTTATAATTGTGTGCCTGACATCGTCATACTGACTGTTTCTCACAGTAGTATAATGGTTCATGTACTTTAAGGTCAAACCTAAATACGAAGATTTCATCAAATTATTAGTAAGTAAATGTTAGAGAAAATGACAAAGTGATAAGATATAGAAATAAGAGGGAAAAACAGGCGGAGTAAAAATCAGTGAATGAATGAAAAAATGGGAGCATGTGCACATTGGCTGGTTTGACTTAAAATGTTTTTGAAATCAAGTATGTTTTTTATCATTCAATCTTCTGATGACTATCATACTTCCGGCAAAGTGACATAGATAGTTTTATTTATGACCATTTGCTGTTAACCTGGTGCCCTTTTATCATTAGTTCTTTAGCATTGATTTAATCAACTCACTATGTCCACTCGTTGGCGCGCCTTCTTTTCTACGTTCTGCGTTGCGTGTCCGTCTTAGTTGGGAACATGAGTTTTTACTGGTGAAGTGATATAGATAGGATGAAATGAAGCACGCCTACAAGTGAGCATAAGTCCTGTAAAATCCAATGCCAGAGGTCTAGAGTAAATGAGAGAAACCAGTGTAAAGATAAAAAATCGTAAATAAATCCGACCCTGTTTTCTTAACAAAAGTATAATAGCAATCGAAAAATTAAAAGGGGAAAGAGATTGGATTCTAAACACATTTCGAATTTAAAACTGACTAATGTAAATTTCTGCTACTTTTCCCCTTTATTCCTTACTTTATCTCGCTCTTATAATTTTTTTACTCCAGTTACCCTGACTGTGTGGTTTCGCTTTCATTCATAAATTAAGTAATTTTTAAATAAAATAAATACTTTTAAGTTTCACTTCAAAGAGGATTAATCTTTCTGACACTATTTCGCTGAAAGTTTTCACAGCGTTTGTTCATCGAGTACTTTTTGCTAAACTCAAACTATACAACAAAACACGTGTACGTAGATTACTGTTTTATAAGTAAAATAAAAATATATACGAGTATATAAATATATATATATATATATATATATATATATATATATATGAATAAAAAAGAATGCGAAAAGCATAAAAGCTTATAACTTTTCTTGATTCGTTTTCAATTGGTGACGTGCAGGAATACAAAATAATATTATGAAAAAAAATTAAATTTTTTTTTTTATAAGTACATATTTTCGACCGATCCTTCAGTCTTCATCGGTGTAGTCTTGTTTGGGTACAGTAAGTGAGAAATTAGCCAAACAAATAGAATCAGCAGTTCATGTATGTTATTTTATATATATATATATATATATATATATATATATATATATACATAAGTGAAAATATACACATGTATTTTGATCTCATTAATATCTTATATTACAGTAGCTGTTTAATATCATTGGAATTCTTAGTGAGATTGATTTGAACACATCATTTTAAATAGTGCTTAAGAATGTTGAACGGAGAAATAAAAAGCATTAAATATAGAAAGTAAGCTAAATTAGTAAAACACTAAATAAACATTTTATATGCATATATCTGATTATATATTATATTTACTCTCATATACAGTTTGAGTTTATCCTATATAGTGAATCACTTCTTCAAAAATTGCCACAAACCTACATATATTATTAAGTAAGATTATTCATTTTTCTGACAAATTTATTAATACCATTGATTGCATCTTTGTGACAATGTTGCAACAATATAGCCGATTTAATACGTTTTGAGTTTACTCTTGTTCATAAAAACAAGATTATGACATATATAAGAAAAACGTTTATATATATATATAAATATATATACATATATACACACACATACATATATATTGCAATTAAGAAGGGTAGAATTTTATGATTCATGATTAAAAATAAATTTGTATATATATATATAAATATACATACATATATATTCCTTTAATCTTCTCTCTAAAAAGGGTGAAAAGTGGGAACAGAAGAGGAAAGAAAGAGAAATGGGGAGCCAGCTAACCGGTTTCGATCGTCGCTTCTCAAAGCTGTATTGAGGGAATTTTTTAAAACAAAGAATGAAAAAGCGATTAAAATTGGGTTTTATTCAATTTACGGGGAGAAAACAGTGGGAAAACGATTAAAATAAAATAGGTTATGGCGGAATACCCTTGAGATTAATTACGTTCAAACCCAGGATGCATTCCCTTTGCTTGCAAAGGGAAGGTTTTTCCAAGTCAAACGTGAACAGTCTCCAAGATCTTAAGGTGATATAGTGAATGAGCACGACTCAGAATAGAAAAAGAGTCCGAGCTAAAGTTTGCTGCACAATACGGGGTTTTAAGTAAATGATCAGTAATTGAAGACCGGTATGTGTTAGTAACAACGTCCGTTGCTCGGTAGGTTCCATTCCTAATTTTACTGGGTACATGTTCTTTGATTCTTCCATCTAATCTTAATGTCGTTCGACCCAAGTAGTTGGCACCGCAACCACATTCAAAATTGTAAATAACGTTACTATTATGGTGGAGGAGTGGAACGTCTTTTCGAGAAGATGGTAATAAAGTTCTTGTAGAGAATACAACACGCAGATTGGCAGCAAAATAACATACATGAACTGCTGAACCTATTTGTTTGGCTAATTTCTCACTTACTGTACCCAAACAAGGTTAACGAAGATAAATTGGACATTTGGCCACTATATTCTCTTTAATTCGAAATAATTCAGCCAATTTCCTTTGAATAACTGACCTAATCACATCTAGTGCGTACCCGTTTTTGGATAAAATGTCTGTCATTGTTTCCAATTCCTCAAAATCATGGCACGATGTATTAGGGTCTAAATTATATTTATCTTACGTTTGTAGGGCAAAATGAATCCCAACCAGTGTACAATCCTGTAAATGTTGGTTTACGGTACATAGATCTATGGTGATTAGATGGTGTTTTTGTTACCAATACATCAAGGAAAGCTGTGGATGAATTGCTTTCTCCCTAATAGGTGTACTTTAACGCGGTAAGCATTCCATTGAGTAAGAAGAAAAAGGTGTTTGCTTCCGTTTGGTTATTAAATAAGCAGAATGTGTCGTCAACATATCGGAAGTCCACTAATGATTTTATGGGTCCAGATAGTAAGCGCTCTTCCTAGAACCCTACGAAAATATTCGCCATAGCCGGTCCAAGTACTGAGCCCATGGCCACACCATCTTTTTGCCGATACATAATATTGTTGAAACTAAATTCCACAGATGTCGTGGCAAATTTCATAAGTTCAATAAAGATGTCTTCGTGAATTGGAGGAGCTGATATCCGGCCGCGATATAAAAAAATCTGCACAAATATCTATAGTTTCCAAAACAGGAACACAAGTAAAAACATTGCTAATGTCATAAGAGCACATAAATTTATTAACAATCTTAGACTTTTTAATAAAGTTAGCAAAATAAAATGAATCTTTAAGACAATATTTACTATAATGTTGTAAAACAGGTTGTAAAATGTAAAAGATCCATTTTGAGACCTTGTGTTGTGATGACCCTACCATGGAGAGAATGGGCTTTAATGAGATATCCGCTTTATGGATTTTACGGAGACCATATAACCTTGGGCGGATAGACCCATAGGGTCTTATCTCACTTGCTACGTTCGTCGGAAGTAGACCGTTTTTGACCCACTTGACCAGTTTCTTTTGAAATGTGGTTTCCAAGGAGGCGGTTGAGTCATGAGTTGCAACAGGGCCCAATTTTTCAAATTTGTCCTTATCATCTAGTATTACTGACATTTTGTCAACGTACTCATGAGGATTTAATATAACCACCCCTGACCCTTTATCTGGTCTAGTAATAACTAATGATGGGTCTTGTCGTAAGGTTTTAATAACTGCAAAATGCTATTTGCCCCATTCAAACTCAGAATGCGACACTGGTGTACTGACGTAACTGTGAGCAAAGTCATTCAATTTTGCCTTGAGATCTCTAGTTTTGGTTTCAGAGACTGGTGCAAGCCTTTCTGCTTGGGCATTGAGGATTTCAAATTCCGAAAATACCTCTTCCCGTTTAACACCGGGCAAAGGAATATAAAATCTAAACCATGATCAAGTACCATTAATTCTGAAGATAACAATCATGGGAAGATAAATTAAGAATGTCACTTTCAATATTTGGGTTGGTGGTACTTATTTGATTTAAGAACTAATTTTTTATTTAAACATTGCAATTAGGAAGGAAAGACTTTTGATTCATGATTGAAAGTAAATTTGTATATATATATATATATATATATATATATATATATATAGAGAGAGAGAGAGAGAGAGAGAGAGATATTACAAGAATAAGATATTAACAAATTAGTTCTTAAATCAAATAACCAATTGGAACACTTAATATATAAAAAGTTTGGGTGTATCACCAACCCAAATATTGGAAGTAACGTTCTTAATTTATCTGCCAATTTTAATCGCTTTTTCATTCTTTGTTTTAAAAATTCCCTCGATACAGCTTTGGGAAGCGCGGGTCAAAACCGATCGTCTGGCTCCCCATTTCTCTTTCTTTCCTCTCCTGTTCCCCCTTTCCCTACATTTTTGGAGAGACGATTGAAGGAATATATATATATATATATATATATATATATATATATATATATATATATATATATATATATATATAATTACTTTTAATCGTGAATCATAAAAGTCTTCCCTTCCTAATTTCAATATTTAAATTTTGTGTCCCTAAAAACATTATGATATATATATATATATATATATATATATATATATATATATATATATATATATATATATATATATAAGATTATTCTAATTAAGCGGATGATGAAAGTGCTCATACTCGTTTTTTCTTTTTTACTATTAGGTCCCATTTTTACTGGGGACAGACTTCTCATTGGGCTACTGCACTGCCCAGGAAAAAATTCATTATTTCAGCTGTTTTGAAGACTTTCTAATCGCATCGTCACGCTGGACTTATTTTGGAATCCATTCTGTCTTAAGAACTATTTTCATTTCGGATCAACTTGAGAGGATTTTCATGCAAGCTGAAATATTATGCTCGGTTTATTTTTATATTTTTTTTTACATATCCAACATTTTTTCATTTTTTTATTTGGCAATTCATAACTATAATAAATGCGGCTTTCATTTAACTAGCAAATTTCAGCATTGCTACAAATATAATTTGCTGATTTCGTTATGTACTCCGATGAGAAGAATAACAAGAATGACATTCTTTGAAACTCCAAGGAATAAAGACTTTGTAAATTTTCTTCTTGGGGTATTCAGTTGAACAATAAATTTTGATTGTAAAGTTCAACTTACAGGTTTAATCTTCTTTCTCTTATAATAAGCTCTAATCTCTATTGCGTATTGAACTTTTTTAATTCGGTTGGGATTAAATTTTCTATATATAAATACTGTTATTTATATTAGTTTGAAGTTTACCTTTGCGTATATCAGGTAAACACTACACCCCTTTGTTTTCATATATATATATATATATATATATATATATATATATATATATATATATATATATATATATATATATATATATATATATATATAGTAATTGTCTGTATTTTTGAGATGAGGTGTTTTCATTGATTGAGATTGTCGGACTGACTCTCTCATCTTGGTTGTTATAGTCACAACGTTTCGGCCGTTTTGTCCCAGTGACATACGGCCGAGTGGTCCTAGACGTTGTTTCAAAGTTTACAGTTACCCAAAGGTGCTGAGTTCAATCCTGAACGAAGGCAGTGAAAAAGTAACATTCAAAACAGAGAATCAGCAACTATATCCCAAAGCCTAGCTGGAATCCGAACACGGTACCCCCGTAATAATAATAAAAGGTTGGGTTCGATACTCCTAACAAACGGTTCCCCAGTTCGTTACAAAACACCTGATGAAGGCCGGAGGGTAAAACGGCCGAAACCTTGTGACTATAACAACCAAGATGAGGAAGTCAGTCCGACAATCTCAATAAATATATATATATATATATATATATATATATATATATAAGATTGGTGCAAAAATAATGTCGTCAATAAGCGATATTATTTTTGCACCAATATATTGAAATAAGAATCGCGTCGAGATGAGAATGGAGAATGGAGAATTTAAAGACACAGGTTTACAAAAAACATTCTTATAATTGCCCGGGAAAAAAGGGATGATATAGGCATAACATATGAGAACATTTTGACGGGAAATAAACATAGAATCAGAAGTAGTTGTAAATGTCAGAAAAAAGAAGAAAATAAATGAGAACTAAACACTGGAAATAGAAGAGGCAAAACAGAAAGAAAGAAAGAAAGAAAGAATGAAATAGAAGCTAAGGAGCCAGAATAAAAGAATAAAGAATGAGATATCTCTGACAAAAATGTAGAATAAAATATACACAGAGTGGCAAGTAAATAAAAAGGAATGCAGTTTAACAGAAGCGCGCAATAAGATCATAATAGCGTAGAAAAGTATATATATATGATTCGATGAATTCACATAGATACTAAAGGCTAAGTTATTTTAAAAGTATCAGATTACATACGTAATATAATTTGATATGCATATGAGTAATGTATTTCCTCTTTGCGTTGGTTTTGGTTAAGGTGGCGTTGTCCAAATTGTAATAAATGGAAATGTCTCTTCATAACAAACACAAATAAGACCAATAGCATATATATACCCATATAAGCAGAAACTATTTACCTATGCAACAATATATGCTGTTGCGTGTGCAAAATGAATAACTATCCTCATACATCTATTCATGAACAAATCATCAATATTAATTATTATTCTATCTCCACTGATATTACTTTCATATTTATCTACTATTTTTTATTCTATTGTCTATCATTGATAGATACTAAATAAACATGATGCACTCTTAGCATTATAACCCGAAAAACTATTCACTTTTTCCGCAAAAGCTTGGCATTTTGAGATTACGAATTTAAAAAGCAAAATCAAAATTGAAAACTATTCAAAGATGAGATATTTCAGATAGAATGAAAACATTTTAGCTAATCATGCATCAAATCACTTGGGAAGTAAAAGTGAGTTTTATATATGATACGATTCGCCCGCGCCTCTTAAGTGATTGACCTAGTGTCCGAGTTAGTGTGGTGTCTCGCTTGACAAAAGCGATTTCAAGCGTTGTTGAGCGTTTTTTTTTTACCTGGGATGCTTTTAGAACTGATTAAAGGTTGTGATATCGATTGAAGAATGATCGGATGAATATTTAAGAGGAGACGCGTACGAGGTGAAATGATTTGAAAGGAGAATCGTTACAAGATGAGAATATAGATTAGAAATTGGAGAATTTAAAGACAAAGGTTTACAGAAAAAAAGTGTATTTGAAATGCCAGCGCTAAAAGGGATAATATAGGCATTACATATCAGCAATTTCGATGGAAATAGGTGTAGAATCAGAGAAGAAGAAATCAAAGACAATAGCAGTAAGAGAAATATAAAATAAGAGAAGGTAAAACAAGAAGGCAAAACTCAGCTAATAAAAAGATATATAATGAAAATAACAGAGATACTGAGTTGGAAAATATCAGAAAAAAGAAGAAAATGAGTGAGAACTAAACATCGGAAATAGAAGATGCAAAAAAAAAAAAAAAGAATGAAATAAATAAGTAGAAGCAAAGGATAAATAAAAAGGTTACTTCGACAAAAAACTATAATAAACAAAATAATTATTATATGCAATCAAAAAAAAAGAATTACATATGACAAGAAAACTGAATGAAAAAAACAGAGGGTAAAAGAAAAAGACAAACAGAAACGAAAGAGAAAGATGAGAAACTATAAAAGGTAAAAAAATAGCAGCAGAATGATTGAAAAAAATGAATAAAACGGAAAAAATAATGAAAATTGAAGAAATAAAGAAAAAATGCATGAATAAAATAAAAAATAAATAAATTTGTATAAAAATAGTGAGAGGAAATTAGTAAACAAGATCAAATAGAAAATGGTTATCGTCAGAAAACTTTCAAACGTTTCCATTTGCCAATGAATGGTTGAATGAAAACGTTTAGTATTTTATGTGCAAAGTAGAAACACAATACTCATAGCTAAATAAAGTCCTTATCAGGATAGAAAAGAATTGAACACACACGCATGCAAAAACGCGAATCTGAATTAACTTTTTAAAACTGAATGAAGAATGTATATCTCCACAAAATGGACTTGCACTCACCTGTTTTGGTCTGTATAAAATTAATTCGAGATTAGTGTTGCATTCGACAAAAACTTATTTTAAACGCTTAACATTACACCCTCCACTTTTGTCGTAAAGAAAGTCCCCCAATAGATATCTTCCTGTTTATCGAACTTTCATTTTATTTTATAAATTTTTATACAATTTTAATCATTTTATTCATTTTCATTTCTTCCCTTCTGAAACTTGACCCCTAACACCCCTATATTCCGTTCTTGTTTATATCCACCTTTCTATGTTCTTTATTTTTTAATCTTTTTTTTAATTATTTGTTTATTTATTAATTTTCTTTTCAACCATTTTTTCTATATTTTATTGTTCACTCCCCGATAATAATTAAGTACGCAACCCTTAATAAATATTATTATATATAATATTATATATTATTACTCCATAATTCTTATATGTCAGATATGTATGTTGGAATAACTCTACAAACTTACACTCTTTTAGTATTATATAATTGTGAGATGGTCTATTTAACCGTAATTTAACAAGTAGTATATTACAGATATATTTGTTTAAGAATTTAACATTATATATAATCGTGCATGCATTGTGTTGGAAGATTGTGTCGGCTCCACATGTAAGGGACAAAGCATACGAGCAAACTTTGTTGAATAAACCGTTTTAACCATTTAATAAAGATTCCAGGGGAAACCTACTGCTATACATGTGCTTATTTAAAGCTAACAAGTTTATACATCAAAATGCAATTAAAAATATCATGATTTATTCGTATGAAATATATAAAAACAATAATTTTGTTAATGATATATTTAAACGATTGAATGCTAATGTCTTTCTTTCTTTTTAATGCATAGTTAAGAAATCAGCTTCGACATATATATATATATATATATATATATATATATATATATATATATATATATATACATATACACACACACTATATATATATATTGATATATATTATTGAATTGAAAAATATATTGGGATTGATCACTAGTTTTTGACAAGTAGTATAACATTTTTTAACCTTTTATTTTTGGATATATTATAATATTAATCAAAGCCTGAAATATTTAAGCCAATCTAGACAATACGATATATCCATATTTCTCTCTCTATATATACATGTATGTAAATATATGTATATTATTAATAATACGCATATTTCTCTCTATATATATACATGTATGTAAATATATGTATATTATGAATAATACGCATATATTTATATATAACTTTGTATATATAAATGATGATATATCTATATATTCGATACTTATTCGATCACTTATCTTATTAACTTCAAATTTGCTAAGTTCCATCTTTTGTTGGACCATGTTGTTGGTAATCTATTAACGCACATAATTACACTTCAAACATATTTAGTCAGGTCAAGACGATGTAGTATATTTAACGTTCTTAACTAATCTACGTATAATATTAATCTAAAATTTTAATTTAAATAGAAAAATTAATATAATAATTGTCAACCATCTGATTAAAATAGTACAAAAACATCAAATCAATATATATTTATATAATAGCAATAAATTATTTGCTTGAATCATTGCTGATAAACAAATGTATGAGAGATTTGAAAGAGACAAGACCAATGCAAAAAACTGAAAATGTAAATGGACAATAAAAAACAAATAGATGAAGGGTAATTTAGACGATGGTAAACAAGTATCTATTTATTCTTATTGATAAAAAAATATTTCACAATCATCAGTAAGCTACGCCCGGGCTAATGTTAATGTTAAGTCCTTAGATGGCAAGGGTATTTTATTAGAAGTCCTTCCTTTATCAAAACGAAAATTTAAAGTAATATTCAAATCGGCAGAAAAATCAGGCACGCAAAAGCAGCGCCATCGCAAAAAGACTTAAGTGATTGATATATATTTTCTTTTTTATTTCTCCATTTTATTATTTTCTTTCTTATTTTCCTTTACTGCCGTTTATCTCATTTTCTTACACTCCCTCCCCCCCTCTTCTCACCACATTTCCTTTTTCTCATATTTTTTCATTATCTTTTTAACCTTTTGTTTCTATCATTTTCTTATTCGTGTCTACCTTTTTTCAGTTTTCACTCTCTCATCTCAGGTCTTATCAATATTACTATTATTGTCTCACAAGGAGTTTTCACACAGGTCCTCGAAGATCTCTCCTCGAAAACAACCTGTGGTGTTCCCTGGAAGCTGAGTGACAAGTCTCCCCAGATTTCCAGTACTCTCATCTCTCGAAAACATTTGCAAATAAATTCGCGCTATCGCAACAGACGCTTCCCATTGATTTCTAGCTTGCAGTGATCATTGGTTTCCACTGGAATTTGAATGGCAATAAGCCTCCGTAAAGACCCAGTTCTATTCGCATTTGCTGAGGTCTGGTCAGCGCTCTCTTCTCGGTCTTTTCATCCTATTTTACCCTTCCCGACTATTTAGCATACGCACTTTTATTTTATTGTAAGTACTAGTTATGATCTTCCTTAATTTATTTAATATCTTGTTTTTTACTCAACTTCACCCCAAACAAGGGATTTTGCCACTTGGATGTAAGGAGCTACTAATTGCACTAGCCGTGTCAGGAATTTCGTGAAAACTATTGATTAATTCCACGCGCTATCTTTCGAAGCTTATAACTCCTCGAAAAATGTAATTCAAGCCCTAATTTTTTTTCAGTTAAAGGAGCAAGGACCAAGGCTGCATTTAAAAAAAAACCCCCCAAAAAACGTGTTTTTTTAAAAAAAGGTTTTAAACTTCGGACTTTACAGGTAAATTTCTAAAAGACACTACTTTTTTTGTTTTAAATTTGAATATATTATTTATTGATACTTTATCTCCAATTTGTGATATATAAAACTTTGGTACATAAATTAATTATTTACTTTTTAATAGACATTTGAAAATGGGGGGGCGTGAATTAAAAAAAATCGTTTGTCTATAATATTATATTCGGTTTATTGGAAAGAGCATAAAATTTCACATTGACTCTAAAAATATCGTAAAAATAGAATCAATAGAAAAATTTTGATAGATTTTTAAAGTTTAAAAATTGAAAAATACTGAACTCGTAACATTCAATTAATTTCATTACTAGTTATAAAAAAATTCTATTACATTTTATACAATTTTAATAATTTATTTTGGAAGTATAATCCATAAAGAAAATAAACAACCCATTTTTAAAAGAGAAATTACCAGTTTTTTTATATTTTATTTTCAGTTTCGTATTAGAGGTGTCAAAAATTCCTACAAAAATTCTGATACACCTATAATTGCACCATGCCTAAGAAAGATTAAGATGTTCGTTAACGTTGCGTTTGAACATCTACGTATTGGCAGAGTTCGGGATTCAGGCAGCAGGAAGATAATTCCGAAGTCTAGCTGTTCTAGGGAAGAAGCTATTTGAGTAGAAAACTTTCTGACGTTAAGGGACCTCAACATTGAAGAAGTGTGATTTTGTTGCTAAGCGGGTTTGGCGGGGATATGTATTGCTTTGAAGTGCATTTTATTTATCTGTTAAGGTTTTCTTTTATATATTCATTTCCCCATGTCTATATCTTCTTTACCTCTATCCCGCATTTATACTTTCTTTACATTAATTTAATTATTAATTCTTTTTTCTAATATATATATATATATATATATATATATATATATATATATATATATATATATATTCAAGCAAATATTATTAAATACAACGGAGACATTTTGTCTTATAATTCTTTTTTTAATTTTTCAATTTTTCGTATTGTCTTTTTTGTTTCAAAATCAAAAATATTAATAAAGGATCCATACATGTTACTGTTACGAGCGCTTTCGATTCGTCCATGAGTCATCATCAGGTGTTAAAAATACAGGATTGCGAAAATGAGGATTAAAAATGAAAACTAAAATATATATAGTCAGTGATGAGTTAAAATAAAAGTCGATTAAGAATAAAAGTCGATTAAAAATTCGAGTGTTAAAACCAGCAAGTTCGTAGACACCATGTACAAAGTCCGTCCAACACGGACTACGCAAGACATTTCAGAACGTTACTGCTTTTTTGAAATGCAATGTCATTTATATTAGGTTGAAGAGTTCTAATGTACGACGCTTCAAGAATCTTTAATTTTTTTACATTATTTTCCCGTTGTATAATTTTTGTGTTGTCAATGAGGACCTTTCTAACATTGGAGGGGGGGCAGCTATGTTCTTTTTTTAAATGTTTGTAAATCGCGCTTGTGTCGTTAAGGTGCATAGTTATTCGCCGGGACAACGTTGTTGTTGTATGCCCAATGTATGTATTATTTTTGGAGTTACATTCATCAATAGAGCATTTAAATTTATACACTACATTGGTTTGTTCCAACGTTTTTATCGCCGGTGAAGAGTTGTTTTTAACCACAAGGTTTTGTGTTCGAAATTTCCTATAATAGATAATAAATTTAATTTTAAAATTACTGTCAACAGGCGTCAAGTATCTTCGTATAATATTTTTTATTGCATTTTCTTCGATTCTGAAATTAGGCGTCATTTGATTTTGGTAAAATATATTAATGGGGTTTGCATTGCGGTGTTGGCTAACATTATTATTCTGGTTATCGGAAGATTGTAGCATTTTTTTTATTTGTTCATCAACAATGTAATTGGGGAAATGATTATTGATGAGTACTTGTTTAATGTTTTTTATTTCAATTAGCAATGCTTTTTTGTGGAGGATATCATTTTAGCGCGACTTAGTAAATTTTTTATTATGGCTATTTTGTACCTTTGTGGACACTCACTTTTAAAGTTCAGGAGGCTAGAGTTTATGTTAGTTGGTTTTTTATATACAGATGTATTACAAGTGTTATTAGACGTATCGATAAGGACATAAAGAAATGGAATTTTATTGTTATTATTTAACTCTACTGTGAATTTTAAAATTGAATTTTCTTGAAAGAGGTGCTGTAATTGGTGTATCTGTTCATTATTTTCAGCTAAAATGAGAATGTCATCCACGTAGCGTACATAAATTGGGGGTTTTATGTTGTTTTTAAATATTTTGTTCTCTAAGTCAGCCATGTAGAATTCACTTAGGGTTGGTCCAAGGACTGATCCCATTGCCACACCGTCTATTTGAGTATAAATGTTACCATTGTGGTCATAGAAGGGTACTTCTGTAGTGCAAATTAGTAACAATTTTTTTAAAACTCTTTTGTTAATTTTAAGTGGGGGGAGTGATGGATTATTATAACTGTTCTTGATAATTATATCTATTGTTTCTACTACAGGTACATTTGTAAATAAACTTTCTACGTCAAGGGAAGAAATTATTTTGTTTTCTGGTTGCATTGATTTTAATATTTGTATTAGTTCGTGTGTGGACTTAACGCTATATTTACTAGGAATATATGGGCTGATAAGTTCGTTTAGTGTTTTTGTTAGGCGATAGATGGGAGTCAGAATTTGGGATATAATAGGTCGGAGAGGGAAATCAGGTTTATGTGTCTTGACTGTGCCATATAAGTAACCAGGTTTATAGTCTCCAATTATTTTATTATATTATATATATATATATGCATGTATTTATAGAACGTATGCGTTACACATTGAGTCACGACTATTGCCACTTTAGATTCTAATTAGTTTTTATTCGAGAGTTGATAAGCTGAAACATAACGTTTAACACACTCCTTCTCTTACTTAACTAAACTACTTAACTCTTTTTATCTATATTATCATTACTTTTTATTTATATTATTATTACATTTTATTATTATATTTAAGTGCTGTTACCTCTATATCATTTTTATCGCTACGTAAAAGCATCATTATTTTACCATTATTGTATTTTATCTAACGAGAATTATTATTATTATGCGAGAATTATTATTATTATTGTACACATATATGTGCAATTAAATAAAGTTTTAACATCGAACAGGTTGTGTTTCTTTTTTCTATATGCTAGCAAATACATTTACAAAAGAAGGAAAGTTAAGTTAATCAGCATGAAATTAGACGTTGCGGAGTAATATTAAAAAAAGCTAATTTAAATTTTTCAAAAGGAAGTAAGTATTGGTAATGCATCATCTTTTTTCTTTTGTCCGTCCTGGAATAATGATTCTTTTTTTCCCGCGCACGCTAATTTGCGTTACAACTGATATAAGTTACACACACCTGAAATGTTTATAGGTTGACATTGAAGACAGCCTTCATTCACTTTTACTTTTCAGATTATTAATCGAATTATTTCCATCTAGCTAAATTGGCATCTGCGAGTTTGGGGAATACTTGGAAAGTTACCAATAATGACCTATCTTAAAAATAGGCACAGTTGTGTATGAGAAAAATAGATTCAAAACCCCAACGGCATTGAGGATGACAAGGTTTATACAATGGCGACGCTACTCCAGTTTTATCAACATCACTGATGTGGAAAGCTGAATTTTGTACAGCCATTATCACGAATGTTGCCTATTTTAAAAATGAGTCAATGTTGAACTGGTATTACACTATTAACTGTCACCGTATTAGGAAAGAAGCAATCTAGTTATTTACTCGCGGAAGTAATCAAAGTTATTTCCGATTTGCTCGTAAATTTTAACAATAATTATTAGACATCTATTAATAACAATTCACAAAATATTATTTCATTTATTTATGTAAAAATAATCTAAGGGCACGTAGGGACCTCCATCCAATTTTAAAACCTAATAATTCAGATTTTATAAAATGTGATTCATATTTATTAGAGACTAATTATTCTATATTGCATAGATTTCAAATGCATCCTTAAAAGCCAACCATACAATATAGACATTTACAAAAATCACAATTAGGCAATTTACATTTGACCTAGATTTATTTCTAGATATAAGGATTAATGCTATAATGTCTTGAATTTAATCTTCACATGGACAAGGTCATGTCAAACCGTTGATTTCAAAGATATTTACACGTCTACAGACAATATTAGCCTAGCACATATACACACATATCTATATATGTGCGTGCATGGGTGATGTTCTTGGTAGAATCTTTGATTTAATATAAACTACCCTCCTTATTCATATAACATGGGATATATCTATGTAATATATATATAAACGTCAGTGCATTTTAGTTTTAGTCCAATGTTCACTAGTAAAATCCATTGCAATGAAATATCTACTACGATTTTAATACGTTACCGTTTTAATATTTTAATATGTTCCTTTGAAATTTATCCTTGTTTAATAATAAAGTTTTTTTGTTATATATAAAACGAATTCATGCAAATAATACAAATGGATGCTTACATCCGAAGTTTTACGTTTATTATAGCATCAACTATTACTTTTGTGTTATTTCCTCATACACTTACTCTCTAAGCAAGATATATTTAACCCCATCAAAGTATAACGTCATACAAAAGAATGTAGTTTATAAATAACTAATAGGGAATGATCTAAATTGATTTTAAAATATATGAAAGACTATACTAACGAAACATCCACTGCACGGCCATATAGGTTTATACTAAAACACGATAAAAGCCAACGATGGCAGCGATTAGTGAAAAATCAGTGAGCAATAACCTGTTGGGTTATGCAAAAAAAGCGATGATTGTTGAAAATATATAACAGTATTTTACCACTATCCAGGAACCGCACATGTTGTTGCTAGTATGCGATCATTTTAATGTCTTATGTAGGGATATGTTATCACAATATATTGCTATTACAATGTATTGTTATTGAATTCTATTCCGGTAATAAGAACCCGCGTTTAATTTTAGAGCAATATTGTACGAATCCAAAAGATTTGTTATATTCATAAGAATATTAATCTTTCGGCTCTAAACATGAATATTAATGGCACCCCAAAACATCTGAATGAATTTAACATGTAAGTATATGCATTTTGGATTACGATATATCGTGCGTAAACTTGGAATCTGTTTGATAGATGTATTTAAAAGTATGTTGTTTTTTGGAGAGGGATATTACTAGCATGGAAGAAAAAAGTGAGGAAAAAGTGTAAATTTATCAATAGCACGGAAAGGAAGATATGTTGTTTATATTTGCCATAGTAGACAACAACGTACTTCAACTGCATCACTATTCATATATACGAAGTATTTTTGATAATCTACTTTTCCTTGTAGGCACAGACGAAAAAATATTAGCAACTCGAATTTAAAATATTGTCAGCATGGTTAAATTTTATGTTGAATTGCATAACAAAAATCAGTAAGATCGTTTAACAAACTAAAAGCAAGTTTAATATATATATATATATATATATATATATATATATATATATATATAGTTTTATTTCAGATATTTTCTGGAAACAATTTTAATAAAGGACATCGTAAAAATAACATACTCAACGTTCGAAATTCTTCCCTCCTTAAACGTATGATACAATCAAAGAAATCAATTGCATTCTAAATGTAGCAGCTTTTGAATTTGGGACACTTAGAAGTGTTTTTATATTTTGCAATGACAATTCGTGAGTCTCGATAAACGTCGACGGCGGAGCTGCTTTTTCGGTCGTAAATAGCTATGGAAACATGTACTTAAACGAAACTACAATTACGTTACCACGCCATTTTTCCGTTGGTAAAAACACACACACACACACACACACACACACACATATATATATATATATATGATACGTTTTCCTTTTCAATATTATTATTTCTTTTATACAAAAATAGAGAAGTTTACTTTTAGCGGTTTTTAGCTATTTTAATGGTGTGTACATATTACGAAATTAGCAAAAACGAAACAAAAATAAGGTTAGTAATGTCAGGTGAACATATACCATGAATCTAAAATTTTTTTAGCTAATCAATTTTACGCAGTTTTATCCTACATTAAAATGGGACATTTATTCATACATTTATATTATTTAAGACAGTCGACCTATGATCTACGCTGAAATGTTAAATGCCAGATATATGCCGAAATGTAAAATCTATGTGGAAATGTAAAAAGCATTTTTAATTTCGTTTACCCATGCAAGGCGCATGAAATTATATGTTATAAACGCAACATTTTTTTTTCCATTTTATCAGCGGCCATATTGATAAATACCCGCTTACGATTCTAAGTTTTAATCCAAGTATTAGGATTGGGATTTCGCATTAAACATTGGCTACAACATTCCAGTTGATCTATAATAGGTTTTATACTGATGACAAAAGCTATATTTTGTATAATTATAAATTTAGTTTTAATTAATTGAACTGCTATGCAGAAATGTTTGAAGAACTTGTTGATGAATAGATCTCAGCTTATATATATACTTATCAATCTATCGTCGATCTCTTCTTTATAGACTCGAAAACGGCTCGCCCAATTTGTATGAAATTTATATGCAGGTACTTTATGCGGGCATCAGTCTTCTTAGATTAGTTTAGTATAGGAATGTCTTCAATAAGTATGGATAATCGAAATAATCCGACGAAAGAAGGAACAGGCGATTTTGTTAAAAGCTCATTTGAAAGGAGTGTTACTATTTAAATTACAATTGAACCATGATACCTGACCCTTTACTTTTCAATCCCAGCCATTATATACAGCAATTTTCAATGCAGGAATGTAAGGAAAGGAATATTAAGTCAACAGTATGTTCTTTGATATGACGAGGGGCCGTTCGAAATTAGTGTTTCTGTTAAAAGCAAAACTGAATTATGATACTTGACTTTTTAAAACAATATATATATTGTTTTAAAAAGTCAAGTATAATAATTCAGTTTTTTTTATATATATATTCAGTTTTTTATATATACACATATATATATATATATATATATATATTCTAAAAATTTAATAAAATTAAAAAAAATTACAAGTATGGTAATGGAACATATAAATCTCAACGGAATAAATTATAGAATAAAGTAATACTGAGAATCATGATATGTGTAGTAATAAATTAGATTATAGTAGTTGAAAAGTTATGTATAGTTTCATATTCTGATTTATAAATAAGTTAATATAACCGGAAATTGGAAAACAAGTTTCATTAAAAATGGCCTAATGTAAATATATTATATTCGGATTCTTAATAATGATAAGCCCCCATATATCTCATTTTGATTAATTGATTGTTGTTATTACTTCTCATGAGTTAAGGGCAAAATAGATTCACTGATTGATATAATAATTAAGTGATTGATTTTGTGTTACCAAACAGATACTGTCAAACATTGTAAATGTCAACTGAATTAAAATAAATAAATTGTAAAATGGACAATATCATGAAGTTTAAAACAAAGACTCTGTCATTCGTTCATTACACCCACCCACAAACACACACACAGTAGGTTCTCTACAGTGCAAATTAAACTACAATGACTACAATGTCACTACGAGAGGCATGTGAGCCTTTTCCTGGCGTAACGTAATGAGTCCTTAACTAGAAAAGGGAATAAATCGAGTCACCCTGCTATATATATATATATATATATATATATATATATATATATATATATATATATATATATATATATATGCATATCTATCTCTCTCTCTCTCTCTCTATATATATATATATATTATATATATATATATATATATATATATTGTAATACGTTCGATGTAATGTAAGAATTGTTTAAGAGGTAAGCTATAGACACCTGTTAATATTTCCCCCAAATACTATACACGTTCAATGGAATTTTCTGATTCAGAAAAACTCGCATCTTGGCTTTTTTCTCTTTTTATGTTATTATTGATTCAGCATTGATTGTTTTTATTTCCTTCGAGAAATATATGTAATATAAGAATAATATAGACATTTATTTTTACAATATTAAAATACGCATTCATTGAACCTTTATGGATGCACATTTAAGTAATAAGACTTGAAAAATTATAAATGTAAAATAATAACGTGAATTACGATTTATATTATTGTTATTTCAGTTATCTAGGGACTCATTTAAGTAAATGCCTTAATATATGAATCTTTATCTTGTAGTTATCCATAGACAGTGTAAGTAGCATCCACCACAGACCATAGTGGAACCATACAACTATTTAGTGAAGAAATCTATCGACTTTAATACGATGTTTTGTTATAAAGCTTGTCACCCCCTCAAATCTAAACAGGCTTGCAATACATTAATAGCAATAGAAGTAGGAGTAATAACAGTAGTAGTTATAGTTTCACTCACGGCAGTACTGAACCGAATATTGTACTTATCTTATAACCATCTATTTACGAGTCAGCGATTATATATATATATATACATATATATATATATATAACTACTTCATTTACTCACATAAATTAATATACGAAAGTATAGATTTATGCGTAAACTTTAAGTATTTACTTCAAAAGTGCTCAATACGTACGTAGAGCTATTGCGTTGAAAATGCATTTAACAGGTCAACCAATATCCACGTAAAAGCCCTAAAAATAGTGGATACAAAAATATCGATATCAAATATAAGCAACAAAACACCAATAACTATAATTAAATTAAAAATAGACGAAAGAGAACTATAATCTGGTATACGGCCCCATACAATCAAATGTTAAAAACAAAACTTGGCAATAAATTTCTATACCTTATTGAAAAACACTTTCCCGCAACCAACCCCTTACACAAAATCTTCAATAAAAATACCTTAAAGTTATCCTACAGTTGTTGCGAAAATTTAGAGATGATAATTAAAGCACATAATAACAAAATACTAAATAAAAACAATGTAAACAACAACAAAATAAACAATAAAAAAGGAGATACCATGACAAAAATAAAAGTAACAGTAGCAGAAATACTACTACTACTACTACTACTACTACTGCTAATAATAATAATAATAATAAAAATAATAATAAAAACCAACCCCGGACAAGAATAACCATACCATAAATAAAAATACTAATAACGAACAAGATAAATTCAACTGTAGACACCGCACACTATGCCCAGTTCAAAATAAATGTCTAACAAAAAGCATAGTTTATCAGGCAACAATATTTGCGCAAGAAAACCCGAATAACAAGAAATATTACGTAGGCATGACTTCCTTAGATTTCAGAACCCGATACTATGATCACAAAAGTACATTCCACAATAAAATAAAACACCGTATAAAAACAACACTAGCGAATAAATACTGGGAACTCAAAGAAAGCGGACATTCGCCGATAGTCGAATGGAAAATAATAAGACAAGCTACCACGTGTAGGCATTTAGACGACTCATGTAAATTATGCCTTCATGAAAAATTTGCTATCCTGTACTTTAAAGAACCCCAAAATCTATTAAACTGTAGAAGAGAAATAGCATATAACTGTGTTCACGAAATAAGATTTACTCTAGGATAGCGATACAAAATAGTTTTAAAACTAACAAAAACAATAGAAAAGAAACAAATAAATAAATTAAATAAACATGAATATACATAAACGATCACACATATATGTATGTATATATATATATATATATGTGTGTGTGTGTATGTGTGCATATATGTATGTACACATATGTATATTTATATATATATAAAAAGAAAAAGAAAATGTATGCCTTAAACCACTGAACTAGTTTCAAACAGATCCTTAGTTCGATAAAATGCATGCACATTGGCTGATAGGAAGGGGCGCGGTGGATACTAGAAAGCTGGTTGGCTAACTAAAATCCTCAACAGAAGAGAACCATATAAAAAAGATAAACGACCACAGAATTCGCGCATAAGTCTGACGAATCCTAGAGTGGATGAAACGCCGAATATTCAGTGTAGCTTAATCGCCATATATATTTTATAAATTACCAACTAGCTCTACCTACGTATTGAGCACTTTCGAAGTAAATACTTAAAGTTTACGCATAAATCTATACGTTCGTATATTAAATTTATGTGAGTAAATGAAGTAGTTATATATATATATATATATATATATATATATATATATATATAATTATTTCCACAATCAAAAAAATTGTTTGATTTTCATTATTACGAGTTATTTCGGAGTTTCTAGCGAGACATAATCAAGGCTAAACTTAGCGAATTTTGCTTTTATGGAAGCATTTTTATGATCAAAATTTGCACTTGGCTTTTTTTAATTAAAAATATACAAAACTAATCGTCCATTCGAAATTCTGACAATATCGTAGAAATGTGCAACATTACCTCAATAAACCAATCGGTGTTTTATTCTGCTGCGTTTGATATCGTTTGTAATAATATTTTATTCAATGAAATCTTCTTGGATTTTCCCGGGATAAAATGTGATACACAGTCAACAAAAAGTTCTATTAAGAAGATATATATTCGACCGCATTTTTTTTTCATATGGCCGTGGGCAATGCCGGATAATATTCCTAGTATACTGTATATTATATATATATATATATATATATATATATATATATATATATATATATATAATATATATAAATATATATTTTTTCTTTATATTAAGTATATTATAATATATATTTATAAATATATAATATATATAAATATATTAGATATATATATTATATTATATATATAGATATATTAAATATATATCTAATATATATATATTATATTTATATGTATAATTTATAATCTATATATATATGCGTGTGTGTGTAATATATATATTGTGTGTGTGCGTGTGTGTGTAATATATATCTAATATACATATCTATTATATTTATATGTATAATATATATATATATGTGTGTGTGTGTGTGTGTTTGTGTGTGTGTGTGTGTGTGTGTGTGTGTGTGTGTGTAAAGCACACATACAACAAGAACGGGTTATTGTTCATAAGACCCATACGAGAATTGTCTGTGAAAAATAAAATATTTCCAATGATAAACGTTAAGTAATAAGGAACTTTCAGCACATTATTCTAGTGGTCGAATATACAATAATCAGTAGAGACAATACAAATAATACAATTACAAAATAATACAAGGTCATAGTTGGCAGTAGTAGATTTCTCCCCATTCAAAATTTCCTTGTGATTTAAGAATTCTCTAGATCACACTTTACGAAATTCAAGGATTACAGCAGCTGAAACCTTATGAGATTAACGTCCGTTAATTACAAAGAATATAAACGGAAAATATAAAAAGAATATAAAAATAGGTTTCAGGTGTATCTGCACATACATATCTATATATGTACACATATATCTATGTATATAAATCTTTATTCCGTTCTGTTTTTTAACAATTTATTTTTCATATTCAAAGGGTTTATTACTTCCGTAATTATTTTGCATACTTCAAACTTATTGTCATGAAATTTACTTCACATGTTTTTATATATTGTAAGATGGTTGAAAAATATGCCTAAGAGCTAACCTTATTTGAATATTGCATTAAGAAAATCGATTATGCTTAATAGCCATAGCTTTATGTTAGTTGCCGTTTATAGCGAAATAATTGTTTTAAATATTCCATTTAAGATTTTATTTTAAGTTTTTTTATATTAATAATATATTTGAATTGATTGGCTGATAGGAAGGGGCGCGGTGAATACTAGAAAGCTGATTTGCTAACTAAAATCCTCAACAGAAAAGGACCATATAAAAACGATAAACAATCACAGAATTCGCGCATAAGCCTTACGAATCCTAGAGTGGATGAAACGCCGAATATTCAGTGTAGTTTAATCGCCATATATATATATATATATATATATATATATATATATATATATATATATATATATATATATATATATATATATAATAGATAACCCGTGACCCGTTGGGTTAGTATATTCTATTAGCTTTGGAATTCATATATGAGCGTGATACTTGTGACGTAAAGAAAATATACTTTTTTTGACATAACAGAAACATTTCTATGAAAGTATATTGAAATGAAAAATCACGGACGGATCACTCAAACATGAAAAATAATCCTCCCTATTCGTGTAAAGTTACCTATTTTTCTGCATAATCGCTCAAAAATCGAAAATTAAACATGATTTTCCTACGAACGCCGACGAAAGTCATTTAGTAGCAAAGACGCACATGAACCTACCGATGAGAAATATAATAATGAAAAACCCGTATTGAAATTTTTCAACCAAGTTATAGAAGCTTAAAATCTAAAAAAAAAAAAAATAATTAATAAAACCTGGAGAAAAAAATTAAACCTAAATGAATAAAATAAAATAAACCTAATATTGAAACAGATTAGTAATGTGTCAAAAATTCACAGTTCTCACACAACTATTTTGTATCTAGAAATGTAAACAAAAAATAAAATAGAAGGAAGGAAGGAAGGAAGGAAGGAAAAGGGACGGATAGAGAGTAGTAGTAGTTGTAGTTGGCTTTACTACAATTGTTCTTATGTTTGTCAACGAGTTAAAGTTGTTTAGTTGTAAGAAATAGCGACAGTATAGTTGTAATAAAGAATAGTTGCAAAACACCCCCACTCTTCCCATGTTAAATAATAATTTCGAAATAAAAACGTTAATATTTCAGTGGGCAAGGCCAAAATCTGCAACAGAAGCTATTTGTATTTATTTGTTTACATTGTTATGGGTTAATGTTTATGCGCGCATGCGCAACCGGACGTTGTAAACCGGAAATTGGGGTACATAACTCCTTACAAGGTCATTTGATTTTTATAAGTATATATATATATATATATATATATATATATATGTAGAGAGAAAGAAACAGAGAGACAGAGAGGAGGAGAGAGAATTAGAGGGGAAAGGAAAGAGCGCGAGAGAGGAAGAGAGAGATAAACAGAGTGACAGAGATAGAGAATGAGAAAACAGAGAACTATTGCTAATATTACACAATACCATCTTTTCCAATAGATTTTTACAATAGAATTTTTTCTTCCAAAATCTCAAATAAATGATAAAAAGATGTGGCTTTGTTTTACAAACGATGATTAATGGTGTCGGCATTGCGGAGAGAACGCAATGATTTACCCTGTTGCTGATATTACCCAACGTTCATGTTAGGTAAGTGTAAAAAAGTATTTCATGATTAGATATGCTGAACAAAATGTTAAATAGTAAGAGAAAAATCGATCACGCACTCGTATATATATATATATATATATATATATATATATATATATAATTGATATGTAGTTTGCTTGAAGCATGTTGTGGGATAAGTATGTAGTAGAGATTTAGAAGGCTATCACAATGCGAGGAATGAGATATAGTCTGTGTTGGTGAAAGAAGACGAAAACAAGTGGCGATTTACAAATCAATAAGTACATACATATACGTCTACATATATATTTATTCATTTGTATTAAATACAAATGACTTACTTGTTATGTCTGCGACAATATCCAGATATGGTTATGGATATTGTCACAAACATAATAAGTAAGACATTTGTATTTAATAAAACGGAATAAATATATGTAAATATAGACATATATGTATGTACTTATTGATTTGTAAACCGCCACTTGTTTCATCTTCTATCACCAACAGCGAGTATATCTCATTCCTCGCATTGTGATAGCCGTCTAAATCTCTACTACATATATATATATATATATATATATATATATATATATATATCGATTGTGATTGATTTTGCGCTACGAAACAGATACTGTCAAGCATTGTATAAATCGACTGATTTTAAGGAATTAATTATGAAATGGTCAACGCCATAAATTTTTGAATATATATGTTTGACATTTATTCTAAATATCTATCTATCTATCTATCTATCTATCTCTCTCTCTATATATATATATTGTTTTAATAAAATCAAGACAAAAAGGAATAGATTGATAGCAACAAACTGTGTATTTTATCGTAAGTTACAATTGTTTCAAGACTATTCGGACAAATTCAAACATTATGTCGATTGAAAAGTTTCACAAAGACAGCCTTTGGTCAGACGTATAGAATAAAAACACTTTATCAATGAGCATAATGGAGTCCATTTTTCTATTGTGGAAAAAACGTGGGAGAATATTTTACCTGCATCTCATCCTTCCAAAGTTATTTTAAATATGTATTTATTTACCTATTTTCCTATCTCTATTTTAACAAAAAAATTGTTAAATCAAATCATCATGCAACGTTATCACTAATTACGTATGTTCAATTAATATGCTTAAAAAACTTTTCATTAATTTCATGAATAAAGTTTCCTTATTTCTTTATTTAACTTAAATTATGTTTTAATACGGTCTAAGTCTTCAGCTATATTGTTACAATTTTATGTTAATTTTGTATCTGGAATCTGCTTTGTTTATTTACAAAAATATCGGCTAACCTATTTTGTGTAATTTCAAAAAGTGGTTCTTGTTTAAAACTTATTCCATGACGAAAACTGTTTAACATTATTCTATATTCAGTGCAGTCTCATTCTTCATTTAAAATTAAGGATCTTAATTTATTTTTAATTTTTTGTTTTCTTTCGATCCTACCTATTAAGATTTACCCTTACAGGATATATTAGACGTTGAAAGGGAGTTAACTCTGTACGTTCGAGGTTTTAAATGTTTTGTTTAATGATAAGTTACCAAAATCCTAATAAGTATTCATAACGTTGAAAGGCTGGTAATTCAATACGTTCGATGTTTTAATGTTTTCGCATTCATGACTTATTTATTAATTACATAGAAACCAAGTAAATATAGGTCAGTCTATTCAAATTATAAGTTTATAATGCATATCTTAATAGTGATACTGATTTTATTACCAAATATTTAACCAGCGTTTGCCATCCAACCATAGTTTTCTGAGGTTATATATGGCTTTAATTCAAATAATATCAATTCAGGAATTAAGTTCTTACATATTTATCTAATAATAGTATATATATATATATATATATATATATATATATATATATATATATATATATATATATATATATATATATATATAACGTTATGCTACTAGTACAATATAATCCAGTACTATCTGCCGTATGGGTGGTCACTGGCGACTAACCTAAATGTCTGATGAGCTGGTTGCACGACTCTCATAAAGAATGATATGGCATTGCGAAGAAGAGTATAAACCCCTCTGAGGTCTCTCTGAGGTCAGCGACCAACCGGCATCTATGTTTTTGTAAGGGGACAGCTGGGCCTCCTCAGTTAATAAGAAAACAACTTATCTAGGACAAAGTGAAATCTAATATGAAACTATATGAAAATGTATAGGTAAACACAAAGAAGTTTACTAGGGCAGATGGGGACTCCACAACCACTGAAGTGACAATCTATCTAAAAGGAAAACTCTAAATACCCAACCTGAGTGTATGTCTAGTATGGATCAATCGTCTTGTTTTATGCGCCATTGAAAACTATACCATACTAGAAAAGTGGATTGCATGTAGTGCAAGCTCAACGCACTATAAATAAACTCACGCAAAATTAATTCCTCGACCGTTTTTGTGTTTTTGTGTGATGCGTTATTACAGGTACCACTTAACTAAAAGTCCCAAGTTCATTGGTGATATGAGTTTTGGCTAAGCATACAGGAAACTGGGAATATGTAGCTCGAACTGTGTATGGTTGCGAGACTTAACGTATCTTAATATCGCTTAAATTTGTCTAATCGAGGTAAAAGTATGGATAAGCTGAAGTTTAGAGTGACATCCCAGTTTTTCTAAGAGAGTCCTGCATACTTCCTGCAGGAATTATAAAGGTATTCCAAGCAAATGATTTGCCTGGTCAGTTGCCTCTGCTGGCGGATTGTTTATTTAGAAACAAAAGTAAGGACAATAAACCAGCATTATTGAAAAAACATGAGGCGTTATTACAAATATCATTTAACTTAAAGTTATCATCGGCGATATAAGTTTTGGCTACGCATACAGAAAACTGGGAGTATGTAGCTCGAAAAGTGTATGGTTGCGACACTTAACGTATACAAATACAAATCCGTTTGTCACCTTCATCGGCATGATTGTTGCGTGATGGAATGTACAAACACTACTTGACAATAAATTGTCTAAACGTCCACAACGTCGAAATGCTCTGTCAGCTAGTGAGCTTTCGCTATATGACATGGACATTGCTGCTCTCTCTGAGACATGTCCTGCTGATGATGGTCAATTCACAGAAACACAGTTTGGTTGTACTTTCTTTTGGAAAGGGAAATCTGCTGATAAGACGGGAGAAAATGGTGTAGGTTTTGTCATAGACACATCAATCATAAAACACCTACATGGACGTCCATTTGTTAAATCAAACGTACTATTCTTTACGACTCCCTCTGCGACAAAAAATTTGCAAAAATCACAAGCTTATGCCCCTAGTATAGATTCCCCTAAAACAAAATACCTTTTATGATGAACTAGACAACTATTGTCCAACATCCCTTGTAGTGATGAGATCATCCTACTTGGCGATTGAAATGCGAGAGTGAGAAATGATACTCAAACTTGGACATGTTTAAGTGCACATGGACTGGGAAATTAACATGGTTTTCAGATTTTTCAGATTGAAATAGAACCTTGGTCTTTCTAAGCACATAACAAACGTCTGTGGTCCTAGCGTGTTATAAAGTTACATACAAAAATCATTGTGTATAAAGTATGTGTTTTGATGGCCCGCCTGTATGCAAGCGAAACGTGGACTATAAACACCAACGAAAACTTATTGAGGGCTTCCATTAGCGGTGCCTAAATCCTATGTACGACGTACATAAGTATTAGGGAAGGCACGCCTACTAAGCATTCAGTCGATGGTAATGAAAAGTTATATTCGATGACCTAGTAACGTTATGCGTATGGGTAATGGCTGTCTGCCAAGACAATTATGTGATAGTGAAATGTAGAATAAAAGAGAAGTGAATCAAAGCATAAAACGATATTTAAGGAAACAATAAAATCCAATATGATAAAATCGAGTCTATCTGTGTGGGGAAAAAAAACCTTAGATAGAAATGGAGGAGGCCGGTTCTGAGAATGACTTTGTGCCTTTCAGCGCTTATAAGAGGATAATTCGCAAATGCGAACAGGATCAAGCACTGGGTCCACAATGTCACAACATTAACTTTGACACATGTGAAAAATTTCGCATATCTTTTGCTGGCCTAAATAGCTATTTGCGATAATAAGATGAACCTGTTTTGCACTCAAATAATGATACTGCAAAACAGATCTGGTGTTCAAATTCTGTGGCAAAATCAATCGCAGTGGTGTTTGTTTGAAGAGCCACTTACGGACACACCGAATTCCGAGGTGTGTAGAGGATGCAGACAGAAAGCATGAAATAAAGGAGGTTTTCGCGCTCGAAATTGAGACGACATCCCTCATCCCTCATATATATATATATATATATATATATATATATATATATATATATATATATGTGTGTGTGTGTGTGTGTGTGTGTGTGTGTGTTTATTTGTTTTTGTTAGCGATACTCATTGAACGAATTCAATTATTTATATGTGCATTTTTCCCTAAATGCGAGTTGGGAATAATTTTCCCTTTGACGAATAATTATCCACTGACACGTGTTTCGTCGTCTACTACTCATCAGAGTGGCGGAATCTAGCGAGATTCGAAATTAGGACCCCACGATAAGAAGTCTAAACCTCTACCACGGGGCCACCTCGCTCGATATATATATATATATATATATATATATATATATATATATATATATATATATATATATATATATATATATATATATATATATATATATATATATATATATATATATATATAAATCTGAATGTCTGTGTGTGTATGTGTGTGTATGTGTGTGTGTGTCTGGTCACGAATAGGCTCCTATATGGTTGATTATTTTAAAAACTGATTACATATAATGATAGAAGATGTATCCAGACACAGGAATAGATATGTTTGATCTGGCAGAACGGCGGTTCATTAAAATTGTTGTATCTGCGTTCACGCCTGGCTTACAAAGTATGGAAATTAAGAATTAAAAATTAAAAAAAAACGTTTACAATTGCTTTTGAGATAGATGTACATAATAATACTTTGATAAGTATGTTTTAACTTAAATAGGGATGGTATAATAACATTGTGGGGTCTGCGTTCGCGCCTGGCCTCCCTAGAATGGAAATATGTTTTTTTTTTATATAGATCCACAGAATATTGTGATGTGCTTCAGTGTGAACAGGTATGGTATAATAAATTATGGGGTTTATCTATTTTATTTTTACTTTCATCATATTTTGCTTTGGTTTTATACCCCCACATTAGAAGCTATCTTTTTACAACACTTCCTTTTCATAACCTATCATACTTTCATAAATCAGAGTCCATTTTCTGTAGGCTGTTTTTGAACCCAGTCAACGACGGGTAATTTTGCTAGTATATATATATATATATATATATATATATATATATATATATATATATATATAGTCGCAGGTGAAATAATATAATCTAATAACTATTAGATTATTTTGTGGTCATGTAATGTATTAGAATAAAACCGCCATCCACACAAAACTGTTCCACTGAAGAAGGTGTTTAAGAGGTACATTCATTTTATCAATCTATATTAAAAATATATTACCATTCCTACTAAGAGGAACGAGAGCTGATGAAATATAACAATGCATTATGGATTCACATCTGATTAATATACATATGTTTTTCTTCAATATTGATTTATCCATCACGTTATGACGAATGACCGACGTACTTTCAAAAGGAATCTTACCTTTATGAAAGAGGAATATAGCAAATGATGTAAACTCTAACATAAACTCTATTTCTATTGTCATCATGCTGGGCTGTTTATTTTATATTAAGATGGAAGCCATATATTAGAATCTACATAATTTGATGGAAGTCAACTCATATCTTTGATAAGAAGGGGGGATTAAGCATTAACTATGAGTAGATATTACGAATTTTCCATAAGTATATATAAGCCGATATAAATGTCGCAGGTAAGGATACTGTGTCTCCAGTTAAATTTCGTAATTATATTGTTTAATCTAATATTTCCTTTCTATAATGATTTTCTTTAAATAGGTGTCCGAACAATTTTTCTTAGAAATGTACGATTAGCTAAATTACAAAATAGGACCCTCGTGATTCGAACCTCATGCAAACGAGTATATAATAACTACTAGATTTTCCCTTGAGAATATATTTTCTCTAAGGAAATTATAGTCTAACAACATAGTCTTTGAGTTAGAGTTACCACAATTGCTACTCAGTTTCGATTACAATGTCTCTTACTATTACGTGGTAAATTTTACCCTGGTTGCTCAAATATGATTAGTTTATAAGTTTCATTTATTTATGCCCCAAAACAAAGAAGATCGTTTAGTTAGACACTATATTTTTCCATCACACTCGCACAGTCTTTTAATTAATTCAGGACATATTCAACGATGTAAAAAACATATTTAGAATTACAGATGTTTATACAGAACTTTTTTATTTATGATGCGTAATGATACACTTCATATTATATATATATATATATATATATTATATATATATATATATAACTTTAAAGTATAAAACCACACAACTGGCTTAATTCTATGCATACATATACATATATTATTAAATATATAATCATTTAGCTTTTATATTGGCTTGCATTCGTGTTTCACAAGAAAGCATAAACTTGAAAAATTTCAGTTTTGCTCCAAATGTATTGCATACTTTTGTGAAGAAATGTTATGGTATATTGCTTAATTGCAATCACGAATTTAATGTAAATTTTAATATTTAAACTTAAAAATGAAAGGTTTAGTTCATATTTTTACTCTTACATATTTTCAACCCTCCAACGAAATTGAAAGTTGAGGATTACATATAAATGATTGTCGCCTAAAAATAATCAAATTTATTTCGTTTAGTGATTGTCTAAATGTAGCATCTTATAAGGAACATATGCTATACTTTTACTAACCTAGTAACGTTTATTCATATATATCTTACTATTTATAAATATATGCATAAAATAGCACATTTACGTCGAGAGAAATTACAAACAGCAGATGTTACCATAGTGCCATGGTTAGCAGGAGACGCGTAATTATGGCCGTAAGCCAAAGTAAACGCTGCTTGCTAAATGATCTATTATTGATTCCAGGAAAAGAATAAAACGTCTGATTTATTAACAATGCTTGCAATTGGCCCATGTGGGAGACGGAGAATAAAACTTCCATTTCAGATAAATAATTTAAAATAAAGCATAAAAAAGATTCTGATCAGAAAAAAAAAACTTCCAATGGAAACGCGAGACATAATTTACGTCACATCTTCATTTATTTTGGTCAAGTCAGCTAAGCAGCAGACTAATGTGTTGGCATCGTCTATGTCCTCTCATACATTCAATGACATGATGGAAAAAAAGAAAACTTTTTTTACTGCAATCTTACTAATTTATTACTTATTGACGCTAAGCCCTAGATGTTTCGGTGAATAATTGGTTCATTAAATGAAAACAGATAAACAGATAGAGGAATGAGGGGATGTGAACAAGAAAGAGAAAAAAGGGAAAAATTTATACGTAGAGAGAATTGCAGTTTCTTTGATTATTTTTTATTCGACTAACAAGGATAAAATACATAAAATTGTAAGACAGGAGAGATCAAAATGGAAAAGTTTTGTTATCAAAAGTTAAACAGGGTATTTCTTACACGTCTATATCTCAATTAATAAAAAGGTGCGCCATTACATACGTGTGTGTACATTTTCAGTAAATGCAATTTTTGAATTATTATTTTTAATTCATTAACTATTTATTGAAATCAGAATATAATTGCACGCAATTTAATTAATTCCTTTAACAGAAAATGTTATTGCATAAATAACATACAAAGTGATACATGTTGTTTTATTAGTCCACAAGTTTGCCATTTTAATATTCATATGCCATTAAAACAAAAGAGCGAAAATACCCTATAAAACATAATGACTCCGGGAAAAGGGATCGTATAAAAACGTGAAACAAAAATAAAATTGGAATAATTTCGTATCAACGACTTGCAGTTTGAATTTAATCGAAAACAGAAAAAAGATGATAAATTATTTCTTAGAATATATAAAAAATATTTTATGGTTGGTAGTATCGTGCGGGATATAACTTACACCCAATGTTTTACATAAAATGCGATCCATGCAAAATTCAATTAGAACAAATATGACTTTAACTTTTTCCAATTATAAAATGTTCCGTTAGAATTTTGATAGAGAAACATTTTTAATTCCAATTCTCTCAAAATTTGTGATCTGTTTCTCAATGCATGATATTATTCTGTATAAAAAATTTTCTCCGTTTTAAACAGTAAATATGCTAAAATATTTACTTATTTGTTTCAGAAAGCCGCGCATAGTTTTAGAAATTTAAGGTTTCAAAATCTCGCTCTAAAAAGAATAGATTTGACATGCTTCATGTGTGCGTCAAATGTATTCTTAAAAAATAAATGTTCCAACATTGGTTAAAGGGATGTTCATACTGTCACATTTATTCCGTTTTAATTACAGACATCTTTAACTCTTCTGTTTTTTCTAAAGCTAACGGCTCGTTGTCTAGTGTATACGAACGTAACCTAGAAGCAACTGACTTGTTCAATACGAAAAAGTTGTAATAATAAACTAAAATGTTACACAACTCACCAAGAAAAGCATGTAAAATTGGTTTTTCAAGCAACTGACATTGAACTCATCGTTTCATAGTTTCACCCAACACAGTTCTCCGACATTCCGACACCGGAAGTGTTCTCTCTTTTCAAGATGGCACACTTGCTAATTGGCTATTTGTAGCTATGTACACAAACAAAGGAAGCTGTTGCATGTCTTTTGAGCTAAGCTGAATGAATAAGATGAGAAAATCTATTTTAGCAATGGAGATTGAAATAAAAAAAAAACAAAACAAACAAACACAAGAAATAGTAAAAATAAAAAAGCGACTTTCTACCTTTTAATGATTGTTACGTGATATGTTTCCCCACTCAATACTTTTTTTAAAATTCGTTCATAGTATCATCTTCTACATTATTTATAAATCTCTTTTGCGTAGCAATGTAGTTCATTCATCATGATATTATATTCCTCGCCATTTGAATAGTGTATCAACTGATCTGTTTCCGTGAGACAATTATTCTATACATAACTTCTTCCTCTGACCTGAATATACAATCTGATATAACTGTTTTCTGCTTGGTACGAGATATTAGGAATCACAATCAAAATGTTACAGTCTTTCTTAGTTTTCGTTATAACATGTAAAAATGATAGTTTTAGACAACGACTGAGAAAACCTATCACAAAATAAATTTTTACAATACTTTGTAGATAAAGATTTATAACTTAGATTATTCGGGTAACTAATTTTTTTGTTTGTTGTTATTTTAACTATATCCCAGCCGATAAAACCTCCGGCCGCCTTTGGGCCGTGGTGGTAGATTATTCTTCTTTCTTCAGCCATAACCATGTTATACTTATTTATGATTAAATGTGGTAAGGGTTGAACATTAACACCAAGAGAATTTAAATGTAGAACTAATAGGTAAGTAATGTTATTGATCATTTGGTTACAGATTCCTGTTAACAAGTCTTTCATATAACTTTTAGGAGCTCAAAACATAATATTTTCTAAATGTGTTGTACTAGCTGAGTAACCAGCATCACTCGGTCGTAAACTATGGTTAAATATGATGCATGAATTTATGCAGATTTTATATTAATTATTATAGTCAATAATATATAGTAGTGATTTAAAATGTTTGATAAAATATTACGTGTTTGCTGTTAACAGAATCGTAAAAAAAAGAATATAGCACGTTAGCCTTAGTCGTTACTCTTTGAGCTATTGTCAGATGGATAAAAATAGTTTAAAATGAGCCGACGTTAATGTGTTAATGCATATTTGCGCATGTGTACATATAAGACTTTTAGTAGACATAAGCTTCTTAAGTTTAATATTTTTCACTTGTGATCCTTTAGCAGACTAGTTTAACTGGCTAAAAAATCCAGAAAACGGTCGACGACCCCCTTCCCGACTCTTAGTTATCGTGTGTTTCGAAGGAGATGCACTTCGAAAAATAGAGACAGCTAGACAAACAGGCATAGTGAGCTTCATTAATAAGATAATTACTTATTGCTAATACACACACATACACCCACACTAATATACAATACTAATACACATATACACGCGTATACGCACACATACACACACTAATACTCAATACTAATACACACACGCATATATATATATATATATATATATATATATATATATATATATAGGTGCTTTGCCGAGGATAACTGATTTTAAATGTCCTTATTATAACTAACAACATTAAGTAGCATAACTAATGCAAATACAATAGCCCACTGGGTAAGTACCGGCTCAAAACAAACTTCTGCTTTGAGACATTTATTTTCTTTTTCTGATCTTTCTCAAAATCATAACTTATCTATTTTTATTCGTTTTTCAGCAGTGACTTTCATTTTTTTAAAACTGTTATATTGTTGTCAATAAAACTGAATATAGATTGCTTACAGTGCAGCCTGGATCATTTGATATTTGGTTATACCGCTAAAATATTAAGTCATATTTCTGAATAGATAAATAAGAAAATAAAATGAATTACAATGACACTACTTTTAATCACTCTCTTATCTATGTAAACTAGTTAATTCCTTAGCCAGTGAAATATTTTTAATAATTATATTTCAACTTACCAAACGGCAGTTAAGTTTGTGATTAGTAGTATTTGAATTCGATCTAATGTCGGTTAAGGCAACGTGTAAATAAAGAATATGGAGCTTTTGAATAATTGTACAGAAAGAAAGATGTCAGCTGTTTCGTGGAAATAAAAGAAGCTGCTTTTGTTTGCATCGTGAAAATCTTTTATTTTACACTTTTTTTTATTTTGTGATTTCTCTAGAGGCTAATCACTCTTGGGGAACACTCTATGAACGTTTCATTAGTTTTAATTTCTTTCATCCTGAGTGTTTAAACAAAAAATTGAAGACCAAACGTGATAATTCCTCTCTTCGAAAATTAAGATTAGTTAGGGATTGTATAAACTCATTTTCTATTCTTTTCGATATTAAAATATGTTGCTTTCATGATGGTTTTCCATTATTCCATTAAGCTTGCTAAAACCAGATGTGTTACTTTATTAATAAAATAATTAAATTATTTGTTATCGAAATATTGTGAGGAAAACCAATCTTTACTCCTCGATCTTTTTCTTGACAATCCGTCAGAGATTTGTGTTTTCCCGAACCTTATCCAGAATCGCTGATCACATTATCATAATGATTAAAATCAACCTAAATATTCTAGCAAACATTTGCTATAAAAGATGAAATTGGGAATCAGAGTACACAAAAGAGATGCAACATGGAGTAAAATCTTAACCTTTCATTTTGATAAAAATGCAAATGAAGTAACTGATTCTATTAACCATTGCAACACATGATCACACACTGAAACTCTATAACATACTTCCTAATCTGGAAAGTTGGAATTATTCCTACTTATCAGGATTTCCGTCGAATCAACCGCAAGAAGTCGACTACAAATCGACACACAATAAATTGTAGTAGTTGTTGCTAAGAAAACGTATGTGAAATGACATAAGCCAGATTGAGTCGCAGAAATTAGAAACTCGAGATTTACTGAGAATCTTTAATATTGTAGAATATATTTGGCAAGCAAAAATTATCCGCTATTCAACCAAACTTATATCTTTTCTGCGGTCAGGAAAACGGTTTAACCACTTACAGAGACATCACCTTAAACTTGTAATTAAGAAACCACTCCATAAAAAAGTTTCGATTATAAAGCAACACAGTAGGAGCTGATCATCATCTATTCATAATGATCAGACCCGAGAAACATGTGGACTTGATCTTTTCTTCTGCGATAAGAAACGGATCTGCAGGACAAGCATCTGTCCTCTCGAAGCCTTACGAGAACTGGGCTGTAGAATTTCGCTGTTTCTATAGCTGGAAAACTGCCCCGAGTTGATAGTATTCAATAATTTTGACGAAAGAGCTGAGGCTAAAAATTAACAGCTTTACCTTTTCCTTCCGTCTAACTTATACAATCAAATGTGGGTTCTTTTATATGACAGGGATGCGGTCGAAATGAATGTTTCTATCTAAAACACAATAAAACAATGAGACTTTCTTTTTGCATTTTAAACTTTAATTGAAGAAAGAATAAAAAACTGATTATATATAAATCAACGGTGTGTTCTTTACGGCGCAATGTATATTACGATGTATAGTGGAATAAGACACTTCAAAGTAGCATGTAAAGCCTCCTCCATATACACCACTGAGGGTCCCCAACTAGAGCAGGCAATCAATTTATTTGACTGAAAAATTGACCATTTCATCGATTGTAATTACAATAAAAGTATGTAACGGTATACCATTTGTAGATCCTTATTCAATCAAAGGGTCCGTTATGTCTCCTAGCTATTATTTAAATAAATCTAGTGACAGTCTGACACTTCAATAATGCCTGACATATTTTGAACATCAGTATAGATAAAAGTCAGTCGATTCTAATATCCTTACGTTCATCGGTGAATGCATATACAACGCACTAGACAAAACAGGTGAAGCATAAGCGATAGCACATGATTGTCTCAAGGTTTTAGTAAGATCGCGTATGAAAGTCTGTTCCTGAAACTGTCCTTGATGGTTTTACATAAAAACAGCAGGATATTAATGCAGGTGTATACAAGGGGTTGAATCTTGGACATTTATTGCTCCTGATTTTCATAATCGATTTCCCTTATGAAATTTTATTTTAGGTGGATATATTTGTTGGGCAACATGTGTGTAAAACAGACGTATGTTTATATAATGCAATGCTTGTATCATTAGAAATGTCATGAAAGCTGTAGTTTTATGGAGTCATAACATTCAACTCTCCCCATTGCATAGTTGGAGAGAAGAAGAAAGAGATAAAGAGAGAGAAAAAGATAGACACAGGGTGAAACGATAAAATTATCACCCTAGAAAGACGATAGGATTCCATTTCTGTCTGATGAAAACAGTTTGTGTGTGCAAACCATCTACTAGTAGACCTGTTGTGTAACAAATCCCAAGGGCCTTCTATCATTTCTGTTCAATGAGCGAGATCGATGTTCCGCTGTACAAACTATACTCTCTATCGATTCAATTATGGCATGACCTTTGCAAGCACCGCCGAAATGCATCGGCGAAAGGCCAGGAATAACATCTCCGTATCCAGGGGGATGGAAATAAAGTTTCCTGTCACAGTTGTGGGGTTTGGTGTGTTTTCAAGTGAAGGCCACATCATGCCAGCTCACATCTTCGAAGTCAGCTTGAAAGTCAACACCTATGTATGCCTGGATGTGCTAAAGATCGTGGTGTAATCAGATGCCTGACAAACCCTAGATGTAGGAGCCGGACTCAGCGCCAGATCAAAAGTCCAAAGACACCCAAGCTTGGTTTCAGAAATAGTACTACGGCATTGTACCATTTCTCTCATGCTTGTATTGCGATCTGAAGTCGCTGGCCTGCTTCGTTTTGTTATACATTGAGAACATCACAGGCATAACTGACCACAACACCAAAGCCAGACTGATCGCTGCTATCCGCTGTGTATTCGCCAATCTCCCGTCGGTACATGTAAAAAAGGCATGCTTTAAGTTCCGGACCCGGTGAAGACTGAGGGTGTAGGCAGCTACATTGAATAAATTTCAGCTCTACTACATAATCACTTTATCTAAATTGATTTAAAATTTTCAAAATGTAGTGTTGTTTTTTAGGGCGACATTTTTATCATTCCACGTTGTACAGATAAATATATATATATAAATATATATATATATATTTTACAATTAAGGTATATGATTTTATATTGTTATATATTTAACAGGTCTAAACTAAATTACTTTTAGTGACGTTTTCAAACTCCTTGGGTTTATATGAATCAATTTTTGAGTAAATGTATGTCATTGCAAAAGTTGTTACAGAAGAAAAATACTAACGAATAAATATTTATATTTGTGTTCGACGATTTATTGGAATCGGATATCTGAAAAATCGGATCTTTTTAGGGTATCGAATTCGGAAAACTCTGAGGCAGATTTTCGATTGAAAAACGATTCTTTGTTATATTTCGTGAGTTTAACTTTCCGTTGATGAAGATAACTATTTATAACTATTTATTTCCGTTTCCGTTTCCTAATTTAACTATTTAGTTCCGTTTCCGTTTCCGTTTTCCGTTGATGAAGATAACTATGATAACTATTTATTGTTTTTAAAGATGATATAAGTTTAGTTCATTTACGTACAATAAACAACACAACAATGGAAACATTTGGAGAAGATCTCTGGATAACATTTCGATGAATGCCTTGTATTTACATGGTTTCGAAAAGTTTATAAAGTCCAATAAACTCCTTGTCAAGAAAAATAATTTCAACATTATTTTTAAAAAAAATTTTTTACACAGTGATCACCACTTATCAAGGTCCGGAAGCCACTCAGGGATAAGGGTTATTGCAAGTACATTACGTTAGTATGGAGATTTGATGAAGTGTTTACTTAAGGGGGAGATTCATTAGGGATTTGTTAACATTGGACTTGAACACATCCAAGTTGTAGTGCGGTGGGAAGCAGGCAGACGGAACAGAGTTCCACAGGCGTGCAGTTTTAAGAAAGAAGCTTTGTTCATGGAATCCACGTTTTGATTAAGGCACAGATAAAGGGTGGGGGAAATTTTTCACAGTGGATTCAGCTAGACGGATCTTTTTCCTGAAAGATTGGCGAGGGGGGCAGAGATTGAAGTTCAGACGAGCACCTTCCATGGAAATAACGATAAAACAAGGATAGGCTCGCAACGTCTCTTCTGTGGGAGAGGGGTTGCAGGGTAGAGAAAAGGGCATCCCCCACTTAGCCACGAAGTCTATTTTGTACTCTATCAAGGCAGGATAGGCTGTTTTTAGCAGCTCCTGCCCAGATATGGCAACAGTATTCCATCCTTGGACGTACTTGGCTTTTATAAAGATAGAGAATTGCATCAGTAGTGAGATATCTTCTGGAGCGGTAGAAGGATCCCACCATCTTTCCAGCGACCTTGGCAACAGACTTGATGTACGTGTTCCATTTCAGATCAGGAGTAAAGGTCAAACCCAGAAGCTTGTCAAAACACGGGGCCTCACCCAGACGAGAGCTATCCATCACAATTGATGCCAGATGGGGATCAGAGCGTTGATGATGTAAGGATAGGAGTTTGGTTTTGGATGCATTAAAGGTAACCAGGCACATCTTCCCCCCCCCCCACTGAACCACGCGCTCGAGATCAGAAGAGAGAGAATCAGAGAGAACTTTGTCATTTACAGCCTTTGATGTGTTGCCGTAGAGTGTCGTATCATCAGCATAGATGTCAACGAATGATTTAAGTATGTGTTTAGGGATGTCATTGATGTAGATCAGGAAGAGAGTTGGGCCCAGGATTGACCCCTGAGGGACTCCAGCATTTATATTGCAGGCCTCCGATTTTTGTCCATCTACCACTACTCTTATGAGCCTATCGAACATTAAATTAATATTAGAATATAACAAGTGTTTTTTTCCTATTAATTTATCTATTTTATACTGTTAGGCTCTTGTTGAGTTGTTTTTTGGTTGTTTTTAAGTTTTTGTTCGGTAAATTTTTTTCCCGTTCTTCAGTCACTATTGAAAAATATTACTAGGAATGGGCGGAAAGTGTAAAAAAAAAGTTGGCTTTGAAGGTCTTTATTTTCACACATCTGTGTCAAACCATCTTTGATGTCAATTTTTCATTGATGTTTTTTATATTACCTTATTACTTAGACTAAGGGATTCTTTTGGCTCGGGGGGCAGTCTAATTCATAGTTTCATCCTGAAACCAGATCTACTCGTCTTCTTATATATTTATACTGATTATGAAACAAAATTAATTAAAGTTGTTTGGGATAATATTGAAAAGCAAATATAATTTACATTAATGATACCTTTAGGTGGTTTATCTGTTATATATATATATATATATATATATATATATATATATATATATATACACATATATATATATATATATATATATATATATATATATATATATATTACACAGACGAGGTATATGTTAACGACACTGAAATTTTCCATGGTTAAAATGTAAGTGTATTTCTAAGGAAACTATGTAAAATAATTAAAAGCAGTTGACTATTTTTTCTATGGTTGATAAATGGTGTGTGTTTACTTTTTGATGTTAAGCGGTAACGAAGGGTTTTGATCTCACCTGTCACACATAGAGTTAGTGATAAAACAATTATTAAACATCTCTACAAAGTTATAATACTCTCGAAATTATGTGGATTGATTATTTTATGTTAGGTTTATACACAGAAATTATCCGCCAGTCGTAATTCAAAAATAGCATTTCGTTTTCCTTTCCGGTAAAGTTTTCAGTGTTCACACGCTATCACCTAAAACAAAAGAAAAGCCATAAAGAACAAGGGAAAGTTACTTTTATCTGAGTGTGTTAATCTACAAATTTGATATTATTATTATTATTATTATTATTATTATTATTATTATTATTATTATTATTATTATTATTATTGGCCTAAATGGAGCTTTCACACAAGTCAACAAACGATCTGATTGGAAACCTGTGGTGTTCTCTGGAAGCTGAGTGACAACAAGTCTCCTTAGACGTCCAGCTCTCTCCCCTCCTCCCATAGCATTTGCAAATAAATTTGCGCCATCGCAACAGCCTCTTACCATTGATTTATCGCTAGGAGTGGCCTCCCCAATGCCCCAGTTCTCATCACGCTTGTCCAACGGAGGTTCGGTCATCGCCCCCTCCTCGGTCTTTCCATCCTCCTTGACCTTTCTCGGCTTTTTGGTATCACTTTTGTATTGGGTGTAATGGTAACGAGACAATAGGAGGGGATGCGTGATGGGGGTGTAGAACTTGTAGATATGCAGCTTCGGTGTTTTTCATTCCCTGTAACGCTTCTTCGTTATATTGTATTCCTCTATTATTCTCCGCATTCAAGGATTTTCCTTAATATTTCAACCTTTTTCATTATCGTTAATCGTTGTATTTTTGCAGCTATTCCTCTAATTCCAATTTCTGCCATTCTTTTTTCAAAATTTTTCGGAATTATTCCTAGTGCTCCTACTATTATCGGTATTATTTTGATTTTCTTCATCATTCAAATCCGTTTTAGCTATATGGCTAGATTTGTGTATTTGCTTCGTTTCTCCTTTTCTTTCATACTCACCCTGTGGTCAGCTGGGACAGCAAAATCTACAATTTTACAGGATTTTTCTTTCTTGTCAATTATTACCACATCTGGTCTTTTTCTTTGATGGGTTTGTCCGTCTGTATGTCCATGTCCCATAGGATTTTGTGGTTCTCGTTTTCTAGTGCTGTTGCTGATATATAGTTGGTTGGTTCTTTTTTTTTTTTACTGTATATTAACCCTTTTCAGGTTATTTAATGCCGAATCCAAAGATTTTGAAGACATTTTTTTAAATATAATAGATTTGTTGTTTTCAACTCGGTTTCTATTTAACTCATAGTTGGGGCCCTAACAGGTACTACCACTCCGGGTCAGAGTGGACCTGGGAACAACGGCAATTAAAGGGTGACTCCACACTCCCGAATGCCCGCAAGCTGGAAACTCACCACTGGATATAGTTTAAGGTCATATCCATGACCTGCTGGTTTATGCTTGCACCATTTGTATGTACGTTCAAAATGCATCCGTTTACATAATTCCCAGTGCACCGCCCTCACCAATTGATCATGCCTGTTTTTGTATTCCTTTCGGGCCAGTTTGCTGCATTCACTTACTATTTCGTTTATCGTTTCATCTCTTTGTCAACAGAGTCTGCATTTGCTGTTTTCTTGTGTTTTATCGATCTTTGCTTTGATATGGTTGGTTCTTATCGAGTTATCTTGTGCTGCAGTTATTAGAGATTCAGTTTCTCGGTTTAGATGTCCTTTTCGCATCAATGCCCAGGTGTGTTCGTTATTCTCATCTTTTGTCATTCTTATGAATCTTCCGTGGAACTGTTTCTCTTCCCATTTCTCTTTTCTCGTTTTGTTATTTGTCTCTCTGTTTTCTGTTTTGTTGTTTTTTTCAGTGTCTCTCGCTGCCATAATCATCCTTTCAGTGTTTTGCATTATGTATTTTTCTAGTTCTTTTTTTGTGTCCTTCACACAGTCTTCTATAAAGGTCAGTCCTCTCTCGCCGTCTTTCTTTTTCACATAGAGTCTGTCAATATCGTACTTTAGGTGTAGTGCATTAGGTATGGTCATGAGTTTCCTGGTTTTCTGTTCGAGCTGTCTCTGTTCTTCTTTTGTTCACCCTATAAACGGTCCAGAATATCTTACTAGTGATACCGCCCATCTATTAATACATTTTATTAGGTTTCTGCTATATAATTTCCTTTCCATGAGTTTTCTTGTCTTCTGAGGTATTCTTTTCAAATTTTCTCTTTCATTTCTGTTGCTTTGATGGTGTCCGCTTCCAGAATTCCCAAGTATTTATAGTTGCCTTGTTCCCTTATTACCCTCATTTCTATTTGGTTGGATAGTTCCATGCCTTCTGTCATTTGCAGTTTTCCCTTTCTTATAAATAGTAGTGCACACTTTTCTATTCATAATTCCATTTTGATATCTTGTCTGAAGATCCTGATAGTGTTAATTAGTGTCTCTAGCTCCTTTTCGGTCCTTGCAAAAAGTTTCAAATCGTCCATGTACATCAGGTGGTTCATTTTTTTCTCTGTATTGGTGAACTTGTATCCGGCTTGGCACTTTCTCAGAATACTATTCAGAGGCATCATGGCTATGATGGACAGTAATTGTAATAGTGGGTCTACTTGGAATATGCATCTTTGTATGTTAATTTCTGTTATGTGTTGCCCATCAGCTGTCAATTCCAGTCTCCATGTTTTCATTGCATTTTCTATTACGTTGGTTATCCCGCTTGGTATTCTATACATTTTTAGGCACTCTACTATCTATACTTGGGGGGATCCTGACGTACGCTTTTTTGTAGTCGATCCATGTCATGGCTAAATTCTTTCTCCTTCTTTTTACCCCTTTTAGGATCTTTTGATCTATATATAACAGATCATGTGTTCCTCTTTTTCCCTTTTAGCATCCTTTCTGCTCCTCGGGGATGAGTCCACGATTATTCAGGGAGTGGTAGACTTGTTCCCTCAGTTGTGCTGTCAGTATCTTCCACATAGTGGATAAGCACGTGATCGGCCTATAATTGCTAGGAACTGTTCCTTTCTCCGTGTCCTTCTGTAGCAGTGTGGTTCTACCTTTTGTCATCCAGTCTGGTACGCTTGCTTCCTGTATACATCTTTTCAGGTTTAGGGCTAACCTTTCGTATAAGGTTGTGAATTTTTTGAACTAGTATGCACGTATTTTACCGTGCCCTGGTGCTCTCCAGTTTGCCATTTTCCTATATTTTTTAGGGTTTCCTTGCTGATTTTATTCACTGTTCCTTCTTCTATTTGTTTTCATGTCTTTCAGCATTTCGGCATTTCTATTGTGATCTCGTCGCTCTTCCCATATTTTAATCCAGTAGAGTTTTGTTTCTGTCGGATTTGGTTGTTCTGTTTTTGTTTTTCCTCCGTTCACGTTTTGGAAGAATTGGCTTTCATAAGTTTCAAATGTTCTGTTTTGTTTGTATTGTTCAGATTTATATCTATATCGTCTCAATCTCGCTTCTTTTACTTTTATTTTTTTGTCCAGTTCTTCATGTTTCTTGTTTAGCCTCTCCCTGCCAGTTACATTTATTATTATTATTATTATTATTATTATTATTATTATTATTATTATTAATAATAATTATTATTATTATAATAATAATAATAGAAGTACGAGTAGTAATTCTATCATTATTATCTGTACTACTTTTTACATTAAAGTAAATAAATCTACTACATGTGTATCATACGGTCATCAGTAGCAATCGACCAAATATTTATATTTTGGGTAAACGCATGAACATTCCTCGGTTAAGAGAAAAATACATCCACTCCCCGTTATTCGCATGTTAAGCATCGTTTTTGTAACGTGCAAAATGTTTCTTAAAATCTCATTCTTTAACATACGAAAGGAACTTTGTTAGGTATTTTTTACTTTTCTTATTTTGTATATCAATCGTCATATTTTATTAGTTGATTAAAACATGAATTCGGCATTTAGTCGATTAGCTAGAAATACAATTCGACTCTGTTAAAAAAATAATTTTTTAGTTTTTTAACTATTTTCAATAAATGAAAAAGAATACATTTGAGAAAAATATTTAGTAAACTACCCGGTTAATATACATCCGTCCTCACTAGAAAAGAATTGGCAATTGTATCGGAATCAGGAAAAAAGTTTGAAATCGTTTAATTATTAATTTATATAAAGTAATTAAGTTTATGCCCCATGTAAAAATTTTGGAAATGTGACTTTAATATCCAGGTATTTTATTTTATATTTCTCTCTCAATTTCAACTACAATGTAGTGTTTATTTTAGAAATGCTCAATTATTAACTAGTTGATCTCATACGTAGTTGCATATTTTATTTTTCTCCTTTGCCTATCCGGATTTGTGATTGTAAATATGTCAGACAATAAAAGCAGCTCTAATTTAATTTGTAATAATATATAATAGATATGTATATGCATTCTTTTTTCAGTTACAACACAGTCCACAATCTACGAGCAGACTTTAAAAATGTTGATAATAATTGGTTACACAGTTTTATTGCAGTTTCATACCAAAAAAAGCCACAGTACCACTTTGATGTAAAAGGCTACTATCTGGGGCATAATTTGCAGAGCTAATATGCAGGAGTTGAGCAGCAAGATGTCTGTTTACATTATTTATGTTCACCTTGATGTCATTACAGTCAGGGAAGCAGGGACACGGAAGGGAATTCCAGACTCTAGCAGTCCTAGAAAACTATTAGAGTAAAATGCTTTCTGGCATCCGGAGATCTTTACTTTGTACGGATTGGATTTTGCTGTCGGTTTTATCGGGATTTTCTTAGTCAGTTTCTAGTTCATCGGAGCACCTTCCATTGAAATACTTGTAAAACAGGGACAGAGGTTGAAGCCTATTTGACAGTGTGGAACCTATTCGATTCCCAGCTCTCTTTGAACCCTGTCTAAGATTGAGAAATTAGTAGCAGATCTACCAGCACAAATGCGTCAACAATACCTCAGACATGGGTGAATGGTAGCTTTTAAGAAGTACAGGATACTCACAGGATAAGTAACTTTCCAGCACGGCAAGGAGAACCCACGTTATTTGCAAAACCTTTGGGAATTTCTTTGATGTATCTGCTTCAAATCATGTTCCCTGTCAATGTTAAGCCGACCAGTTTGAGCGTATTACTTTCAGTTAATAATATAATTAACCATAAATATTAGTGGCTAAGAAGTTTTCCTGTAATTATTAATGGAACTAATCTTAGTCTTGCTAGCTATGAGTGTTACCGTCTATTTTTGCCCCCTTTTCAACAGCAGACTGAAGGTCTTTCTTTTGTGGTTTCTGCCATTCCTTTTAATATGTGTACATTGGTTTTCCCCTTTTGTGTATCATGGAGCGTGGTTTCATCGGCAACTGTAACCATCTCAGAAAGAATTTATCATGTAGGACAATTATGAATACTAGGAATGATAAAAGTCCCATGACTGACCGCAGTTTTTTCACCGGCATCATTGTAAACTGGTACCACAGAAGCCGTTTTCCAGCGCTCATGAAAGCAAGATTTGTTAAGGTATTAGTTGTAAAATTTGGAGAGAACTGGCCAACTTCTGCTGAGCATTTGTAATAATACAGCTGAGATTAGATCAGGTATACAGGTTTTGGAGGTGTTTTTTATGATATTATGTAGGGGAAGTCGGGGTAAGTTGAGCATAGGGGAAAGTTGAGCCACCCCCTTTTAACTACAATTGACTAAGCCAATCCAAGTTTGTATGCAATCTATAAACAACTGATCACGTGACTTTAACCTCGACCATTTTGTTTTGCTGAACCAATATCGGAGGTTGATGCAGTAAAAGAAAATCAGATTTCGTGCCAAAAAAGTAAAATAAAGCGTTACAGAGGTGAGTGCATGTTTCTTGTGTGTAATAATAGTTTGATTAGATATAATATGTGGTAGTTGTTTGTTCAATTACTTGCCTTCATACCTGTAAAAGAGTTTTACATTCACCACACATGAGATGCATGCATTTGAACAGACAATTCAATGAGGTCAGACTGGGGTAAGTTGAGCCAATGCTAATGGGGTAAGTTGTGCCACTGGCTCAACTTGCCCCATATGTCTTTTTACACGTTTTCAAGAAACAGATGAATGTGCAACCACATCAGTAGGCCTGTTATAGAGTGAATTCAAAATGCATGTTGTATAAGTTACATGCTCTACTTGTATAAGAATTAGATCTATGGGTTACCTGGTAAACGTTTAAGATGTGTAAGCCGTGCTTGGATAGGAATTTGCATGCTGTACAGGCGCTTTGTTATTCTAATAATAATAATTATTTCTATTATTACTATTATCATTATTATTTTTAACATTATTATTATTATCATTGTAGAATCAAGAATGTACTTACCTCCCCTCTCCACCATTATGGACTAGCCTACAATTAGTCAGGCATGGTGGGTTATTCCATTTGGAGGCGCCTGATTGGCTAAACATGACAGGAGAGGCAGGTGCCTCTCTACAAATGCCAGCTGTACTGGCATTCATTGTTCAATGTTCCAGACTTATGCCAGGAACTCCACTGAATAAACTAGTTCACTCTAGTAATATTCTACATCATTATCGGATTTATTGTGTTAACTTCATTTTTCTTTTTTGTGTGTTTCACAGAAAAAAAGCCCACCAGACATGCGCCACTACGTGCGAAAGACAAATCGTGGACAAACTCCTACATACGTTATGGAACGGGCTGCTGCTGCTGTTACTGGAGGTCAGAGTGTGAGGAGTGCTGCAAAGGACTTTAACATGGATCGAATGACACTGAAGCGGTACATGGACAAACAAGACAGTCAACCAGCAGGGACTGCTAACACACCTGTTTCCTTACGGCAATTGGTTTTTAGTCCTGAAATGGAAAGAGATTTGGCTGACCACGTGAAACAATTGTCAGACATGTTTCATGGTTTGTCATTGAGAAGATGTCGCACACTGGCATATGAGTTTGCTAAAAAAAACTGTCTCAATCTGCCACCAAGTTGGGATCGTGAGAAAAAAGCAGGACATGATTGGTGGTTAGGCTTAAAGAAGCGCCGGAACCTGGCAATTAGAGTGACAGAAGCAACATCTTTTAGGCGTGCCACAGCCTTCAACCGCCCAGTTGTTGATAAATTTTTCAACAACTTGAGTCAGATAATGGACAAGTACAAGTTCTCACCAAGTGACATTTACAACGCTGATGAGACTGGGTGCACCACCATTCAAAACCCTGGAGCCGTTGTCACAGAAAAAGGAAAGAAACAAGTTGGTTCAATCACCTCCGCTGAACGCGGGGAATTGGTAACGGTGGTGTACACTGTGTGTGCAATTGGATCAGTCGTGCCTCCTATGTTCATCCAGAGTCCACTACAGAGATCACTTCATCAGAGGTGGACCAACACAGTGCATAGGGAGGGCAATACGAAGTGGCTGGATGAATGAAGAGGTGTTTGTGGAATATTTAAATCACATCATCAAGCACACCAGATGCTCACCAGGAAAGAAAATCCTCTTAATCCTCGACAACCATGACACACACATTTCTTTGAATGTTATGAACACAGCAAGATCTCATGGCGTTGTCTTACTGACCATTCCACCACACACTTCCCATCGTCTCCAGCCGCTCGACCGGTCAGTGTATGGACCCTTCAAAACAGCATACAACAGAGCCATGGCTGGGTGGCTACGATCCAATCCAGGAAAAATAGTAACAATATATGAAATCCCAGCTCAAGTGAACCAAGCCCAGATGATTGCCATGACACAATTGAACATTGCTGCTGGATTCCAAGCCTCGGGCATTCATCCATTTAACCGGGACATCTTTAGTGAAATTGACTTTTCCCCTTCTCTTCCAACTGACCGTGAGCAAAATGTGGCTGCAGAAAGCCTTGAGGCAAATTCTACTGTGGAAGATGCAGGACCATCAGGTGAGGTTCCTGGAGCAGTCTTGCCCGTGCACAGTGATGATGTCCGACCACAAAAACAGCAAGAAGATGATCTTATGAAACCATCCGCATCTGGGTCTTGTGTTTCATCTAGCTCACATGATTTCATGCATCGTCCATACATTTCACCATCTGTAATTCAGCCATTTCCGAAAGCAGCACCAAGAAAGGCAAGAAGAGGTGGTCACAAAAAGGGAAGCTCAAAGATTTTGATTGACAGCCCTGAACGACAGAAGCTGATAGCCCTTTCTGAAAATAGAAAGAGGAGCCTATTAACAAAAACAAAACAGTGTTTGTTCAATGCTGGTGGGAAAAAGTCATGTCCCCTGAGATCTAAAACCCCATGTTCAAGTGACACTGATGATTCAGATTTTGAATTTGATGATGTGTCATCAGATAGTGATGGTGATATTGATCTGGATAGCCCAATAATCGAAGGTGACTTTGTGGTTGTCAAATGTGCTGGCAAATCACGAACTGTGAACTATATTGCCCGGATTGACACTCTCAACGGGGAGGACTTTTAGTTTGAAGGTGTTTTCCTTCAAAAAGTTGCTGGGAAGGTAGGAACGGACAAGCCTGTGTTTGTTCCAAACCCAAAGGACGAAGTGGGTTTCAATGCAGAAGATGTTGTTTACAAGCTGCCACAGCCAAATAGTGTTGGCAGTTCTGTCCGTTGTTCTAGCCAGCTCGTTTTCAGCTGTGACTTGTCATAGTGGCAACTTCATTAACTTACTTTCAGATATATGTTTCAAATTTTGTGCTGGTTCATTCGCTGTAATTAACATTTCTACTTCATTATTATAATTTGTTTTATAACCACAGCAACAATTTTGGGCTTGTTCCTTCTTTATTTGCAACACATTTTTGCGTGGCACAACTTACCCCTGTGTGGCACAACTTACCCCAGAGGTTGGATCAACTTGCCCCATGGTCGGGGCAAGTTGAGCCATTTGATATGCATTTTTGTAAAGCACGTGGTCGGTTTAGGTGTACTAGCAGAAAACTGCAACTTGTTTCAAAATGTTCCCAAATAAAAGAATTTTATATAATTAGTCGTTTGCGTTCTGAAGAGCCAAAATGGAAAATTGGCTCAACTTACCCCGACTTCCCCTACTTAAGAATGAGTGATTTTCAGATAATCTGGTTCGGTTTCTACTTGCAAAGGAAAATCTGAGAATAGTTGTTTGTTGGTTCAAAGGAAAGTTGGAGACAGACTTACGTTCAAAAAGGTTACTCTTCCCGGTTGTTTTGCAAAAAACTTCAAGATTGTTGGATAGTAGGGAAATAGTTGAATTCCTATCATTTACTACACTGTTATGGATTTCCCAGAAATCACGAGTACCTAATTTTTGTTCTTCAATATATTTTCCAGTGGTTTCTTTTATCCGTAGCTATTTCTTTTTTTACATGGGGGTCACCACTTATCAAGACCCGGAAGCCCCTCGGGGTAAGGGTTATAGAAATCAATAGGATAGTGTCGTAGTAATCGTTAGTATTGGAGATTTTATAAAGTCTTTTACTTAAGGTGGCGATTCATCAGAAATTTGTTTATGTTTGACTTGAAGACATCCAAGTTGTAGTCAAGTAAGAAACAGGCCAAGGAAGAGAGTTCCACAGGCGTGCACATCTAAGAAAGAAGGTTTTCATGTGCTTCAATTGCAGCTTTGAACCATTCAGTGGTTTCATTTGCGCGCTATTCTGCAGGAAGAGAAATATATTTCCCCATGGAGCAGCTCTGATATGATCTCTGATGTCATCCCAGTTAACCTTATTGTAGTTCCTTATCATTTTCGGCAATGACTCTTCAATTTGGAATCGAGAGTAGGGTGATGTTTATTATTTTTACAGCATGTCAGCATTTCTGAGAGAGAGCAAAGGGCATTTGTTACACAGCCATCAGGAACTCGATTTGATAACATATTTTTCATACTAACAACTTTAGAAAAATTGAATTTTTAAATCATAAAACTAAATCTTATTAAAAATTTTAAGAATCTCTATAAATCTTGTACATATTCCTGCAATATACTGCACATTCTTATTCAAACATTAAAAATGTCAGTGTAACTCAAAGAACATAGTTCCGTCAGGAACTAAACGTAACTGTTATAATGTCTTTACAATCCTTATAAAACAATCTCAGTTGAAATTTCAGTATGATTTTAAAGGTAACACTACTTTCAAATCTTACCCAGGATTGTTTATAAACAAGGCAATTATAACTTAGTTTAACATTATTAAAACAATTTTACTTTGTAAATAGTTTTGATCGGTTTCTGAGTTTTATTCAAAGCTAGCGGTGTTATATTTTCTTTCCTGAATCATATATTTGTGAATAATGTTTGTTAAATTCGTTAGATATATATGTAAGGAGTCTCTCGCATCTATCGAATTCATAGCGATAACCTTAAGAGGTCCTACATATACCAGACTTGTGTAAACGTCAGCCTGCTGAGAGGATTAAGGAAGTCTTGTATTATTTTATTTTTCATTGTTCACTTTAAAATACTACCAGAAATAGATAGAAAAAAAAAATAATTTCCAGACACCTCATGTTCATTACCCTAAGCTAGAGAAAAAGCTAATCTACGTTTAGGATAAACGTAAATTAAAGAAAATATGTTTTGGGGGGATGTTAAATTCCAACACATATATTTGCAATAAGAGTAATATCGTTGTTTATAGCATGTAGTTATCGAGCCAGCAACAGTTTCAAGAGATTAAGAAAACAACTGAAAATGCGAAAATTACCTCATGAGCCTATCTTTAAAACGAACTACAAATAAAAGTTTATCTGACAAAATTTACTAGTATATAGTTGGAATTTGTTTAGACGAGAATTGATACTTTGTATAATTTGGATTATTAGGACAATGTTTCCACCTTGGCTGTTCCAATGTATTAAATGCAATTCACAAATATTTGACAATTAATAACGATTTTTTGTTATTTACGGCGGACCAGTTTTTTTGATTTATCTAGTGCAGAATTCCGTAACATGTAAAACAAATCAAATTAAAAAAAAACTATTTTTAGTACAATACCTAGAGATAATATGTCATATCGGCATCCTAGCACTGTTTGCAACTGGAATTCTCTGTAACGATAGAATTGTAGCCCTGGAAACGGTGACATGATTCAGTTTCCGTTTGATTAAAACCATTTTATTTTGTTGTTAGTAAACCAAATATGTGTACAAATGCCAAGAGCCTTCTATTATGTCTGACAGTGAGACAATGTTCAACGAGATAGATCTGAGATTCGCTGTTGTACAACTCATACTCTCTATCGATCAAAATTATGACAACAGGCCCATTGCCAGCACCCTCAAAATGCAAATCCGCACGGTTCAACGTTTGAAGGGACAGATCAATGAAGTTTCCAACCATGGTTTTGATTTTTGTTGTATTTTCAAGTGATGGTCGCATCATGCCAGCTCATATCTTAGAAGTCGGCTTGAAAGTCAAAACCATAATGCACGTGGATATGCTAAAGAGTCCGAAAGACCCCGGCTTTCCTTCAGAAGGAGTGCAATGATTTGATACCTTTCTCTCACGGACCCTTCTCCTCTTATTACCTGAATCGCTGGACTACTTAGTTTGGTTATGTGTCGTGATCATCACCAATATTACCTCTCACAAACCAAAACCAGCCTGATCACCCCCTAACCGCCGGCGCTTGTGAACAAAGCATGTTTCCAAGACCGGACGCATATCGAGGGGTGATTGAGGTTTAAAGCGGCTATATTAAATATATATTAGTTTTACTACATAATCAAGAACCTGAATTGATTTTCCAATAACAGTGTTTTTTATAAATGAGTAGTCTTGCTTTCTTTAGGGCGACAATATTTTTCCCGATTCCGATACAATTACCAATTCCGATTTCGATTCATTTATACATCTCTACATATTAAACTATAGATATATTTTTCCTAATTTCTGTAAAAAAAACACATGTTGAATGCGCTGATATTTTCCTAAATGTAAATTTACACTTGTAGAGGATGATCTATAGATTTTAGCTTTATTGGTAATTTAAAATAATAAATATTTATTATTTTATCATTATACATAGCAATGAAATATTTTTCTTTAAACAAAACCAAATAAAAAAGACAATTAAAAGAATCGTTTTGGCATTAGAAAATAGGCATCAATTCCTTTCGAACACCGATTCCGATACTCCAAAATTTGTCATATATATATATATATATATATATATATATATATATATATATATATATTATGTTCGTTCGATACAAATAGCACATTGTTAGCATGTAATTGAACCATTATGATATGTAGATATTGCTAATTTGTCTGCTTGCTTGCATTGTTCGAAAAGAATGTAGCATTCAGAGTCCCATTTGTTGCAACGAGGCTTCCAGTGATAACAAATATAGTCATTATACGATTAAATATGATTTTTTTTTGTTTGCAACTTTGTTAGTATGTCTGTCCACGCGACTAGGAATATCACAGTTATTCATTAAACATTTCCTATGATGCATACCCTTTCGGCTGTTATTGATTGAAAAATGCCTGGAATTGAAATATTTGTACATTCGCTCTTATGTTAATGTGTATCAGACGTCAAATATTTCTCAATGTTCTGTTTTCTTTTAAGAAAAAACACAATGCCTTCATTAAAGATACGTATATTTCCATACCTTATTGAATGCTGAATTCTGAAATCGTCTGTCCGTCCTGTAATATACAAAATGCAGATTTATGGTAGGAATTGTATATTTTAATTATAATTGCATAGAATATACAAAAAAACAACCCATTTAAAAATGTTCAATCCTAAAGCATAAAACCTCTAAACATCTTAACACTGCAATTATTGTTTCATTGTTTTACTTTTGTATTTATTAAATATTTAAACCATAAGCAATAACAACAACAACAATAGTAACCAGCACAACAACAACAATATCAACAAGATTAATAACAATAATTATTATTATAACATTTAAGAAATCCCGCCAGAATTATAGATACCTCTATGCATATAGTCGCATCAGCCTGGATATTGTCAACTGTCACGAAAAATTTCCAACTCAAGCGTGATTATATGAATTGCTCCCACGTCTCCAGTTAAGAGACGGTGACCCGGAAAATTTAGAAGAAATAATTTACACAAATAATAGAAAGTGTTATGTAACAAATTGTATGGTAACTTTTAGATTGTAAGCTGTGCTTGATTAAGAGGTCCAAACTTTTCCATCTAGCAATCACGCTTTTACAAAGAACAATGTGTAGTATATACCGACAAATTTTAATAATTTAAAGCACGCAGGTTTTGGTTCAGTGAAAATGCCACTAGATTCAAGCGAGAATTACTGTAGCTTAAAGTAAATCTAAGGAGGAAAACTCAGCAGATATTTAGACCAAGGCTAGCCAATAATGATGTGAGCTGTCGAGACAACGACGATGATGATCTCGACAGACATATTATCTTCGTTACGTCTTAGCTGATATGCTGGGATTTGCGTGTGAGAGTTATTTTTCACAACGGTGTCACACAAACTCTTACACATCAAAACATAAATCTAAGTTTATGCTATTCTTGTTAGTTTGTCTTTCTTGTA